>NW_027271528.1:632500-945000 GCF_040938485.1 Diadema antillarum | reverse complement strand
TGTCTTCTGTAGATATATTCCATATCTGTATGTTTGTTCGCATGTTTATATATCGTCAAAAGTGAAATATATTCTATGTTTATATGAATGTATAGGCAGAATTGATAGAGTGCAAAAAAAAAAGTAGACCTGCGTGTGTGTGTACGTGCGCATCTGTTAAGACTGAAATATATTTAAATTTGTATTGGTGCAGTTATAGCTGTGATCAAATTAATTAGAAATAGTGTTTGTCATCTCTTGTGCTGCTATAATGTCCGTTTTCTTCTTCTTCTTCTTTTAAGATTGGCTGGCAGTAAACTTCTCTCGAGCCTCTAAATGACGGCAAATGCATTTTCTTCTCTATACTTGTAGACAAACAATCTACGAAGTTCAGAACATTTTATCTTCCCTTATATTACTTCCACATTGTCTTAATGAGCGGATTAATTCCTTGATAGAAAGACGTTCGCCGTTTGCATCTCTCCTGAATCAAAGTCTCATTGGCACTGAGCATTGAAAACCTAGATGCATTTAATAACGTACATCTTTCCACGAGTTTCTCTGCTCTCGAAAACGGAAGCCGGACCTCTTAAATATTAATACGTGGGACTGTTAAAGTAAACCCGTCAGGAGTCGGGGGAAACAAACCGAATTCATTTCGCTAACTTTGCTTTTTAATTGCGCAGATGAGATGGAATCAGCATTATTGAGCGTTGGAATGGAGTAATTACTCGAGGCGACTTCAAGAAAGCCTAGTGGATTGGGTTCAATTTAACCCTGATTGGCTGAATGCGTGAAATGGACGTCTTATACCCCGGATGTGCACCCTAAGGACGCACCCTCTGAGCGCAGAGACGCTTCGTACACCAAAGGGGACGCTCACGAGGGGGTTGATACGATATTAAACTGAAGAGAACTGATAAAACAAATAAACGGAAGCAGGCATATTGGTCAATTAGATCATCCCGATTCAGGGCACAACCGGAAATCTACCGATAGTTTCTTCTTCCAAAAGTGTTCCGTTTTCTTGTTTTAAAGCTCCAAATTAGATTACGGCCGCTACGCAGGACGAAGCGCGCACGGGCGACGCGATACGAGGGGCTAACTTCGTTTGGAAAGCAGACGACATTTTGGCAGAGATGTGCTAGTTGGCGCTGACATTTTGTTTTTGTCCCCCCGCTTGTTTCAAGGTCAGGGAGAGAAGTCGGCGGGCCGCTGGCCTGCCGAGGTGTCTTCTCAAAGATCCCTTCCCATTCGCGGCGTAAAGCCCTGACGCCGCCTAAGACAACTGACACCATAATTAAGCGTCGACGACTTTATTATTTTTTTTCCAGCCCCTTATGTTGGCTTCTCGCATCCACTGCGGGTCTTATCGGCTGATTAGCGTAACGTTGGGGCCTTGCGTCACGGACAGCGCGCCGGGAGCTGGCGGGGGAGCGGGCGGCCAGACGTGGTCGCTTACCACGCACCCTGGTCGCCAGCCGCGTTGCGCTGCGATTTTCTAACCTTGAGCGTGTCAAGATCACTTGTATTTCTGCTTATTGCGTTATCAACGTCAAGTCATGGGGAAAACATGCGTATCCATCGCTGGCTTCTCTCATCCATGCCCTGTTCACATCCATAAAAAAAGCTTCTAAAAGTTTCGCGCTCTGATGCGCCAACAGTTTCAGGTTGCGATCATGCACGTCCGCTTGGTAATTATTCATAGTTTTACGCATGTTTTATGACTTTAAGATCATTATCAATCAATTAGATTAACACAATCGCTTCGTTTACATTTATTTTTTTTCTCGAAGGACAATTGTTATACTGCATCTTCTGTCATACATGCACACGTCCAAAATGATACCGGCATAGTCCTATAGCATGCGTTGGGTTTATCATAATCTGCCGCTTTTTCAGGAACTACACCTCAAAGGGTTTAATGATCACTTCTCATCACACACACACACACACACACACACACACACACACACACACACACACACACACAAAAAGATATACATACATACATACATACATACATACATACATATTTCATAAAATTATTGAATATTCTTTGTTGTTTTTCAATTTGCATCCAATCCGAAATTGAGCAGGCAAGGAAGATGTGGTATGGGCCGGAGGAGAGGGAAGAATGTTATCTAGGCCGCTGCCGTCACGCTACGCTGCTCCCCTCATGCACACCCCCGAGTCCGTGTGAAGACCCGTGGAGATTCCCAGGTGGGACGGCGCCGGCGAAACGGCTCCCAGCCGCGCCCGCCAGTTTTGCCAGACGGCTGCTGGAGGAGAACTCGCCGAACGCATAATGATGGAGCGTTCCCGCCCACTCTCCCCCTCTCACTCTCCTCTCGCCTCCTCGCCAACCGAATTGCCATCTAAGGGGGGATGCGTACGGAAGGAACGAGGGTGAGAAGAGAATGAGATTTTTCTTTTTCGGGAGGGGGAAACTAGACGAGTACATCGAGCTAAACGGTTTGAAAGGAAAGCGAAAGTGTATCCAACGGGAGCATGGAAGCGGAGATAAAAAAGAACTAGTATACCCACTGGTGTATCTCAAAACACATGGTATCAATAATGTAGAGTAGCACTGCATTAGAAATGTTGTTCATGGGTGATTCCCCAAACTGTATGGGAGAATGGTGTTTTCATTCTCATGGAATACTTGTTGCCTTTTTTTTTTCATGTCAAGAAATCAATGAGAATTTTCGATACAGTGAAGCAATCATAGCCTTGAACCGAGGGAAACATATGAAGAGTTTTATCGCAAAATAACTTAAGCGCGATTTTAAAACATTTCAAAGTAAGTCCATCAACAGATAGAACAAAATCAAACATTTCCAGTAACACCTCACTTGTGACATAACAAGGAATATTCTAGAAGTCATGATTAAATGTATCCTGTATTTTCTTATTAGTTTCTTTGTTTTTTATCAGCTTTAATCACTAATAAACTTAACAAGAGAGGAGTTAGCTCGTTTAGAGATAAAACTCTTCATATCTAAACAAGGAACACAGACGAGTTATCAGTGTAATGATATTGCGATGGCATCAGGGAGCTAGTGTCCAGCTCCCTGCTTGCATCAATCCAAATACGATGGTTTTGTGAGTGAAAATAATGTCCAAAGGTAAAAAGGCAAGGGCATATTATACATATTTCATAGAGCATTCGACTGAACGATAAATGGGTATAAAAGAACACACAGTATTTTACTGGACGTAATGAAGTACCATAATAATGCGAAGGATATTATATTGAACAATCATGTCATCTAGTTCCTTATGAAGAGCTTGCTAATACGGTTCCCGAAATTGCTTGCTATGCGATGTAGCCTCGGTATACAGTCAGAGGGGTGAATTAACAGATTGTGTGCAACAACCTGCTGAGCACTGTAAGAAGTCTTTGCGAGTTTCGGAGTGTGGTATAGCCAACGGACTCATATAATAGGCGATACCTGTACAAGTGAGACAAATGATAACTTGTATCAATCAGAGTATAGTTGATACGAATGTTTTATAATTATATGAAAAATATTAGATATAAAAAATTATCATATGACTTTTGTACATTCCCAGTTTACAGTTTACTGTCACATGAGAAACTGATATTGCTGTTGTTGATAATATTGTGCAATTTCAAATTTGTGACAGCAGAATGATAGGTAAACACGGCAACATAGATAGCCTAACTCCGGTATCACACCGTTGGCAACATCAACAGTGTTAACGATAGTTTGAAATGGTTGTCAGTAAAAATGTTTAAAACCCATCAAATCATCATTTATTTGTAAGTCTTCTCTAGACATCTACTGAATGTCTATTTTGGAATAACGTTCGATCCTACAGAGTAACCATGCCCCCCATTTTTTATATAGAGATATCGGTTGAAAATGAAAATTGAAACATTGGATATTCATCTCGTGTTATCTGAGCGTGTATGGTGTCTTCAAGTAGCGATATAGAATTGAGGTGAAAGGGAAGGATGAAGTGGTTTTTCACGCATTAGGTGTCACGTCCTAAAGCATCGTGACAACTTCTTTGAACCATTTGTCAATAGCCCCCTATTCACCACATTCATATTGTGTGTGTATGTGTGAATTGTACGTGTGTGCGATGAACGAATGATTTGCTTGCAGGAAATGGCCCCTTCTAACATCAACGCAATATGATAGATTGTGCTTGACGGATGTTAATTTCTGTCAGAGTCTCGACCCTAACTGACTGAGTGTTACAGCATTCGGTTAACAACCTCAATTTTAAACTTCTTGTGTAACTGACTAGATGTAAGCTTATTGAAATGTCTATGGAGAGAGACGGTAAAAATGTTTGAGGTCAGTTTTAAGTGATGTTTTAATGTGTCTAGAATGTCCATCAAGTAGCCAAGCAATATTGTTCTCTGTTAGCTTTCTCGCCTTAATCTGCTATATTATACGTTTGTATCACGTGACCGAATCCGGACTACGGGAGTGATAATCTTATTGTACATGAAGAGCATCTAGAGTACATCTCTCTATTTGCACTCTCCTTGTCCATGCCGATGATAGCTTGTTTTATTTTGTCTCATTTGTAGTGTATTATACCATATCGTGTCCATGGTTGGTCGCAAGTCACTTTATTGTATAAATGCGAAGGATCATTGTGAAAATTACAAATACACACTTTACTCTAAAAGAGATATACACAAATAAAAGTAATGCCCATACGAAATCGATATAAATACAATGTGTATCTATCTGTCTATATACACATCAATCGCTCTCCTTCTCTGTCTGTCTGTTTGTTTGTCTGTCTGTCTGTCTGTCTCCATTGTTCTCTCTATCTTTCTCTCATGAAAATTCAGAGGTATAATCGAGACTTTCTTCTTCTCCTCCTTTTTTTCTTCTAGAATATATCCAGTCCATCATCTTTCGAGATTTGATGAGCAGGAGTAGCATATTGTCCGTTGAAATGTTCTCTCTTCCCCCCTTCAGAGTGGACTTGGTCACATCAGCGAGATCATTTTGCACCCGAGACAGACAAAAGGAACAGAGATCATTAAAAAAAGAAAGAGTGAAATCATAAAATCAAAGTTTCCCTTATACGAGTGGCTCGCTCCCTATTCAGCTATTACGATGGCTTTCGTCCGATTCTTTTTCTCTCTCATTTAAACTCATTACGTTTGCCTTTATCTCTGCACAACCTTCCTCTCCGGTGAACCGTAAAAAAAGGGAAAAAGAATTGCTCTTTGGAGAAAAAAAATGGGCTCTTTCTCGCAACTATTATTGGTTTACACCAATTTATTGCAAACAATGGGCAAACCAAACTGCATTCTGTGCGCGCTTGTAGCTCCCTCTTCTCGAACGCGCGCGCCACAAACAATACGTTCAATAATTGGTCATTAATGTATGAGAGGTAATTTTCTGCCCAGTCTCTTCTTCTCTCTCACGTTATATGTTTTTATTCTTTTCTTACTTCGTTTTATTTCATCAGCAGTCACACGAAATGGATTGCGGAAGTGCATTGTACCTCACAAAAGGGACCTTCTTTTGCCGCGATTTTGGGCTAGACTCTAGCTTTAAATGCCCCATCGGCGCGGTTAGCGATAGCAAATGCTTGGTGTATCTCACAATGATTTTTCGATCGATAGTGCAAGACTCTTTTTTTCTCATTCTTTTTTTTTCTCTCTCTCTCTTTTTATCGTTAGTGAGAAAAGGCTCGAAATTATAACCCTGACCTAGACGATGTTTGGCTGTTATTGAGAGTAACGATTATTGTTGTTTGGAAAGCATATTTTATTGTCCTTTTAATCTGCGTGATTGCTGCCGAGACTGTGCCAAAATATATTGCAATATGTTTATATTTTGCTTTGATATGTGAAGGGAGACGTAGACGGAGGGGGGGGGGGGGGGGGGGGGGGGGTGAATAAAAAAAGTTTGGAAATTAATAAAGCATATTCCCGTATATTTTCTTTCTAGTCAATCGCATAATGATAACGAATTTCAAAAGATCTATGAAAAAGGTAAAAGTAAATAAACATTTCTAATTAAATGGTAAGTGCCTTTTTAGAAAGATAGTGATAGAAATAGAGATAGAAAGAGAGAGAGAGAGAGATACAAATAGAGATAGAGAAATAGAAAGATATATATATATATACACACATATATATATATATATATATATATATATATATATATATATATATATATGTATATATATAAAGAGAGGGAAGGAGAGAGAGACAGCCAGTGTTAAGTTGACAGGTTGCGAAAATGACGTGAAGAGAAAAATAACGATGAAAAAAAAATCATAATGTATTTACATTGAAAACATAATTTGTATGTTTCGCATCCATTCCACTGGAGCACGTTCTCATTTTTATGTCTTTCTTTTTTAATTCGGAAAGAAAATTAATGATGAAAGGGAATTGCCGAATGCATGGAATGACGAACCATATGAACATGTTTGCCTTTACGAGATCAATATGATACCACTATATCTATTTCAGTACTTTTTAAATCTAGCTTCGCTGACATTTCGTGGACACGATAATTAGCCTGCAATGATGCCAATGCAAATCTGTTTCATTTTTGCTTTCAGTGGCGGTGAAATTTATTCCGTAAGTCGAAATTCACATGATCTTTCCTTCTCGGATACAACAAAGATTTAACTGTTTAATCCACATTGTCTTTTTGCTTCGTCACTGCCTTGAAAATGATTCCCGTTTACGATGGGCACCTCTTTATTTCGGGCCGAAATCCTTCCTTCAAACGGTGAAAGCATGGGTCAAATTGACAAACGTAACTAATAGCCGACTGACGGCAGAAATAGCTCCAGAAACAACAAGGTTTGCAATTAAGGAATGTTGTCCTGGCGGCGCGCGAGCCCCCAAAACGCGTTAGTTTTCTTCCCCGCTCCGCGCCCGTGTCGTCACGGCCTTCCGTGCCATCAGAAGGAGAGATCTGGCTGCGCTCGCAATGGTCATTTTGTCATGTTTGTCGATGGTCTTAATTGTTTCTGATTGGGCCACAAAGTCACGTGATGACGTGGACGCAACCGGCTCCTCTGTTCTACTATGGTCATAATGGAGGCGATTAGGCGCTGCATTGCACCATTACCAGGCAAAATTTACCAGTCGTATCAAGCAATACGACGCTTAACTGTTAACCAAAAGAGAACTCGTAATAGTTATGTCAGCTCCATCGGAAGGGAGACATTTAGCGGAGCTTGTTTTAGCCTTCTGATGACGACATGCGTTAAGAAGGAATATGGGGTGAGTAAAGATTCGTCACAAAAATGACCCCTAGATTACCACTGACCATTAGCGGACCTTCAAATATTTCGCATAGGCTTTCTAGCGTCTTTAGACGGTGTAGGGAAAAGGCTGTTAATGCTGGTGACTAAGATGCCATTAGAATGTCTTGAAAGATACGGCCTGTTTCCATGCACATGGAGATATCAGGAACTGACAGCATCATTAAAGGATAACTCCTTTACATGTTTAAACAGACTTTAAAATGAAGAGTAAAGTGAAAAAGCAGAAAAGTTAAATTTCGATGAAATCAAAGACTATGAACATCACTGAATCTTAAAGTTAAAGTCTCCTCAGGCACAATCCCAAATACAAATTAGATTAAATGATATCGAAAGGAAATTTACCGTCAGTAATTAAACAACCGTAATACCCTTAAAAGTCACCTTTACTGGATTGCTGCCATTCTAGAACAATCATTTTCATTCATGTCAAGAAAGGACATTGATTAAAGGCTAGGGTGCAAACGAATGGAGAGACTGCTGAGGTTCTGACGTCATCACCTCCCTACTTTGCATAATACGTGTAACTACGACATATACCACTTTGTCCTGTATAGGCTTATTTTGATGACACATTCGCTTTTCTGATCTGAGTAACACCTTTTCAATATCTCCTTGATCATGCCATGTGGGTTGGCAGCTCACTTTACAGTACTTAAAGATCACACGTTCGATGATATCAGATTGTATCATCAATGCGTCAGCTATTGGCACACACGGTTCACCTCATAAAACAAAGTGGGAGCGATCGTGGCTGGCCTTATGTTGCTTGTCGCCATTTATATTCATCATTGTTTATTGGGAAATTGTAATAACGACGTACGGGCTGAAAGGAAAACTTCACTGCAACTAAACTAAACAATAATAACAGAAAACAACCCGGGAAAATTGCAATTGAACAACTACATTCAGTGATCTGTTTACCTTTAGAGTGTCTGTTCCACGCTTCACTACCAACTTTGACAATAGATAGCAATAGTTCTTATTTTTCTGCGTAGATTTGTGCTGCTGTTTGATTGAAATCGTTCATGGAGGAGATGATTATGGAAGTGTTTCCTTGTAAGTACTTGGTTTCCGTATTCACTTTTATATGTTGGAAAAACAAAACGTTTCCTACTCTTTTTGCTTTAACCACGTGGAATTGGAGTAAATATGAAAGTAACTGTATGATAATCATCCCAAGATCAAAACAGCTGCTGAAGAACAAGGATAATTCGCATTCCTTATTTCACACGCTCAAAAAAGCAGTGCTGTGCTGCAACGCTGGCAGCACTGCACTTCAAAGATACTATAAACGCCTATATGCATGGTACAGGGAATGAGTAATTCTATAGACTTTAATGGTATACGTTAGATGGCCCTTGTTTTTTGAACAACATCCTCTATGAAGAATCATGAAATGAGTATGATAGCGTCTGTACACTATATAATATATGAAAGTGTTAATGTCGTATGTTCATGTGTAATTCAGCCATATAGGGGGCTTCAGTATGCCCAACAATAGTTGATTAAATGCACTGACATAGCAATGCACCTGACTCATTGCATAATCCATTAAGTCATGTATTCTACTAATTTTTGAAACCCCCACGTATGGTCGACATAAGTTGCAGTGTTTAAAACAGAATGGGTGTATAAAATGATAATAATAGTTATAACGATAATGATCGATATTGTTCTTGAAAAAAGTGGGTTTTGAGTTTCTTTTTGAAATTATCAATGAATAACAATGTATTATTTCTTCTCCATAGAACTAATCTATTGACGATGTTCAGATGTTAGACGATTTATGTTGAATGAACATAACGATCGCAAAAGTCTTGTTTGCCATATGTTTCGGAAGTTGCTACAACTCTCTCGCACACGAGAGACAATTAGAGATCGACAAACACAAAGACGAACATACAGAAAGACACAAAAAAGTAAGAAGGAACAGAAAGAAAGAAAGAAAGAAAGAAAGAAAGGAGGAAGAATGAATGAAAGAAAGAAAGAAGGACAAATGCAGAGACTGGTACGTTACGCAGTGGACGTTGGGATAGGTATCTGGCACATGGTTTACGTAATCAACCAGTTTTATGCGCTTTCGTCAGATGAACAGGATGTTTGACAAGAGATGAAAGATTTTCAAATATATGGAGACACTTGGTACTCTTTTGCCACACTGGACAAGAAATTCCGTGACTATGATGAACTCCTAACATTTGGTTCAGGTCTTTTTCGTGCTCGTGCCTATTGTGTGCAATTTTCAAGATAACTTTCCAAGAACCAATCAAGTGCATCTCGAAATCTAACAACAGGGAAACAAAGGAATCATCTTTAACCCCGGAGAATGTCCGTCATTGTGGCGGCTTTGCAATTCCGCCAATATGTCATAATAGTGTCGATTTTTGGTAGCGACTTTATTTTTCTGCCTACGCTTTGTGAGGAGCAGTAACAACTTCGCACAATACAAGAAGTGGGGCAATTATGTTTTGAAATCGTAACGACTACCGTGAACAAAAGTCATAACCTGTTCCACAAACAAAGAACAGAAAGAATAATACCTATGCATATACTAGAGTTTCACTGATTTTTTTCCCTAAAACTTTTATTGAACTTCGTGACTTTAGTGGGGCTGTTGTATTATAATAATGCCTGAAACTATATCTTTACTTAGGTGTACAATAACTGCATACGATATCCATCATAGTAGAAATACAATATTCTAATACATATTCTTCCACTCGAAGGCGAAATAAAAACATGACCGCCAGAAAAGTGCGCAGGAGGAGACGGCAAAATGAAAATTCTTTTCCACTGTTTATTGCTTCGTAATGTTGATCAGTGATCATTTTCTTTTTTCGGATTTCGCCGAGAGATTGTCGGGGAAAAGCGGTGAATTTCTTTCCTAGCCCACGAAGTCCAGGCGGCGCTTTTGACAAACAAGTCAACGACGGCAAAAATGTTTGGTTTAACTTTGGAATCAACTTTCGCATAACTGGGTTGATAAAACTCATAAGTTCTTCAGAGTCGACGGTCCCTACCCTCGTATGCTCGCGAGAGCGTGGATTTGCTTCAAGACGTGTTATGAGAGTGTGCCCAAGTAGGCGACTTGAAAATCGGGAGAAGGAAAAATATGGAACGATAGTCAGAAATGAGTCGAAAGTTTGAATCAAATGAGTCGCGATGGGTAAGAAAATCAAATTTTAATGAGATCGCTTCCCGTTTTCATTGCGGGGATATATATATATTTTTTCCCTTCTGCAATCCCATACTTTCTTTCTAGAAGCATTGGAGAAAAGTGCAAGCGCTCAGAACCCAACCAATAGCTTGACACTCACGACAAGGAAAAAAAAATCTGCCAGGTATTTACAACTCTCGCGAAATATTACGTCAATATCTTTGTTTTTCTGGAGATACGACACGGGGGCAAGAAAGCAGAGGGAGAAGGAGAGGGGAAAAAAAGTATATCGCAATATTGCTGCTAAATTGAAATGCACTATGTCCATCATTAATTATTAATCTTGAAGTTTGTGCGATACTTTTCCATCGCGATCTCGATCGTTTGGCGGCTCCCACCGCAGCCATGTTGTGATGATTCCCCCTCAGCTCGCTATCCCCCATCACTCCCAGGAAAAGTGCATCGCCAGATTTTTTTTCTTTTTTTTTTAAAGAGAGAGACAGAGGGAACGATCAACAAGCGGCATTCATTGCAATCATATCCGGCTCTTCCTATTTCTTCTTTCTTTTTCACTTCAATTATAATTCGATTGGATTGAGTGGCTACAAGAGACCTTCAGTATGTCCATCGTTTTTCCCCTTCCTGAGCGACGGAGTTTTATTTGCTTTGTTCTCCTGTTTATACCGCATTATTGCGCTTTATGATTTCATATCCTACCGGACAATATGGCAAATCTATTCCATATAACCTAGGATCATCACTTCTTACTCGCTTGATGCAGTACAGGGTGGGTAGACAACGTGGAGTGGATCGTTGGATTTTCCTCTTCTACCAAGATTGTTACTCACATCTACGTAAATTTGAGCGCCGTTCCCGTTAAAGGCTCCATGACCGGGTTTCTTCTCTTTTAAGTTCCTTGGTTGAAAATGACTGTAAAAAATCTTTTCTCTACAAATGTAATCCCGATATGTGAGGAAGGATGAAAAGGATAGTTACCCGGATTAGCAGTGTGGTGTCTAAGGATTATGCGAATTCAGTATGTCTTTTCTTTACGTGAAATAACAATTCAAACGACGCCCATTATACCAGTTGAATAATATCACCGTTGAACGATTCCAATACAGAGTAGTTATTGCACATATCCCATCGTCATGAAATATACACATTGATCTTGTATAATGCAAACAGAATGTTCAGTAAAGCTTGATTTTTTTTATAGAGGAGAGAAATCAATTAAAAGGAGGAAGAAATAAGAAACGCCAAAACTAATACAATCATAGCCATGTTTGTGGTAAATTTTGACGGCACGCAGATATTCTAATTGGGGAAAATCATCCACAGATCATTATACCAAGGACATGCCACCACAGACTGCAAGTACTACAATGAAAAATAGAAGGAATCGGGAAGAAAGTGGGCTGATCCAGTGATATACCTGCATTCTTACATTGGGGCACTGTGTACTGTCGCAGGTTACGTTGTGTAAATGGCCCGGGGCGCGGCGGGCAAATGACGCAAAAGTGCCGAAGAAGCGGCGAGAAACGTTGCTTCATTTCTCTATCTGCGAACCGCTCTCTGGCCCCCGAAGTACGAAATGAAGACGCCACGATTGTCTGAGAGATTCCCGCGGATGAAGGGTCACGTGTACTACAGAGAAGATCTGCTGAAGTATGGTGTCTTTGAGAAGTAAAAAGAAGAATAAAAAAAATGTAAAGACAATACGGACATTGACAATGACAACAAACAAAATGCAGCGAGTATTATGAACAATACAAAATGAGCTTTTTCAGCTTACCAGGAACGAAAGGAGCAGGCTGATTTTAAAATTCCAAAAGTTTAAGGTACCTTACCATCTGAAGTTTTGATTAATATTGCAATGTACATGATATAAGGATTTCGTTTAAATTTCACATAAATTAACGTACTTAGTAATCGTCACACTATCACTAACATTCATAGTTCTTTATAGTGCGTATACTTCTTTACTTTTTGCTTGTATATACTCTGTACTTTGTATCGCTGTTTGTTCAATGGAAATAAAGAAATTGAATTGAACATTCAAAGTTCAAATCTAATAAATGGTATATGGTAAAGCTACATTTGCGGAAATATTAGGTCATGAAAAAGAAGAAACTCGTTCGAGTGTTGGCAATAGTATAATTACGACAAGATTTGTGTTTAAGTGACAGTTCAAAACATTTTGAAAGCTCATGAGATATCACAATAGTTGAGTATGAACAAGCTACATAACTCGAAGAGTTGATCATGTGAGTATACAACTATTTTTCTTTTAAAGTTGGGATTCAAATAGAATCGTTTTCATAAAATTATAATCAAAGAGAGTTCGTATTGTTCAACTAGAAATAGGTAATTTAAGTGAATTGTCCTTCATTGTGGTATTTGTCATCCAATATTAGTGATCCAAACGCTTTCATATTTGTACTCCATATCCAAATACCTGTTTCTGAACATTTATCTTACTGCAATTCTTTCATTGTTCATAATTATAATCGTTACCCTCGCCACAACAACTCTCCTCCCCACCCCTCTTTCTCTCGAAGCCACTTTTCTACGTAATGAATATTTAATGAAATAGGTCTTGGACCTAGGAAGGCTAGTATCTTGGCTATTGATCGCACACTTTTCCGAGCTTCCGTTCGTTTAAAAGCTGATATATTTGGGTCGACATAAATGATCTGTTTGGCGGTGCCTTTGTTTATTCCCGTGCAAAGGATTACTGCGTCCGCCAAACAATGGAAAATAGCGCACAGTTACAGACGGACACACACATAGGCCCTACACACGCTTACACACAAACACTCATTTACATATATTGTATATGTATGCGCGTATACACACATGCTTTTACGTGCGTATATAGTAATACCAAGTGGGTATGTCTTACATTCATGTATTCATTTATTATTTAGTTATTGTATACGATTTATGTTTATATGAATTAATCATAGAAAGAGGAAAACTACGTACAGCATTATTAATATATAATAGTCTTGGAAAAACACACCTACACACATTAATACCCAAAGGCAGACAGACAGATATACATTATAACATATATATGTAGTATTCATGATTAACAAAAAGAAAAGACTGCGAGGAATAAAATAAAAATGTTGATACTTCAAGAATTATTCATCCTAAGGGCTCACAAAAAGCATTACAACAACAACAAAACGCAAAAAGGAAAATTTTAATGTCTCTATGAAACTGTCATTTATTTTTCTTTGAAAAATCCCCCTTCTTCTCCAGAATTTTGAATTCTGACTTAAAGAAACAGATGAATTTCAATTGTAATGTGTGAAACCTGTGATGTATCAATTCTAAAGTAATATTATTTTCATTGTATGAGAAGTGACCTTTTGCAACGAAAAGAATGTGACCATCACAACAAATTTGGCATGTGATTAATGCAAAAGGGATCAGGAAGCACTACTCAAGTGACGTCAGAGTCACATGATCAAAACGACTATTTCGAGATGCTCGTAAAACGTCTTCGCTCTCTGTTTTCACTATCATTCGGAGCTTGCGTTTTTGCATTAGATGCACTCCTTTTCGCTGCACGATAAAGTCTCCGTATTTTTCTTCCTTTCTTTTGTTGATATTCAGAGGCGTATGCCTGCACTGACTTTTGATTTTCTCATTATAACAACATTACTGACTTTTAATAATGATAAACTTTGTGCATTGTGTGAGGCTAAATATGCACATTTTTTCCTTCTTCTCCCTAGCCCCCCCCCCCCCCCCATTCTTCAATGTCGAATATTTATTAAGGCATGTACGCTGATTTACGTTTCCATTCATCCTGCCCAACCACGCGTGTAATCCTTCCATTCATTTCCTCACGTACACATTACATACACAATAATATGCTGTATTTACATAATAGTGACATTCTCTTTTTCTTTCTTTTATCCCCCCCCCCCTCCCTCCATTTGCACGCAGTCTCCCTACAAGTTGAACGTTCAGTGGTCGCTACATTCACCCACGTCGGGTTCATTATGGATTCATTCCTACAATGATTGTCCCCGGACCAATTATTGGCTTTTATTAATTCGATGATTACGTCCTGGCTGTCAAATGCAATGAAAATATATCTGATCTCCCCGAGAGAAGTCCAATATTCAACGTTTTCGTGCTGAATAAAGGCAATTTGTGAATGGTACGTACTACAAATGCACGACATACAGGAATGAATGCACTAATTCATCATTAAGATTCATATTATTCAATTTTCGCTAATATCTTTGAAACTGTTCTCTGCCCTATACGCTTGATGGCACTCAGTTCCCGCTGAAATACTCAGAATACATGCCTACTAATTGATAAAGCTAACGTGGTATATGTGTCACATTGCTTTGAACAAAGTGGTATAAACTGTATAATCTAAATCACATGGATGAATTTTATGAATGAACACAAGGGCAAACATTATAATAAGCAGCTATGTGTGTTTTAAGCGAAATGTGAATATCTTGATATTGGAGCCATCTTTGATTACGTAATTAAATTTCGCTTCATTTTAAGTCATTTCCCCTTCCTTTCGTTTTGTGTCCAACCTTCCAACCTCAGAATCTCTCCGTGTGTGTATGTTCTTGTGTGTATATACCATAATGTGCTCGAACAGTCAGTTAATTCTGTCTTTGAAGAAGCATTTATATACTTTTTCTAGTATTCATTCACTCACTCATTCATTCATTTAATCATTCATTCATTTTCCCCATTTCCAACTGAAATTGAGCGCATAAATTAACATTACAATGTACAATCGACGAAATTTAAAAGTATAAAAAACATTTTTAGTGTACAAGAATGCTGAAAATAGGAAGGAAGGATAAATATACAAATAATGCTCGTAATATGATTACCGTCCATCCCCCCCAAAAACCATGTAATTATGCAAATTACATACCATTACACATAAAAGGGGAACTTATTCATAAATTATACATGATTCCATGATTCAAGAAGCATTCTTTCTTTAAGCAATACGTGAAGAAAATCATCTATAAAGACAGTGCCAGAGATAAACGCAATATTAGAACGCTGTAGTTGCCATTCTGAAGAAAAAAAAAAAAACAAACAAACTAATCTATAGTCTCTGCCACTACCAACATTACAATCCTAATAGTTTTCTGGCTTTGGTTCTCTTCTTGTTCCTTCTATTTTTCTTTTTCAGAATGAGAATCTACTTCTTCATCGTCATCATCATCATCATCATCATCATCATCACCATCATCTCGTCATTATTTTAATCCTCTCTCCTTTTCTTCCTTTTTTGTTATTCCTGTCTTCATCAATTTCCAGTTTTACCCTGTGATCGTTGAGAGCGTTTTTCCAGCTTTTTCGTCTCTTTTGTGCCTGGTGTGCTCTGTCTGTCTGCCTGTCTGTCTGTTTGTCTGTTTGTCTGTCTGTCTGTTTGTCACCGCTCTGCTTCTCCCTCCTCCAGCCCCCGTGCTCTTGTCTTTACTGAGTGAATGGAACCGTGAGACGATCGCAGAGACCGACTATGACCCTCAAATGACATTGATGTATCATGGTCAAAGGTTAAATAGGACTTGTGTACTCGCGCGTCCAGAAAGCGCCATGGAGTCGCCAGCTTCATATTTGAAGCGAAATGACTCCAAATTATATTCACCTAGACTTCCTTCCCGCCGAAAAAAAAAAACAAAAACAGAAGCCAAAAAGAATCAACCTATTCCAATCAAACTCGGTGGATAAGAGAAAAATAGAAAGGGAAAAAAATGCGTTAGAGTTTGACATGAAATAAATGTCAGGAAGGGAAAAAAGTATGGGAGAGTTGGTGGACGGACCAGTCGCTGCAGACGCGGGCGAGACCTATCGGCGAGCTCGCGGCCTTCAAGCGGGCCTGCGCCCCGCCGAGCTACAAGTATCATCTCGCTATGATGTCTGCATCGGCTGCAGTCGGAGAACCGTTAGCATTTCGATCGAGCCATCTTATATTGCCATTTATTTCTTGTTCTCTCGGCCTCCCTGCTCTCTCAGGAAGGGCGGCAAAGCGACGACAAGTTTCTGGGAGAGAAAATTGATCAGTGGACAGGCCCAGATATTCGGGGGAACTGAAAACGACACGTTGTCTGTAAGTAGGCCTTGTAGTATCGCCCAATGCACGTCAATCTTAGGTGCACTAATTAACGGAACACGCCAGAATATGTACATATCTGGTGATATTATTACCAAGCAATGGCGGTACCGTTTCGATTTCTTCTCAGCAACAGCTATTTTTATCATCGCAGCGGAGACTAACCAGGAAATAGGACTACAGTATAAAGACTGAGGGCAGATATGATTCTGTAATGAAATCATCCTTTGTTAAGCATGAATGAAAGAATGAATGAATGAACTTCCGATGACAGAGACATGCAGATAACATCATTAGTTTTGTTTTGTTTTCTGTTCTGTTCGGAATGAACGGCGTACAAGATATCATGCAGTATCCTAATACAAAGCATCACTGCCCAATCAGTTAACATGTTCAGCACCATCTGAGCTGCGATGTTGATGATTTCATAATTTTCCTTCAATCAGACCAACAAATGACAATGATGATCGATTATTTTGCAGCAGAAATAACCTATAATTGTATCTTTGGATGGCAGTCAACATTTCTTGTGGTTACCTTTTTTAAGTGTCGAATTATGTTCTCAATCATGTAAAGCATTAGGTTAAGTATTCTTGTCCGAATCGATGTAATCATGTTTCTTTTCTCGGTATCATGACAAATCTACACAAGCCATCAGCTTAATTATCTTTCCCTTTGCAATTGCCATAGGAGGACATAACATTATACAATGTAAATTCCATTCCAAAGACAACTAGAAAAAAAAAGATAGACGAAAAAGTAAAAAAAAAATCTTACTTTGCTCTCTTCCCTTAACTAAATAATAAAAAAGGGAAGATAATACTAGAGAGTAACAGATGGAGCGTTATTTTACAAATAAATGAAATATAGTCTTCTCTCGCAGTTTGTGTTCTTCGTATTTTTTTTTTCTTTTTACCATGTTATTGACGTCATAATCACTTCAATAGGGTGGTAACGACACATCTGTGTAGAAATCGTCCCGTTTTCGGATCCCCGCGGGCTTGGCTGGAGTTAACGGCCGTTTACGCGGCCGGCAGCGGGCAATCTCCCGCAGCCGAGATGGTCCGTCTCCGACACATCCTCCTTTTTTCTCGACATGGTAGATTAGCAGCCATTAGCCAACTGCGTGATAAATGGTCACAGTTTGATTCCGCGCGTCGTCCCCACATAATACTATACATACTCACCTCCGATGAACCGAGAAAACGCGCAAAGTGGACAATATCATCGACTGCGAAATTCTCCAAGAGGATTAAAAAAGAAGGGGAGAAAGAAAAAATGAAACAAAACAAAGCTCATAACCTGTTTATTCTCGTGCATTAGTGCGATTTTGGCGACGCACTAAAGACTAATGAAGGTCATAAAGAGATAGCTCGCCTGAGCTGGCCGTCCCGTCTTCGCGCCAAAACGCAGCCACACAATGATTCACACAGTTATTAAGGCCAACAGGACTAAGATAAATAACGAATAAACCCCATCCCATGCCTTCTGTATATCTATTTCGCCCCTCTAAACGGCAGAACACATGTACCATTAATTTACGGCGACTAATACTGCCCGAGGTTCGGGTAGGAGAATGACTGTAAACTATCCTAATTAGGCCCCCTTTCCGTCTTTTGTGTCGACTTAAACAAACCCACTTTTTAAGGAAATTATGAAGATGGATGTACAATATGGCGATGACAAAAGTCAAGGAAAATGAACCTAAGGAGAAAATATATCACCATCAATCATTCATCGAAACCTATATAGAGCCTCTATTGCTCGTAATTTGCCTTTGTGCTCGTCTTTACTTCATAGTGTAATGTGATAGTTAAGACTTCCTGAAAGAAAAAAAAAGCAGCAAACACGAAAGCAAAGAAACAAAAGGATTATTCAAACAACAATAGCAAAAACACAAAGATAGAGAAGTGTGACTCTTTGTGACCCTATAGAATGCATAATAGATTGCATCTTCTTCTTTTTTCAGGCATGAAAAATAATTTGCTCTCTCAAGAGGATATAACATTCAGAATGATTCTCTCGAAAATGGGAACTTAGATTCAATTTTTCAAAGAATGACCCTCATGTTCGATGTTGGTGAAATTTTATTTCGCATCCAAGCTGGATATCATGCATCATTTTATTTTGTTGTATCTG
Organism: Diadema antillarum; assembly: GCF_040938485.1. NCBI lineage: Eukaryota > Metazoa > Echinodermata > Echinoidea > Diadematoida > Diadematidae > Diadema > Diadema antillarum. Next base: position 926,311 of record NW_027271528.1, on the reverse strand, counting down.
ATGTATATCATATATATATATATATATATATATATATATATATATATATTTGATTATATATGCATATATATTTCACTGAATTATATGAAAATAAATTGAAATGAATGAAATGAAAAACAAAACAATAATCACACACATACGCGATGCAATCGCCTGATTTGATGATCTCTCTTTTAGTTTGGGGAAAATATGCGGTACTTTATTCTATGAAATGCTCTTTAAAATGTGTGATTGTAATCAAATTCACCAAAATTTTGAAAGAAATAGAGATACGATAATCTTCCATAAACCTCATTCTTGTGTATTTGTCACCATGCACTCAACTCGTCTGCGGATGTAGAGGAGACACCGTGTAAAATGTAAACTTGCTCTTACAAGCATTTTGACCATGCACCTGGGCTTGAAGCCGAGGCTGTGCAAAATATTGACCTCGCTCAGCCTCAACTTTCAAGTCTTACTGGAGCGTATAGATAACGGTTTCTCGCCGAAACCCGACGGTGAAAGGCAACTTTTATGAGTCTCACCGATTCGCGACAACATTCAGGTTCGAGCTCGGGGTCATGACACGCCACATCTCCACAGACTGCAATGCATGAATAGATCTTAAGCTATTCCCTACCAGATCCTGATATATTCAGTAACATTTGCACTTGTCCCACTAAGCTCTCGTTGGCGATGGGTTAACTCCCAAGCAATGATAACACGTCGTGTTTCTCTCTGATTTAACCCGTTGCTCCGCGGTTCAATTATCACCAGTGAGATGGATAATCATGTCATATGAGATATCATGTACTCAATTAAATATATCTGCAATCCGATGCACCTTTCCTCAGAATTTAGTTCTATTTTTAGGTACATTTTGACATAATTTATAATGTTTTATTAAAATAGTGATCTTAAACTATATTGTAAAGAAAATCTCCATTTTCAAGCCCCAGGCTCTTGCGTGATTTCCTCTTTCGGCTAAAACATCTCTGCCAATATTTTGAATGTGAATTTATGAAATGTATAATTGAATTCATTTGACCTGAAGTGCATTGAATTGGACTGAATTGAATTGAACTGAATTGAATTTTAAAAAAGAAATCTAGCTTTTTTCATCCTTACTTAAAATAACATGATTCGCTGACATTTGCAAATACCTAATGAAAAGAGGATAAATGGGAAAAAATTCCTCTGAGCTGTTGAAGATATTTCATTTTTTTGTAACATTGTATCTGTGTTACTACGTTTATCATTTAAAGTGATTTTAGGGCTGTGCCTATGTTATGATCTCCATTCCATGACGTCTTGTTCTTGCTGAGTTCGTATTTGATGAAAAGGAATTTGGTCTCCTTGAAACAATATTTATTGTCTTTGAGCCTTCTAACTTCCGAAGAGAAATACAAAGGTCTCAATTCTGAGTCAGAGATGTCAATTTTGCCCATTAGAGTAACAAAAATTGTATGTGCATTATTTCATTTTCCCCTTTCACCTACTTGTTATTGTTTTTTTTTATTACATGATAGTACATAAACAATTTGTTTATCTTCTATCTGTTTATCTATCCATCGTCCTTTCATAATATGTTGTATTTAATTTGATATAATTTTGTCGTATTTTCTAGTTCTAAAAGAAACACACACACATTACGTATGCAAGCTAGCGGAACGATGAGCGGTGCATACCTGCATGGGGAAAAATGAGCACGTATATAGATAATATTGCGTCCAGAGACAGAGCGTATTATTGTCACGCATCGTTGGTTCTTCCGGGCAATGACGGTGAAACTCGTACCTAGGGACTTTGGGGTAGTACATGAATATCAGATAATTTTCAGTGTTCACAGGACGTCGTTCATTCCATTTCATTCAATCGAGACAGAATATATGCGTGTTTGTGGGAGATGACATATCAAGGTAGAGTGTGGACTTATAAAAAATCGATGCAATTACAAGTGAATGTTCAAAATTTACCTGAATCTCATGTTGATTTGCTGAGCATTTTTTTTTTTTTTTTGGATAAACTGTTCAATTGTTCTCGTTAGATCTCGGCTGTGGGTTTTTAACCCCCAAGCTTCAATTTATAGCGATTTGTCATTGAATTTAATCATGGGAGCCATGCTGTTAGGGAACGAAACAAAAACGATGCACGCAAAGTGAATAGCGCCTCCTAATATATTACGTGTTTGAACTAATGTCAAAGTAAAAAAAAAAGCAAAACAAGTTGATCATTCGCAAAATTTACTTTATAGGTTTAGATTCACATAACAACGCCAGTCTAAATCTTGCTCCCCGAATTCAACAGTATCAACTCCATGCACATTGCACCCTCTTCCTTCATTATAACCGCAACCTACAATGCTGATGAATCTAACGGGGAAAAAATAAAGACACTATGATGAAGTTACGCTCAGAACAAACCTCAATTGTCATGGCTTCTTGAACACGAGCCTGGCGAGAATACGAAAATACAAAATGCGGAATGTAATGATGTCTTGTTTGGGGCGAAAAGTTTTAATATTCTTCCGTTGTCCTTTTGCACCTAAAGGCAGGTTCAACGTAACCAGCTATTAGCTCGACACGTGTGTCTAAAGAGCCGTACGGGCGGTCTTTGCGGTTTTCGTAGAATACAGCGCTAAGTTTATCTTAGGGAGATGGTTGACATGTAGTAGCGATATGTAGCTCTTCTCGCGTTCTGTTTTCTTTTTGTCAATCTTCCACAAGTATGAATTCTGCTTCCCTATCTGCTCCCCCTTTTTGTGGGAGGAAGGGGGGGGGGGGAGACAGAAAACATCTGTTAATGGGAGGATTGTATTGATCGTAAGTTGCATGTATATATGGCACGTTGTCTGCTGCTAATGTTGCCGCCTTTAACAAAAAGGGAAAAAATGAAATTAAACTGCAGACGTGTGGACCGATAACGCCTAACGGCTTTGTCGGCAAGAAAGGCAAGCGTCGCTTTGGCGCCTTCAGCGCATAGATAGACGTGAGCGTCTTCAGCGCGCTGTCCTGTTTTATTGTTCAAATTTATAGTTTGAACGCGTGGCCGTCGTTGCATCGGACAATTGGAATGACAGCGTCCGTAGGGTGCTAGCGAGGGTTTGGACTGTGGTAGGGGTATACTGGTGACAAGCGAGTATCAATGCCGCAGATGTTGGCAATGATACGAGAGAAGATGCCATAGAAAGCAGCCGTTAACAATTACATCAAGGGAGAGGGATGGAAGGGGGGGGGGGAATCGTCGTTCTTAGAACAAGTAATGTACAACCCACCCCCCAGATGTTGGATTGGCAAACTTAACACCCAAAAGACAAAGTATTGAAATAAAATGGAATGAAAGTAGTCATCTTTACCTTCTACTGAACACTCTCTTTACAATAGGGGAAGAAAACAAACAAACAAACGAACAAATATATTTAATGAGAGCTCGCCTCTGTACGGCAAAGCTGTATTTTTTTTTCTTTCTGTTCGATGTATTTTAAGCTCTCTCTATCTATATTAACCAATGACATCCATATATCATTATTAACAATGTATAGATGTACCACTCTATGTTGTGTATGGTAAGAACGAACTGTAAACAAATGTATATGATTATACTTATTTAGTTATTTATACATGTACACACATAAATTCCTACGTTCTATTTAATGCTCATACATACATACAGTCATATTGAGTGTGTATGCACAACATACATGCATACATACCTTACCCTTACATACATAAATACCGACTGACTATACTACATACATCCAACATACATACATACACACATACATACATAAAATGCATACATACACACATAACGGTATATTCTGTAACTGACTGATGCAAATCTACCGGAAGCGACGTGTCACGATTGGTCACGCGCTTCGATTATTTTGAGATGAAAAAAGAAAAAAAAAACCCTATATTTATTATTATCATGCCCTACCACCAAAACGACTGTAGCGAGCCAGCGCTCTCCTTCGTATTTGGATATTGGGTTTTGATAGCCTTATTTTACCAGTCTCTAAACCTAATTAACCTTATTCCTCACCGGGTCGTGTCTTAGCCGTGTTTTAGGACACGCAGACCTTTGAGTAAATACCAGCGAGGCTTTGTGGTTTTACGCAAACAGCGAAATCTCCGAAGACAGGGGAAAAAACAAACTTTTCGTCGTGAGAAGTGGTGGAGATTTCAAATTGTCTTCGATACCGAACTGGACGGATGTCACTGGTGATATCTGAGAAGAGCAACAAAACAGTTTCTCTGCTAAATGCGCTCACGGCCAATTTTCTCAAAACCTAGGTATTGCGTGGTCGTGTATCAGCAGACTATACGATGGGTTGTCCGTTCTGCGTGTTTACCGTGTTAAGCTCACAGATTGGAACGCATACGGCATATTTCAGAACCTTGGAAATTTGTTCGGGAGCGCGTTTGCCGAGGGACGTTTGATCAATTTTTAACAAAATTCGTCAGAATTAAAGCGGGTAAGGTGGGAGCCTTGTCGGGCGAGAAAATGAGCGGCCCCATAGAGCAATTTGGCTGATATTTGGCCGAAGGACGAAAGGCGGGTCGCCATGATAGGGTGATGCCGCACAACACTGACCGTACGCGACAGTCAACGAGCGCGTGCGGAAATCCGCGCGGGCGGCGAGTCAGTCGAAAACGCACGCACATACGTAAACTCCACGGGTCTTCGTCTTTAACGAGGTTCGTCTCATTTAATGGGAAATAATTTATCATTCTCTCCCCGGGAGTTTTCGGCCAGAAAAACGAGATTCCTCTCTTCCACATCAACATGGATTGTGCAAACTTCTTCTATGAAATGTCTGTGGACACTTTAATTCCCTCCACAAATACATTTTAAGCCTCTCAATTTTTGATGCTTTAAAATTTACCTAGATCTGTTTTAATCAGTAAAGTTTGTTCAAATCGGCTTTACTTCATCGTATTATGATAGTGGTATGTCTTTATAGACGCTGTATCTTCCTCTGTCTTTCACACTTCCTTTCTTTTCCCAAAGGGAGTCGTTGGAGACGGAACCTTTCCATCCGAGCATAATGGATCCTATCCTTCCAATCCTGACGTAGCACGATGTGTAGTGCATTTCACAACGCAGAAATATTATGGGCAATCATTAGTCGATCAGTAGAGCGTGTTTGTTTATTGCAAAGTCGGGAGCCAGTTCGAGGTGAGCCGTATCAATGACCCGGTCACACAAATCAAAATAGAAGAGTCTATGAGATGGACGTTTTAGCACTCTGGCTGTATACAGCATGTGCCGCGAGTGCGCGCTGCAGTCAATGCCATCAATCTTCGTGATGCGTGTGGGTCAGTCTGGGACGCGGTGCAGAGCGGATGAGAAACGGCGCGTGCGTAGACGCACTGACCCATTCATTTTCATTAGTTTGATGAATTGACGGATTGGATCCCTAGCGCATCCTGTCCGCGCGCGCATCCTTGTACGTCCTCCGACCTGCAACTAGAGGCAACGTTCTGCACCAAATCAAAACTCCTCAACTTTACACCACTTACTTCTGGAAGCTTTCTGGCGCAGAAATGAAAGTGATCCTGTATGCGGGCGTATTTGGCCTACGTCTGAGAATGTAGTTCATCCTTCATAGCATAGTGTAATGTTTGAAATAAAACGGTGCCTGCGTAATGCACCACATGAGTTTGGATTGATATGAAACGATTTCGTTTCTGTCAACCTTACACAAATGTGAACGCATTGGACTGAAGGATTTTTGTTGTTGTTGTTGTGGTCTTTGACACTCCTGTTTTACCTTATTTCCGTTATCACATTTCTGCGTCCTAGTGAACAATTCATAGATTCAAAGAACGGTGGCATGTTGGTTCATCATAGATCACTATCTATAGGCCTATGTGAATATGCTTCCCTGAATTTAGTTGCAGGGTTGGTTTTTTTTAATATAGTAAAAACCGGTCATAATCAATCTATACCGATCTAATAAAATGAAACAAAAGTAACCTACTGAATACATTTCCTACAAAAGCAAAATGAACCGAGGAAAATGGCATCTAGAGTAAAGCCGCACTATATTATTCAGTAACAAGGGACTGACACCTTTAAAGATATGCCAAGAAGGTATAACGGCTGTTGCATGCTGGGAAAACGGCGGAGGCGCAATGAACAGAAGCGAGTCTGGATTGTTGCTAATTAATCAAGGTGCGGCTGTATATCTAGTCAAGGCGAATGCATACACGATTTGGCGGGTCATAATTCAACCGATTAAGCCGGGAGAATTATTCATAACTAGTAATCCGTAATATGCAGGCGGACCCGACTTCGGCGTGTTTGGCTCGAACGGCAGGCGCAAACATCTGAAAGAGGTAGATTTCAGTCGACAGTTTCATCCTACCCCCCCCCCCCCCTCTCGTCTCTCTACCTGTCTGTCTCCCTTTCTCTTGCCATGCTGGCGGATGAGACGAGATATTATTATTGATGTTATATCTTCATTATCAATCTTCAATATCAAGTGATGTCATCTTCATTATCAATGTTATCATTATCAACTTTATTATCATTGTAATTTTGTTTACTTCGATCTCACACTATAGTATTGTTACAATCATAACATCATTTCATATTCCATATATTTATCTGATTCCTTGTTATGCGTGGAATCTTGCTCCGTGTGCAATTGCAGTTAGTGTTGTGCTTGATTACAAATTGTACAACACATTGAACAGGTTAAAAAAGTAAAAACAAAAATACAAATATATATAATGCTCTCGCTCTAAAACTTCTTTGAGATACAAATTTTCCTACATTTTCTTACTCTTCATCATGATAGCACGTTCTCTTATCAAACATACGAACGTAAAAGCCAATATGATATCATATATAATAGATGTAAATAAATGGAGTTATATAAATATATACAAATATATGTACGCATATATCACCCCTCGCTCCTACACTATATTCCCTCGTCGCTGCATATGAAGTGAAGTCCCGAGTCTTTATCCTGCCACCAGTTAACTCGTAAAATATTCATAGCCGTTACATGTTTATAATCCCACTTAATTCAGCACGGAACCGGAGCTGCATCTGCGATAAATCCCAACACCCTTATTTCTTTTTCTTTCTTTTCTTTTTTCTCATTTCTGTTCTCCCTTTCTTGCCAAAAAAAAAAATCACAAGATGATACCCCGTCCTTTCCCCCTTCTCCTTCTCTCTCTCTCTCTGTTTGTCTGTTTGTTTGTCTGTCTGTCTCTCCGTCTCCCATTTTCCCATTTCTGTCAAACCCCATGTGAGCTTGATCCCAAGCAGCTAAATCGCCATAAAAATATAATATCAGTTCTTTAGGCTCATATATTCGTCTACCTCTCTTCATCAGTCCCAACTCCCCTCCACCCTCCCCCCCCCCCCCCCCCCGTCACTGGTTCTCGCTTCCACCTTTTCACCGTTTCTTTGAATGCATATCAGCGGCAGATGGGTCGTAATCAAGCGAGTCACTGCCCCCTCGCCATCCATCATAGCGGAGCAGCGCGGGGGAGCGCTCCTTGGAAAGGGGGCTATACGCTGGTGACAACGGTGCACTGGTGGTGCGTCATAAACGTATTACCCGCCAGGCGGGTACGGTTAAGCCAGGATTTGCTCCCCTATGATGGCAATATGCCTGGTGTAAGGTGGCGACTTGTCCTTCCTACTGGTACTAATTCCGCCATAATTGTTGTCACGAGCTATAGTTGGGATGGAGAGGAAGGAAAGAATATGATCACCATCGGAAAAAAGTTGTTTGCATCACAAAATTTACTTTTCCATTCTTGTTGGTTATCATTATTATTATTTTACCACCCATATATCAACCGTCGTTACAGGTAACCTGTGATCATTGTACCATGTGTGATACTATAAAATCAGTCCTATATTAAACGCTGTTGTTTCCTACGTTAATTAGAAATCGGTTGTTTTCAAGCTATACGCTTCAAAACCACATTGTGGTTTCCAAGGAAACATGCTTCGCTGCTCCCAGTTCATGTAGTGGGGCCAAACATACAATTTCCTGTATTTCGCACTTTTGTTTTTCTTCGAAACGTTGCTCGAGATGAGACGGTCTGGCGATCAGAGAAAATTAAAGGGCACAGTCATTATCATTATTATCATTATTTTACTCGACTCTATTTGTCTACGAGACATTGACGATGGCGTTCAAGCTCGTCTGCATGACTGCCATGGTGTGAACGAAAAAGTAAAACTGGTGACGACGGTCGCGCGCTCTTCTCAACAAGCCACACTCTCAAAAAATCATCTGAGATTGATCATCCGGTTTAAACATTGAAGTGATATGCCACATAGCTGATAAAGAATTCAGACGTTTTCGGCATTTAGATAGGAGCATTACAGAAGTGTTACTGAAATGATGTTTAGTTTCTGGCTTATTGCAATCCCTTGAATCTTGCGGTACATCCTAGTAAATTACAATAGAGCATTTTTGTTTCAGGTCTCTTGACATAATGTTATGTGTATTCCTTTCAATGGAGGATCAAAATAAAATGGTGGAATTGGATCTAATGGGGGGGGGGGTTAAATATAGTTACTGGCTGTTGAAATACGTAATATTGAGGGGTTAAAAAGAAAGAATTGCATATATCTGTGAGAGAAACACGTTTTCCCCCTTTACTACAAAACTCTCTTTTGTGGCCTTCTTTCTTTTGTCAAAGTATAGGGCAGTCTTGCCTCCTTAGAAGCCATTTTACATTTTGGGAGGCCATTAGAAGGCATTTACCACTTCATGTATTATAATACCTACGAACTTTAGTCACAAAACGCCAGAAATACCGAATGCAGTTCAATCTGAGATTCTCTGCATGGTATTCCTATTCTTCATGACAAAGTGTACTGGTTTTTGTTAAGGTGCAGTGAATCTTCAGAGGAAATGATGATGTACATTGAGTTAAATGGGATTATAGTTAGAAGGGAAAAAGAGACGTGTATAGGCCTTTTCATAACTGTCCCAAGATGAACAATGCACGGATTCCTGGACTGACCAAACTGAATTACATTTTTATATCTAACGACGAAAGGCGTTGTCTTTTTTCTTTTAATTCATGGCTACTCTATCAAAAGCACAACGAAAAATTGAAAGATCTTACGTATAGCATTGAATTTGAAAGAATTTAGTGGAAAGGGGAGATATCGCCCTTGCCCTTCTAACACTAAAAGAGTTACAACACACATAATGCCATAAAAATAGTATTGATAATGATCTGAAATATTTATGGACCCCTTGTCAGAGCCTAGATGCAATGAACAATTCATTGAGTGTCCAGGAATGTGAAGTAACACCTTAAAAGAAGGATGAGTAAGGTTATCGAAACCTCAACCTAGGGCGCTATTACTGAAGTCAGAATTTGACACGCCGAACACAAAATGGGTTGACGAGCGCGCTGCGAGTGAACGTGCAGTGCGGTTATACAGAGTGCGTGGCACAGGTAACAGTAATGAATGTACTTACCCCTTGGTCGCCAATGTCTCAAACAGTCAGTGGTTGATAAATCAACGTGCTAAGGAGAAAGTTTAAGCTCGTCCTCGCGCTCTCGCTTTTGGCGAGGAAGCCTTTCACGCCCGTTTAGCCTCAAGAAAGTAGTTTGCCCTCTGTTCTTTTCTAAACTGACTGATTCTATTCATTTGCCTCTCCCGTACTGCATATCAACAGTGTTATGTTTACAGTAAAACGGTAAGCTATCACTGGACTTTCCTAACCTGAATGAAGCGAGAGTTAATGTGAACATTTATTTATCAAAAATCAGAGTGACGGTATAAAGAGAGGAAATAGAGACCCCTATACTGTATATATCCCTATGTGTATAGGTTTAGTGGCTGATGGTAGACAACCTGTTGGCAGGCTCAGCCAAAGACTGTTTGCACGAACACAAGGAGGAAAAGATAAATAATTCGTCCGGATACATATTTGACCTGAATAGGCTATTCATGGAGTCACCCTTTGCCGGATTCTTTTGTAGTTTCACGCCATAAGTCGGCCAAGCTTTACACGTGAGATCACGGTCGAGATTCGGAGGTTCGTTGGCCTCCGAACACGAAACCCCGTCCCTGGTCGAACAACAGGAGGAGTGACAACCCCCACCCACCCTCTACAACCCTTCCTTATCAAATACGGTCGAATACCGAAATTGATATTATACGATGCCATAAAAATTATCCCAGACCAAGAAAACACGTAAATTAGAACACTTAAAGGGCGGTCAAGTGTATACAGTCAGGCGGCACGCCGCGTCAAAACACGCGGGTTTTTATGACAGATTTGAGTTTTTATGCCCGTTTCCCTACTTTTGAAAGCTGGGACTGGGTGCGTGTGTGGTCAGAGAGCAAGGGGGGAACACGCCAGTCTCAGCTCAGGATGTTGCATTCCGTGGGTACTTCGCTTCTCGGCCCAGTCATCCCCTCATTCCCTTCGTAAATAGACTGATAATAAGACTGTTATCGTTCTACATATCACTAGGTCCGTGTGAGGGTGCGTTAAGATAAACTCACCGGGCCGAATGTTTGTTTTCCAGCGGGAAATTGTCAGTAAATGTCATTTCTCCTGCAATAAAATTCGCTTCTATATTCTTTTTTTTCTTTCATCTTCACCAAGTGTTCACCTTATTTCACGGATCTTTTGGCGGAGCCTTCATCTTCGTGTCTGTGCACATCACAAGCTAGCATAAATGCTCCGCGAAATGTGAAAGTCGGAATGTTTTCATGTGACATTTTTGAGCACTTAATGTGGCTGGAGGAGCCATTCGGAGGTGGGTTATATCCCCGTTAAACGGGGGAAAGTGGTTTAACTGTCATAATGTCTCCAAATTGCATCCGTACCTTCCTTTCAGGTTTGTCAGCTACTGAACACTCGCTGGTTCACGTGAAGGTGATCAAAACTTTTTTCTCCCTTTGTTTATATCCTTGTCCCCCCCCTTTTTTTTGGGGGGGGGGGGGAGGGGGAGTCGTTCTTTTTTTCGGCTAGATGTAAGAGTGAAATTACAAGATTTATGAGATACGATCAAACCCCTTCATCTATGGTTTGAATAGACGTGAAAATGGAGGTGATAAATTCATGATGTACACAACCCCTGCCTAAGATGATAACCACCCAGTTGATGACTAGCAAATTTCTTAAGTTCGTTTTGAAATATCGGCTGGATCCTGAGATAAACAAACAAACAAAAGAATGAATGAGCTTATGAATGAACACAAACTCACACACACACACACACATACATACATACATACAAAGATACGCACACATTTTGCTTATGGATATGTAAAGAGATTCACACACAAAGATATAAATATTTGTGTGTAAGTGTGCGTGTGTGTGTGTGTGCGTATTTTGTTGTGTGTATCGATAACTATCTTGTAGCTACCTTGTAGAGCAATTCTACACTTTAACAGTCGTATAAAAGATTAAGACATCCTAATATGTCATTTGTACGAGTAAGATTTGTCCAAGAAGATTGCTTTTAGGGCGATATTTCGACAATTTGACCTACAGCGTGTAATGGTTATCTACATGACATTTCCCATCAGGAAAAAAAAAAGAACAAAAACAAAAACACTGTGTGAGTCCAACATTCCAATGTCAGTGTGAAACCGTTGAAACGTCAAAGATTTTCAGCTCAAGTTTTTTGTAGTTTCGTTTTAATTTTGCCGGCTCAATTGATCGGTAATACCGGTGAAATTTGGCCTAATCAACGAGTCGAGAATAAAATCGAATACTTTCCATGCCCCTCTCCCCCTCCCCTCTCCCTATGTTCCCCTCAACCTTTTTGTATCCTATTCCTGCTTGTATAGGCCTAGCTACGTGCACTTGGACTACCATTCACACACTGTCGTAGCTGATAATTCAGTTACAGACAGGAGTTATATCACGGTGGGTTACATTGATATTGCGTGATGCTAACTGTACCGACTATTTAAAACTTTTCTATCTAGTCTATATGCTCCAAGTTGGACTGTTTCCCTATTCCTAATAGTATCATCTGTCATTTTCATGAAACTGGATGAATGCGAATAAATAATGGTTGTTGTCATTTCCCATTTTATTAAAATTTGTATATTATAGTTCCTGTATTTTTCTTTTTCTTTTTTTTTGGTAAATTATACCCCGTCTTTACCTTTAAGGATGAATAATGATACTTTTTTGCAGGACTGAGAGAAAATAACTTTGATTATAATGCACACTTGGTACAAAAGAGCCCTTTGTTGATGCAAATAATTAGATTTTATTTTCGAAATTAAAAACAAGTTGTTGTTTTTTTTTCTGGAAAATTAATTCTTCATTCAATTATCTTATCCATCCTCCCTTCCCCACCGGATCCTCTTTACGTGTCTTTGACTTGATCTATCATAGTTCTTAGCATGGTGGAGCAACGGTGGTTAATGTGCGTCAAAGCCTGAAACTTGACTCATTATTTGTTTAAGTCACACACCGCCAAGCCAACGAATTGGGTTCGAATTCCAGTAAGACGTGACCACTTCTTTGGGGCTGTTTGTACGACTCTGTTTGTAAGCCAGTATTATGTGTACATATAACAGGTATTTCGGGATTTTGTCTTTCTGCAGAGAGCAGAGCGTTTTGATACTCTCGTATACACTGCGGTTTTTGCGGAATCCTATATATGCCAGGTTTCCTGTAAGAAGTCAAAGGTTGAAGAAAACTGACCGATTAGACTTTAACAGAGTGAATTTTTAACGCCGTGAACGATCTTTCTCGACCTTAATATCTGCTCCTATGCATCTTACCACCACTCACCACACCTTCCTGGCTATTACATCTGGTGCTTTGCTTCTCTTGCTGTCTATGTATTAATGTTATTGATGGAGAAGCAAAAGGCGAGGGGGAGCTGTAACGCTCCTCGTCTTTTGCCTTGCACGCATATCATGGCGCTAGCAATGAAATACAGTATGCCAAATGTTCATGAGCCACATTTAATGCGGCCTCAATAAAAGGCGTCCCATTTAAATCAAGCAGCACCGCCGGGCGCTGAAGGCGCGAAGATGTCACTGACGTCACTGCCACATACGAGTAAACAATGCAGAGTTCTCGTACGTTCTCGTTGTTGCTGTAGTTGAGAGGTAAGTCCCAAATGCCTTCCTTGCTAGTGTAATGCGCGTTGCTGGTTCCGTTTTAGTGCCAACGTGGTCGCTGTGTATCAGTAGTAAGCACTCTCAAACTCTAGGTCCCCAATCATACTATTTGCATCTCTTCTCTATTCTTGGTCTTTTCCATCTCAACCCCCCCCCCCATTCGAAAAAAAAGAATAAAAGTGACCATCAACCTGGCTCGAACGTCAGATATTTCCCTGTAAGCAGGCTGACCAATATCATTAAAGCAGACCTTTATCGCTCATGGTATTTATTGCTCTAATGAAGTGTTCATCGTTGCATGCTACATGCACAACATGTTGAAATCTTTAAATGCACCATTCAACTTTTAAACGTAGTGAAGATGATGTTTAGACCATTAAAATGAAAATAAAATACGACGGCCTTGGAATAGACTAATTATTATGGAAGGCGTCCTTTGCCCCAGCCGTCATATTCCTAGCATTCCATAAATCTCGTCTCTTACTGTTATGACGTCGTAATGGGAAGCTCATGTCAATTACCCAAATGGGTAGTTTATTGGACGTTTCTGGTCTGTGCTCCGGAAGCAAAACCACGCGGACAAATACATAAAAATCGATAAACAAATCAATCACACACGCATTGGGCTGCACACTTCAGTTGGTTATTGACACTTTATATCAAGGTGATATATCTGGCAACGTTAAGGCTGGGCGCGGCATTTTAAGCCACAAAATTACCTTTCCTCGGATGTCTCACGTTTTCCTGTTTTAAGGGGGTCAGTGATAACACATAGGGGATGTGTGTAGCATCACCGGGTGTTTAATCACATCGATCGCAGCCACGACTACTTCTTTCCGTGAGCAAGGTGTAAATCTTCCAATGAAGTCGACAAGAAAGAGACTATTTGTTCCTCATTTAGGAATAAAACGGCCATGCCCACATACACTAGTCGCCCCCTCCATACCCACCCCCTCCTTCCCCATGCACTACATCCAACCCTGTGCGATCGTGCTTCCACAATCAAAATGATTTTTAGGTCAGGCGTAAAGATATCACTTTCTGTCACTCACACGCTCCGATGGTCCAGAGAATGAGAGACCAACCAAGAGGGATGTTGAAACAGCGAGGGGAAGGATTTTTAAAGGCGTGGGAGTAAAGACACGCTCCGTGCGAGTTTTGTTTTGTTTCTTGTTATTGGGTTGTTGGTTTTTGTTAGAGCACGGAGACGAGTTGGCATAGCAACGGCATCTATGCAAATTAGGCAGGACATGGAGAGATGGCTTGGTTGTACAAAAAAGTGGGCAAACGAAATTATGAAAATAGTCAGGTAGAGATAAATTTATGATTGTCCATCACCATCAAGTTTGATAATCATTACCACGTTATAACTAATATCAATCATTTTTATCAAAAAGACAGTCTTGTCGTTATCACCACGGTCATTAACCATTCCCTTTATACTTATCATGATCATTATTATTAGGCTGACAATGCTACTATTGCAGCATTAGTGATCATTTCAAGATGAATTATACAACTGAAATTGTGACTTTAATTTTTCTAATCACATTCCCCAGTTAAACAAACAAATCATTCTAATGGATTCTGCTTTGTTTACACGGTAACAGATTTAATATGAATAGAAATATTGCAGAGTACTTGATTTTTTTATTTGATCGTTAACATGTAGACGTAGTCAATTATCAAAGTGCATGATTAGCATTATTGTGCTCTCCATTGTTCCTGTGCTTGACAGCGTTGGTAGACACCCGTGCAGAGTCAACGTGTTTGTGCAAATTGGTGTGTTTTTTTTTGCTTGTGTATGCTTTGTGCCTGTTTGATGTATGTTCTTTGTATTCATATTAGTCTTATCATGTCTTCTCATAGTTCTGAGTTGTATATTCATTACAAGGTATGGTCTAATAGGCGATGCCACTTATAACAAGTTCCGATTAATGAGAACAGCCTAGCGGTTCTGGGATGCCTTCTGCAACATCTATCACATTTCTTTGCCAGCGTCAAGTGTGGACTCCGAACTCTTGAAAAAACAAAACAAAAGAAGTTGAGGAATTTGACAATACAAGATAATTTCATTTGTTTCATCTTTAATTGACAACCTTTCGTAGGGCATACCCCTACGCAAAGCCCGGCACGCTGTCTTAGCGGACTAGGCCACTATAGACTAGGACCACATCTACGTAAGATAAGGCTCGCCCACGCAACAACCGTCCCTCTCTATGCGAGCCGTACTGAGGCCGAATTGAGGCGACCTCGCCCAGGCCTGTGTGCACCTGTGGACAAGTCAATTACATCTATAGATTAAACTTCCCACCTTAAAACTCAGTTCAGAGGACATTGTCATAATTATGTACAGTCTACATTGTCATACAGTTGTATGTAACGCATTTTCTCTGAAAGTGTAAGACACAATAACGCCAAACACACCCCTTTGAGTAACTATGATGAAGTTACTTCCGTCACAGTACTAGTAGAAACTAATTAAATAGCCAGAAATGAGTAATAGAGCCAAATAGCAACATTCCCCCTCTATCCTTTCCTCTATCCATTTCCCACACTGTGATCAAATAGCAAATTATTCATCTCATTCCAATCACGTCACTTCATTCCTTTTTATCTGATCAGTTTCATCCAGTTCGGTATAGATGTAGGTACATTTTGGTCATTGATCATTGAAAGATAGTCGTGTTCCAATAAACATTGTTCATTAATAAATTACTTGCAATCTAGTTACCTTCAACCTCCCTTCTTGCCTATGTGTGTGTGTGTATGTGTGTATGTGTGTGGGTGTGTGTGAGTGTGTGTGTGTGTTTGTTGGTGAATGTGGGTGTGGGGTGGATTAGGTTTTGGTTAATCGTGGTTGGTGGGATGGGGATTTGATTTGAAGAAGGATAGTTATGAATGGTATGACAGATATTGATAGGATATAATATTTAGGATAGACGTAGATTTGTTTCATTTGGGGAGGGGAAGGGTTGGTCTGGTTTTTTTTTAATGAATAATTTCATTCTAGATTTGTGTAATGTATTTGGGTTTTTTTATGTATATTCTCTTGTAAGTGAGAAGGAGTTACATCATTCAATATATTCAAGGGATATAGGTTTGGTGCATGTCAAAATTTGAAGAAATTGTTAGTAGAGTTGATTTATGATTAAGTTATCAATGTTGAAGAGAGATTATTTACAGTATAAATTGACAAATGGATTTGTTTGTGTTTTGAATTGGATTTGTACCGTTTTAGTTCATGTTACACCCAGAATGGGTTTATTTTTGAATGATTTGAATGAAATCAATAAATATCAAGGAAAAAAAGATGAGCGTGTGCTTGAGGGAGAGAGGGAGAAGAACAAACAAGAACAACTAAAGTTATTCCGTTTAGCTTTTCTGTTACTCTTTTTGGTCCTTTTCTATGAAATATTTATATGCAATATTTACACAACCGTGTTTTTTTTTTGCTCTTGTATGTACAGATGTATTAAGTATTGAATGTCATTTTGTACATAATTTTCATGACGTCCTGCATGCTGCGTGATTACCGCACTTATGCACTTTTAACAAATGTCCGAAAACGAATTTTATGTATATTTTTACATGACGACAAAATACTTTGAATGATGAACTTTAAACTTTGAAAGGAAATATCTCTTCGGAAAACGGGAAAACTAAAGTAACGCCTCAAAACAAGGCTAATGTGGTGGGTGACGAGAGCAATGTTTTAATCTGATAATTCTTGTCGCGCACGGCCGACTATTATTACCAATCTCCCGCCTTGGATTAATGAAAATGGACTCGCCTGCATGTATTCGCTGCCCATTTTTTTTCTCGCCATAAAAATCAGACTGATTCGCGCCAAAACAAGAATTAAAGAATTAAAATAATCAAGCTAGGCTACCAAATCAGACCTCATACTTACTTTGGTATCCGCAAATTCTGTCTATTCAAATTCCCTGATTACTGAAATAACCCCACTTTTTTCTTACCGATGGTGGTAGAAATTATGGTGGGAAATTGCAGAATAAAATGACCGATCAGAATTAAAAAGCCAAGAACAAGGTAAGGAATCAAATTGTTATGAGATTTCGAGTGCTAGAGGTCAACTCTGTTTTTAGTACTGGCCAACACGCTTCGGATCAAGCTGAAACGTGTGATTTTGAAGGGTAAACCCCCAATGTGTAAGCAACAATGTCTTGATCCTTCAAACTGGAAAGAAGCACAACTTTGGTTTCACTACTGTTTTTTTTCCTGAAGATTATTAGGTAGTAGGTCTATCTGTTTGTATGATAATAGACAAGGAGCAGTTTCCACTGATTTACATTAAGATACATTTGTAAACGGTTTCAAAATACTTTGGAAGGTGTAATAACAACTAACAGAACACTATACATATCACAACAACTGTTATTTTTGTTTGCCCAATTTTTCTTTAACCGATGTGATCTGAAAGATTATCAATATTGCCTGCTTCCAGTACCTTATTTGCCGTTGATTCTAATTACTTTCTTCTTCTTCTTCTTCTTTTTTACAAAGAATGTGTTGGTTATTGTCATCCACTATGTTGGCAATGTTGGCAATGAGAAGTATGGCATTCTTCCAGTCAATGTTCTAAAATGGATTGAACCTTCAAGAAAATAAAACGTTAACAACTCATTATGGTTTCATATTCCAAGGGAAAACTGAATCAAAGATATACAAGTGATGTTTATAGTGTTCCTCTGTGAATCCAAAAGATGAACTGTTCAGTGTGTTATGTGATGTGACATGTTCGTGACACAATGTCAGCAAAATACTACCGGATGCTTTTCCAGCATATTTGAACAAATTGCGTACTAACTTTTGCTCGCGATGCATTTCCAAAATGGTCTTTGAAATGTGTCAAAACCGGCACTGATGCCATTAATTAATTTTCCACTGGCACGAGTCATTCTTTGCTAGAATCATAGAATTTTCATCTTCAGCTTGTCAACAATGAGTCATGTACCGAATAACGAAGATGGGATATTTACTTTGATATCAAATCTGACGAGAGTATGCCACAAAATACTGTGTCGTAAAGTCTGCATACGAAGACTACGCCATCTCTACCATCAATTGATAGCAAAGACAAGTTTTAACACCACTTTTCTCGACTCAGGCCATATAACATTATATATATTTTTTTTTTTCGAGGAATAAATGATTTAAGGGGCTCAACGTTCTGGTTCGACGGGTGCGGAAACTTCATTAGGGTGGGACTAAAACTAAATTTGATTAATTTGCTGTTGTATGAAAAAATAATTCCTCAATTTTTGCGTGTTGGCGCGTTCTCCCGTTGCCTGGGTGGGAAGCGTAAAATGAAATTTCATAAATGGGATTTTAATGCATTAGTATCTGCTCGCTATTGTTTTCAAATGTTGGACCCGCAGATCATCGAGCCGCCGCTTCTAG
This sequence comes from Diadema antillarum, assembly GCF_040938485.1. Classification (NCBI taxonomy): domain Eukaryota; kingdom Metazoa; phylum Echinodermata; class Echinoidea; order Diadematoida; family Diadematidae; genus Diadema; species Diadema antillarum. Next base: position 907,801 of record NW_027271528.1, on the reverse strand, counting down.
ATGTGTGAAGAATGGAGAGAATGTGTGGTTATCTCGCTGATTGTTTTGCTTTGTTTTTATTCCACCTGTCCTCGAGAAATATCAACGGTTTTTCGGAGGGATCAAGCGGTCACAATGACTGATATACGTCCGACTGTCGGATAACATATTGACTGAATCAGAGGCTTAATACTACTACGGGATTAAAGAGAAATTCAGTGAAATTTTCAGCAGTTTGTGCGTCAGTCATAATCTTTCTCACACACATCCCATCCACTATATCAGTAGACGAGTAATCATGGGGCTTTACCTCGAAAAAGTGAGCTTCAAAAAATAACCATCCTTAGATGACTGTCCTGTAACTGGAGTCTAACTATTTATCGACAGCGATAACGTTATGAGAAATACTAACAGATAATACATTTATTTCAATGGGGTAATGAATTGAGCAAGGTTAGTAACAATAGGCACACACAGGCTGGGTTACTCATTGAAATAAGTCATGAACCTTAGATAGTCAAACTCATCAAGAAAAAATACAAAGCAACCTTGACTATTGCTCTTCTTTTATTGTAGATATTCTCATTGGAACTGCCGTTGTTGGTCTCGAAGTATGGGGGAAAACAAAAGTCGAGTTCGGCAATGAAATGATGTCGGGAACACTGCAAGCATGGATTCGCATCAAACTGGAATAGAATTAGAAACAAATAGAACGTCCATTGAAATGCGAGCTCTATACTTTACATCGAAAAACTAGAGGATATAAAGTGAAACAAACCTTAATTCTAAAGACACGTTTTATTCCAAAGAAAGAGAAATGTTCGAAAGAATAGTTGAATTTGAGTAAATGCGAGAGATTAGAGATGCGGATTTTTTATGTGTGGTGATTTGTTGAGTAGTGACTTCATTCATATTTTCGCACGACAATATTTCCAAGTGTCGATTCACACACGATTGCGTATAACCAAGTAATGTACATGTACATGTACTTGTATATAGTTTACTTGTTTTATCCTTATCATGTACTGTATATACGTAATTATATACTCCACTAAATGGTTACTCCCCATGGTAATTTCAGCCAAAAATCCAAAGTGTAGTCATAGTTTTATGTAAGCAGGGTACAAAGAAGGTCAACACAACGGGTGTTTGCTGCTGCTGTTTCCTCAATTAGACGTGCAACGTTCCACACCAGCCAAAACAACTTATGAGAATATGAATAAATGAATTGAACTGCATTGTGCTGAAATGAGTCACAGTGTGAATTTTGTAGAATTTATCTTCATAAATAAAATATTTTGCTGGCTAATGCCCGAGTGCACAAGCAAGGCTTTTATGTAGTTGTTCGTAGTTTAGATGCTTCAATAAAGGCCGTGTCACATCTTTCCGGGCAAGCCTTGCGTGCGACTTGCGAAGAACAATTTTTACTACCCGGAGGTCCCCGCAGATGACCCGCACATGACAGCACCTGGCACGTATCTCACCCGTAGTCGCCCGGAGATGCGCACGCAAATCTTTTTACCCGCAGCCATGTTTAGGCCCTGTCACACCTTTCCGGGCAAGCTACGCGGGCTTGTTGCGTGTGGGGATTTTCCAGCAAACAGGACAATTTCTGAGGGCGGACAAGGATTTGGGCGAGTCAGTGCATATGTCTTACTTGCTGGACGCGTTCTACTTACTTTCTGCTTGCGGGTAGACTGTGTGACCTGTGTACCAGTCGCGTGGGGGGCTGACAACTCAGTAAAAGAATTCCTATGAAGGAATGGCAGAAGTCCCACAGAATGTTATTATCTTGGCTGCATACGGGGACTGCGAAGTACCTGCGTGGGAGTTGCCTTCGAGGTGCTGCCGCTAAGGGCCTCCTACTGGCGTTCTGCGTGGACCTCTCCGGGCATCCCCGCGACTCACCCGGATTTTTTTTTTAATCTTTTGGGCATGCTCAAAACTTGGCTGCGGTTAAATCGGACTTACGTGTGCACCTCCGGGCAACTACAGGCGAGATACGCGCTAGGTACTGTCAGGTGCGGACCAACTGTGGAGAGCTCCGGGTAGCAAACTTCCCCAGATACGGTATGACATGGCCTTGATCATGCTCAAAACTTGTTCCGAGTGAGTCGTGGGGGTTCGCTCGCAGAAGTACACGCAGAACACCAGAAGGAGACCCTTACCGGCAGCACCTCGCGGGCAACTCCAACGCAGCACTTCTCAGTACCCGTAAGTCGCTCGTAACAGAAAATTGATCGGTTTCAAAGCTCTCACACAGGTCACACGGAATACACGCAAGTAGAAGGTAAGTAGCAGGCGTCTAGTAGGTAAGAAACAAGTGCGAAACTCGCAAACATTCTTGTCCGCCAGCGGAAAATTCTCCTGCGTGCTGGAATATCTCTCCTCGAAACAAAGCCCGCGTAGCTTGCCCGGAAAGGTGTGACACGGCCTTATGTTCATATATTTTGTATGCTACCATCATGGCATTCTTTAGATTGCTAAGACAGCAGCAAACAGGTGTTTATTTGCCATAGTACGTCCAGTGTCGTCAAAGGAACAAGCCAAGAATACTTCATCTTTTCTTTGCTAACGTTTAATAATTTGAGGTCCATCACTGCAACATGTCGAGGATACTGCTTCAAACATTTCGCCGATGGAAAAGATAGAGTTTAAAAAAAATGAACAAACAACCCTCCTCCCCCCCCCCCAAAAAAAAAAAGCCCTATCCGTTCCATTAACCCTTCAGCTGCCAAAACCCAATTTCCTTTTATACAGACATGGTGACTTTTTTAAAGTTAGTTTTTCATTTTTGTAACACCTGCTTTGCTGCGCCTTATATATTGATTTGAAATATGGTGATAGATCGTTGATGGAACTGTCCTATATTCGTAGAAACCAAGAAATGGACTCGTGACAGCTGCAGCAGAAAACGATTAATTAACCGGAAAATGTCGATATCCCATAATTTGTTCACAAAATTACTTTTGGTCGTAAGAATGTTATGGAACAAGTCTTTGTTTTGACAATCCATGCTAATCAAAGTAACTTGGTGGATCGTGTAGGTCAATGGAAATTTTAGCCCACGCATGGGAGGGAACGGACTAATGCATGCGGATGCCAAATGGGCACATGTGTCGGTGAGTGTTTGCTAGAGACGAAAGTTATTCCTATGCAATTGATCGACAAAATTGCCCTTCACCGACGTAAATAAACAACAATTATTCAGTGTTTTGAGTATAGGCATGAAAAAAATAATCATGGGTATATATACTCGGGTGGGATACGAACCAACGACCTCCTGATTACTAGACAGGCATCATATCCGCCAGAATACCGAACTTCCACCCGATAGTATAGTGTTGGTGCTGATCCCTCATGGCGCAGGGGGTGGGGGGGGGGGGAAGCAGTTTCTTATTTTGATAACTAATAAACATTAATTCTTTTCCTGAAATTTTGGTGGATGTCTTTAAAGATGAGGTGACAAGGTTTGTAGAGCTTTTTTTTATTCTTTATTTTTGTGGCAAGTGCTTCAGGCATCTAACGGCTTTTCTCGATCCACGGAGGCATGTTAAATGGATGGGGAGAGCGTGCCCGAGCTGCACTTCGAGGGGGTAGTCCGTTACGATTTACCCGTGAAGGGCGCCGGTGGACGAATTAGGATAGCGAGTCGGCTAAATAATGCATAGCTGTTTGTTGCACGTTTGCAATGCCGAACATTATAGGCTACCAGGCAATGTGCCAGGAGGGCAGGGTATTGAAAGAGAAGAGAAGAGAAGAGAGAGAGAGAGAGAGAGAGAGAGAGAGAGAGAGGGAGAGAGAGAGAGAGAGAGACAGACAGAGTGAGAGTTTAAGAGAGATATATATATAGATGTAGAGGTACTACAGATGGATGAGTGTGGGAGACAGAGATAGAAAATGAGAGGGGAAGGGTGAGAGGGAAGAAGACAGATAGTAAGAGAGATGGTAACACGGGCCTGCTTTATCTTCTCAATCACCTCGACCTGAGGTATGTGTTGAATAATGATTTATACAAATACGGAGTGTTGCTGCTCCATTTAAAGAGAATGGAAAGAGAGAGGGGAAAGTAAGTGTGAGAGAGAGAAAAAAAGCGAGGGGGGGGGGAGGAGAGAGAGGGGGAGGGGAGAAAGAGATGGGAAGGACGATAATGCTTTTTGATGGCGGCTTTCCGAAAACAATGAGATCAGTTAACGGGACACCTACCGCCCTTGGATATCGCTAACCATGATTGTTCCTCGTACGAAACGCTGCTAAAATATGCATGAGGTGAAATCGGGAGCAGACATTTTATGATTAAACAGCCAAGGAAAGTATTAATTTTTCCCTTTGGAGTAATCTACTATGTGCTATAGTTTAGTTTATTACCAAGTCGCTTTGAGTGGCTGATGCAGCGAAAAGAAAAAAAAGAATGAAAAGCCCAGTCCGTCACGCAATATTGTTTTCCAAAGTAATGACAGTTTTGTAATTTTTGTGTATGGATCGATGTACTGTGAGCATTGTCATGCGCTTGCTGACGTGTGATTTTTGATGAACGACCGTCAGAAATGTTGAAATATTAAGCAAAAAGTCTCATCTCCCAGCTCAATTATTGAGAGTTAATCGATTAGAATGATGAAACACAATGGACGCTGATCGTACGGGTTTGTTATGAAAGACCTTGATTATTCAAAGTGTATACTTGATAACATGATCGACTCTATAATTGAATGCTGCCGTTCATAATTGAAATATGTCTATTGATTTCAATTTTCATCATTCACAAAAGGAGTACAATGTCAATGGGCGATGAACAACACACGTTCCATTGTCATTTCTTTTGACAGTAGTCGGTCATTCATTAAATAATGTAATTACAATCATCCTGTTGAAAAAAGTGACAAAGATTTCTGAAGCCCGCTCTGCGCTGACGCATTCTCGCTTTAGTTTCTGTCTTTTCATTTTGTTATTTTTTTTCTAAAGTTTTTCAGAAAGGTTTCGACGCAGACGACCAGGTTGATCGAAGTGTACCGATCACCTGTCGATCTCATGGAATTCAACGATCGACTCTCAACATGATTACAATAACACCGCAAGAGCTACAGTCACATCAACGAATAAGTACACTATTATTAACTTGTCTCAAACGGAGGTCTTTCTTTTTCCATGGTGAATGGCAAATAATGATTATGTTGATATTAATCATTAGGCAGAAAGCTGATATTAGTTTGATCTGACTACACCAGATGAGGAAAGGTCTTTCGACTCGGCCTGCTTTCGAGAATATGACTCTATACGCAACACTTATTGCATATACGCCATTCCAGCATGTATCTGCCAACCCGTATCGTGATACCGTGACGTCATTACGGTTTGATATCAAGCTATCATACAAGTTTTAAAACCCTTGCTCTCAATCTACTCTCAAAATTGGTGCAAGACCAACATCGACGTCAGCTACTACCTTACTCGAGACGACAGAAGAAATGGATAACTCATCGACAAGTATGCGGTATAACTGACTAAGGTACGATGAGATGCTACAGGCTATATAATTACTTCTCGGTACAATGAAAATAAACACATGTATGCTTTTGTAATATTCTGGAAAGCAAATACAACCAGGTGCTGGAAAATGATAAGTTTCTTAGGTATATCGATATCAAGAATGAAGTTATGCGAGCTCAATCGATCACCTTCTTTCAAGTTCAATCATTCATCGTCCATCTGACGGAAAAAAACTATTCCTCGACGGTGTTTCCGTCTCTGGTAACCGAAATACCAACGTAACAATATGCATTATTACATGATAATTATGTTAGGAGAAGCACAATTACTTATTGCACTTCTCTTATTAATAATTTTATGATTGAATTTTTGGGCCCATTTCGTCAATTTTCTATTTAAATTATCAGCTTGTTTACTCTTTGTCATACTTTAGCTCTTTGTAGAGGCTGCATGAGTTGTGCGCCTTATGCTTCATATTATATGTTTGTATGGTCGATCAATTATCAACTCGTTGATAAAATTTACTCACATTTACTTACAAACACACAGGCACACACACAGGCACACTATTAAATAAACACAACTAAACATGCATAATAATCCGTATCTGCATCAGTTTATTCATATATACGTGTTTACACACATACATAAAGCATGAATTACAACTAAACAAATTTTTGTGAAGAACAAGACAAATCAAGAAATGATTATTTGTATACTAGAAACCTGCATTTAAGAGAGTATTATACGGGTGCCGAGTCCAGCAATAACAACATAGAGCGAACGCGTTTGTGTTCGTGAAAAGGCAAGGGAGCTGACTGGCTGGCGAACGGCTGCCAAGTTCAGTTTCATTAGCAAGGGGGTTAGTGGGACGTTTGAGGAAGGTGATTCATAAAATCGTGGAGGGGAACCGTTTTGGAATACATAAATACAATTCTTCTAGCTTTTATTTTCTTTTACGACTGGGAGGAAAGGGAAAGAGAGAGTGTGTGTGTGAGAGAGAGAGGAAGAGGGCAAAATATCTAGGGTGATTTATTCTACACACAAACATGGCATATAAAAGTAGGAATCCGTGCTTCCGCTCTACGAGTGGTGAAACCGTCTTCTCTGGGAGACGACTTCCCTAATTCTTTCGGCCAATCGAAAGGGGGGAGGAGTCCAGGGAGGGGAGCAGGGTGGCCCCCATCCAACTGGAAGATGTTGGTGTCGGGGGGAAACAGACAGTGGGAGGTGTTTTGAAGAGAAATTGAGACAGAGGGTGCCACTATCTGCCACTAAGGGCTCCCTGGCAACTCGTCATTCCTTCACGCAGGGTTTTGTGATAACCCGTCGGCGGGATTACCAATATCTATAACTTTTTATTTTCTCTCTCTCTCTTCCGAAGCGTCAGATAGAAAGAGAATGACAGTTAAAAACATGTCTGTATGAGTGCATTTATGTGTGTGTGTGTCTCCTTGTTCACTGCACTTATGCGTGTGTGTGTGTGTGTGTGTGTGTGTGTTTGTGTGAGTGAGTGTGTGTATGTATACGTATATGTATATTTGTGTGTGTGTGTGTGTGTGTGTGTGTGTGTGTGTGTGTGTGTGTGTGTGTGTGTGTGTGTGTGTGTGTGTGTGTGTGTGTATGTAGGAGACAGAGACGTCAGATGTTAAATAGTCTGGATGAAGAGGTTTGGAGAACAGGAGAGACCGAGGGAGGGAACAAGGTGAGAGAAGACCGTGCGTGACCCGTGAAAACAGAAAGCGAAAAAACGGCGAGGGAGGACCATCAATCAATTTTGATAGTAAAGCAATAAATTTGGCGACAGTGCGACTGCGGCGAAAAGCGAACCGAGTGTCGCATGTAATGTGTCAATAGTACGCGCGCATGTAGTGGTGGCGGCTGCCGACAGCACATAGTCTCACGAAAACAGACTCCAAAATCACGCACTGCCCAATTATCACTCAAAATATGTGCTTAATGGCAACGTCATCGCACCAGAATCGAGATAACATTCGAATGTACGTTAGCGTAACGACATTTCGTGCTCGCATACAGCTGTAATGGTATGCATGCTTGTTATAATGAGAGCTTGGGCTCTGGACGAACCCATCGGCAGCTCGGGTTTTAACAGACTGTAAACGCTTGGGCCGCATACGCATTAGCACGCATCCTCGTGATGTTGCGCTTTGTTTTTCGGCACGTCCTCGGCCTTAATATATCGCACTGTTTCGCGCGGCCATTATTAGGTTTAATAAGGCGGATTTTATTTCGCGGTTGGAGGCAAATTATGATGAATGTGCGAACATTACCACACCTTCATTAGGGCCCCGGACTGCGACCGGAAGTGTCTATATCTGGCGGCTGTGTCACCCGCGGCGGCCGAGACAAGTCAGTGTGCAAGTCAAGATAGGGAAACTCCTCCGCGCTTATCTCGTGACAGGGCCAGCGGTATCTAGCAGTCAAGTAAACTGATAGAAAGGCTCATGTTTGCAGGAAAAAAGGGGTGAAAGTAGGCTGAAGAAAAGGAGGAGATTTGACGCCAATTGTGCAAAATTACTTCTTCGATCAGATGCCTTTGTCGCCAAGGTAGCCTTGGTCACAAAAATCGATATCACAAAGACGAGCCCGTTGTCGTCTGCAGACCTCATGGCTCATATTTTTTGAAGTCTTGCAATCGCAGTTGTCTTTTGCAACCTCCTTTTCATTACAGATCGTACACCCCTCATCATCATCACGAATACAGCCTTTTTATCAATTCATGTAGACTTTATTTTGTTTAGTCATCCTTCTTTCGGTTGATCATTGCTCAACTTATTCCTCCCCATTATAAGGTCATAAAAAAATCTTCCAGAACCAACCCTTTAAAGCTTACTGAAGGGAAACACCTTTACCAGTGACAATCGTAGATGACCATCATGAAATAATTCGTACACCTATCTGATTAATAAATGAATCGAAAAAAAGGAGAATATCGTAATTGCTGGATTTACCTTTTTTCTTATAGTCATTAGCATGTGGATCACCGGAAGTGGTTCGTTGATATTAGAAAAAAAAAAGAGAGAGAGATATTAGCTAGCGACCCAATACCCCCTTCAGTATTTCCGTCTATATCAGGCAATGTTAGATATCACTAAGAACACTTATTCATTTGCATGTATATGCATTATGTATGTGTGTATGTATGTACCTATTATGTATGCGTGTATAGGTCTATTATATATATATATATATATATATATATATATATATATATATATATATATATATATATATATATATATATATATATATATATAATATATATATATATATATATATATATATATATATATATATATATAATATATATATATATATATTGTGTGTGTGTGTACGTGTGTGTGTGTGTGTGCATATGTATGTATAAATAGATAGATTACAGACAATACTGATTCGCAGTTTTAAGACGTGAGAAATGCTATGCTCTGTAGTTTTTCCTTACCCCTTTAGAAGGAAGTGCGAATTGTATGTGAGGTAATGTGAGGTTAGTACTTTCATATCAGCATACGATAGCTATAGACACTATCTACAGGACGTAAATACGGACACGCAATATGACATATCACACAATCACACAAACATCAACACAAATAAAGGAGCTTAATAAACAATAGATATTATATAATTCATAATATATATATATATATACATTTATATACATATATATAAGTATATATATATACTCCTAGATGGGTCATTTGGAAGACATTTCCATTTGTTTTATATGCAAATTTTAAAATACATGTTCAATGGCAATTTACGCAATGGAGACACGAAAATTGTCTCCTTAATGACCAGTTGTCTCCCTAATGAAGACACTTCCCCCCAATATGTCTCCCTAAGGTGCCAACTAGGGATATATATATACATATATATAATATATATATATATACATATATATATATATATATATATATATATATATATATATATAAGAGAGAGTATGTGCGTGTGTGTGTGTGTGTGAGCAACACGGAGAAAACGAATAGATGTTTATATATTGCCTTCAGAGGTTCTTGAATGACCATAGGAGATATTATGATAATGACAACGATAATAATGAACTCTTATAAAGCGCTCATTTTACCTGATTCCTAAAAAACACTCAAGACGTTGCGAAAACCAGAAAATGAAAAGGATATGATATGTTTTAACATATCATCATAAAGAACAAGAACGAACAAACGAATAAACAAAAATATACAAAGAACATAGAAGAAGATTAACGTGATATGAGAAAACACTGTTTATGGAGAGAAGATGATACACATTACTATAGGCTGGGTCACTATGTCTGGTCTCCATGGGCTTAAATCCAAACCCTTAAAAGATGCTGCCGCTCTTTAAGAGGTTTGCGTTTGATGCACAAGGCGATTCGTCTTGCCAGCTGAGACTTGAAAAGATAAAAAAGAAAAGATTAAGTTTGAACCTCTTATACGGGGGTAAAATATCGTGATCACGAGATATTGCGAACAGAGGAGATGATAACATAATCATGACAATGTGATCAGAATGAAAACAAAAAATAAAAGCAGGAAGAAAAATCGAAGAACACAAAAAGAGTGATAAAACACATTACTCTTGTTATAATGAAAAAATAACACAGCGAGAAATAGACAGACGATTAGCAAGACAGTCAAGTGCTCAGTTAATGTTATTTTCCCCTGCTATCTTCGCAGCAGACATGGCAGAATATGTATTGTTACGAATCTAGTACGTCCCTACGTTTTCCTCGGGCCGGCCATCTTTTGAAGCAATGCTTACAATGGCGGCCCTCTGCATAATCGCTTCTCAACTACAATTGTTATTGCAATCCCTGCTGCATAGACATGCATACTGTATATTATATCATTAATTTCCTATTATATCGTTGTTTATGCAAGTCAAACGACTCTGTTTTAAATTTACTTTGTATATTTCCCACATATTCATGATTATGTAACTTATGTATATTGATTTGCAGAAAATAAAGTATCTATCAAGCAAAATGTTTCTAATCCATTGTGATGAATCTTATAGAAAATGATTCCAGTTGATGGAGATAGAAATGTAAAGCCCTAACTGAATAAATGAATGAATGAAAACAAGACACAGAGTATGATAAAGTCAATGATGATAATTCGGCTCATCGTCATTTTACAAAGAATATAAATAATACCAATTATTTTGTTACGTTCAGTAATGAATGAAAATCGTGCGTGTAACATAAGCAAGGGTAGATTATTTTTAACCATGATGTGAATAGCGTTTCAAATCAGCTTTTATATAAGAATATTCCGGTGATACACTCTGATCTTTGTCACACAATATCTTATTCCAAAAGATATATGCTCTTCACTTTTTTTCTTACCTCTTGTAACAAGACCACTGTGAGGTAAGATAGGAGGGCGAAATATCGTCATGATCCTGCCAGTTTGACACCAAGCAGCATGTAATATATTTCTGCATTTAATTGTAACCTCCGAGGTACATTTTTTCATGTGTATTATATTTCTTGAATATGCCATTGAATAAACACAGGAAGGAACAGATAGACACCATGTTCCTTTTAAGTTTAGGGTGAGTGAATTTTTGCGCTCATAAACGATCACCATGACTATAACATTTGACATTACATTAAATTATGCTTACTCTAAATCATAGCTTTAGAATACAAGGGAGCCTCATGTATAGAAACGTGTTCCTTGATCTGTTGATGGTTTGAATTGCCAAATTTATGTGTCTTTTTATACTTTACAAATGTCAAATTTCCATGTGTCAATATCATAGAAAAACCACAAAACAAAACAAAACACATTCCCAGTCCGTCATACATCTTAAACAATGCATGAGATTAATTAATTCTGTTAACCATGTCTGTATGATTATCACCATCTGTTTCTAAGAGTTAGAACAGCAGTACGGTGAGGACTCTAAGGTGGCGACAAATAGATAACAGAAAACAAGAATTCCTCGACAAACCCGCAAAACACACAACTCCACCGACGGTGCATTTTTTTTAGGGGGCATCGTACGCAAGTCAGGCGCACATTTATCATTTCGAGTAAATGTTTTGTTTGTTTACGTCCCCAGGCTAACGGCTTCTGAACAATATCATAACTGTCAAATGGGTTGAGATCACTCATTTGTTTCTTACACCGATTCATCATTTCGGTATTCTGTGGGGCCCCCTTATTCTCCTTTCTTCTCCTTCGAATCACTTTCACTCCGCCCGCATTTAGATCGATTTACGCGAGGCCAACATAGTAACGCACATCACCTTCTTCATGAAATCGTTTATTCAATTTATCTAGTCTCAGTAGTATTAAGTGGCAAATTCTCTCTCTCACACACACACAACCGCACACGCACAAAACAGCCCGCACATAATGTGCACACATCTTGCATTTCTCTCTTTGTCTCCCACATTCTCTCTCTCTCTCTCTCTCTCTCTCTCTCTCTCTTTCTCTCTCTGCTTCTGAGGGGTGAAGACACTGCGCTTATACTACTTTGTTGCCGATTTACTCAACAAACATATTTAGAGATTTGGAGAGACATATCGGGAATGGCTTAGATTCATCGGCGCTACGCGTGCTGGCTTTTCATCCCTGATATTGAAAAGGCGGGAAGTTTGCCAGTGTGGATTGGCGGGACGGGGTAAAGGATGACACCCAGTGACCAATCCTGACAGTCACTTTATCTCACTTCCCTCCATTTTCTATACATGGCAGGAATCTGTTCCTTCTTCTTAACCCGCCATTTTCTCTTCGATTTCTCTTAATTTCATTTCATCCTTTTTGCGTGTCTTAATTCGAGGTTGTGTTCACCCCCCGTTGACAACTCCGTGTCGAAAGTGAACATTAGGCCGATGTCCATATGTGTGTGTGTGTGTGTGTATGTATGTATGTTTGTGCGATAGTGATGATGCGTGTGTGCGTGTGCCTGTGTATGTGTGCGTGTGCGTGCATAGTACATTAGTAGTCATTGGGATGTATTATTTATGATCAAGAAATCAAAACCAAAACTATTCACCTTTCAAATAAATTGACGAGTGACATCGTTATTTGTCTTTCTCAACAGTGAAGACACGCAAATATCTAAGTGCGCTCACAAGCACACACCCCCCACACACACACATACACACACACAAGTACGCAAAGATGCAGATACACATTCATAAACACACAAGTTAACACAAACACCAACACAAGAAAATACTCTACACACACGCGCATGCGCCCTTGATGTGTGACCGTCCTGGCATGTGCTGGGCTAGCTGTAACGAATTGCGCCACTCAAGTTCATTTTTCATCTGTAGCAGAATTGTCATATTTTGAACCAGAGCGTCATTTCTTACCCCTGCCTTGCCGGGACCCCGTCCGCAGTCATTCCGTCACCGGCCGATTGGCCAAATAAGGCCTGCTTTCAGCCGCTTCCTGCTAAACAATTATACCGTCTCCCCTTTTCTCTCTTTTAAGATGTCTTCTTTCTTTCCTGACGTAATTGATATTAGGGTATTGGTAAAAATGTGGACAAGAATGAATGGTGAAAATCGCAAAGTGGCCCTTGTCAGCTCTCATCAATCCGGCATTCCCTCACCCTGGTACCTCGACAGAAAGAAAAGGAAGAAGAAGAAAAAGAGATCACCCTTCAACGGCGGAGTATCTCAGTAAAGAATGTACGGATGACTTGAGTCGCAGACTTCTGAACATGTGTCTCGTACGAGCTGTTATACTTGAAGGAATTCCGCTCTGATTAGCAACACTTGCAGGAGAATGATAATTGAAATTCGTCGCTGGGTTTCCCGAGAAGCATACAGCGAGAGAAAAACGTGGAGTCTCTGGTGATTTTCGCCAAATCAAGCTCGACAAGTACATCGCGATGGATGCAAATCCAGCACCATGCAAACACGCCGGTTATTATTGATTGGAGATGCACATTTTACAACATAACGGCTCGCTAATGATGGAATTGGGTTAAGATAATACCGCCCATCATTGCCCATTGGTCTTTAAGCGTCCTAACCCTACCAGTAATTACTACTTTTCATTTCCTTTGAGGCTTCATTTTTTTCCATCTTTTCCCTCAGTTCGTCCTTTCTATTTTAAGTCTTCGTGCCACCACAGTCATTTCACCTTCAAATATAAACTCCAAGCCTAGCCTAGCAATCACGGAATGTAACTAATTGATCTTCTCCAAATTATTTTCCCGTATATCCAAATCGGAACCCTCCTTGAAAAAGGAATAAAGGGTCCCTTGCCGTTTGGGCTGCAAATTTGCTCACCGTTTCCCGCGGGATTCTTGTGCAAGCTTACTTTTGTTCCTGCGCCCGCGTCTGAAGTAAGCAAAGTCGTGGTAAACGTTTTTCTTTTTGCGTCAAAATCAACATTTCTCTGTTGGCATAGCAGAATATCCATATCTTGGATGGCTAAACAGGTGGTGGTAAAGGCTCATACCGCTACGACGAAAGCTTGATGATATTCGTACTCAGTCTTAGTGTTGATTACGGGCAAATACTGAATACCGCCACACGTGTCTCTGTGTATGTTCTTTGCATACACTTTACCGTGCATTTGCCCAGGTAATTGTTTCATTGGCAGCGACTTGAGCGCGCACGGATTTTCATCAAACACATGGCACCGCACCGTGAAGTCAAAGTTTGTTCACTACGTCCCAATGTAGTTAAAATGAGCGGATCGCACTTTTTCGCTTTACATTCGGCCAAGACGTGAAATAACTCGCAATATCAACAGCTCTGTGTAGATACGGCGAGAACTGTTTGACGATACGTGACAAAATCATGTGCATATGTCTCATATTAAAACTTGGGGTCTATTATTTGCACCTCCGATGTGTATCTTACCAATTTGTACAATGAGGTACTTTAAACAATCTTACTCATTAAATAGCGAGCTTTTCTCTAATTTTCTGTCATCCAAGTGCCTAAAACGGTTCTTGGTTCTTCCTATAATGTAAACACCACACACAAAGATTGACTCGTCTGTAGGATACTTTTTTGTCTTTGTCAATATTTCATTTTCTTTCTTTTTCATATAAACAATATACAAATTGATTAATGACAAGATAAGACAAAATTCATTATAACCATATACACTCCACATTGTCAATATTACGAATGAAAAAGAATGAATTTTGTATAAAAGAAAAGGAAAAGATATATACAACGTATGTATAAAGATACACACACAGACACGCACCTATACACACACACACACATATATATATATATATATATATATATATATATATATATATATGCATGCATGCGCATATACACATGTTTATACGTGATGTAAGCTTTGTGTTACGTATATTGCTCTGTGCAAATGATATATAATTTAAACACCTGTTTCAGGTTCTGCTTTTGTATAGTAATAATTATTCTATTGGTTGCCTTATATTATCTATCTGGGCATCTCTCCGGGTTTAGTTACGCGATGAGGAAGAAGTCATAGAAATTTATTTTTCGTTTTCTTTCTAAAATGTGCACGCCCTTCCAAAAGACGGGATGTACCCCACTGTTTCCCCGTGAGACAACCGGCGTGTTTCAAGGTCAGGGTGTTACGAGGAAATGAGAGCAATTATACAGGGCATAGCTCACACTCTATCGATAGCATGGGAACGATGGCTTAAAGGTTGAGTAGAACATACATAGTGGGGACAGAACTTAGGTGATAAGGAATTGCGAAAGCATCGTGAAAAGAAAGCAGTTCAAATCAATTTCAACTAGAGTGCCAAAATAATTTCGAGAAATTCAACTCGAGGGAGTCCATGAGCGCACAGTGTCGGTGAAATGTTTCTCTCTGACGTTGAAAGTCTATGAGGAGATCATAAATAAAAGTTTTAAGTTATTTGAACCGAGCAACGTGTTGTTGTTGCTTCTTTTATTTGTTCACAATGGTTTAACGAGAATGATATTTTTGGAGGTCTTGTGTTTGATCCGGTGACCTGATCGTCTCGGTCATGAGATAAACCAAGATCATTCTATAATGTTTACAGAGTTTTCTCTCATCTTCCTCAAATGTTTCAGGCAGCTTCGAATAGATTGGTTGGCAAATATACCCAGGTAAAAAAATCTGACGTAAAGTCCTTGCATCAATTTGGCGCCTACGCATGAAATCCCACGACATGCCCAGAGATCGAATAAAGCTACAATAATCTACTGCGCGCTCGAAACGAAGCCAAGATCCCTTTACATGCAAACACAAACCACGTATATACCCGCTACAATATAATCAATCTTGTTCAGCACGCGAATGTTGCTACAGTACCTTTAAACCGAGAACGTCTGGATGTACATTGTCGAAAGCTACAGAAAGATCAACTCTTTATTACTTTACCCTTTTCTTGTAATCAGCGTGAACGCGCATTGCCCTGATTAAGACAGCGCTCCATGCTTGTTCAAACTAACGGATAAGGGGAATTTTGTGGAGGAATTCACGCTGTAAATGTCTTGATGTTCGGGGATGATATTTCTATTCTTATGCCAGAGTTCGAGCCCTCCATGTGGTAAAGACTACAGACGTAGATGTATGTGGCCCCGCCCTGAAAACTGTTTAGCGTTTTCCGGCCATCTCCCCGTAACCCGCGGAGAGCATCCCTGCTCAAATTCAAGGCAAGGATGTGAATTCCCTACGTTGGAAGTTACATGAAAGGACAAACGACTTGAGTTATTAATAATCACCGGAGAGTCTTGCTAGATGTTGATTTTTCATCTAGAGGAGACAGTGTTAATATTTTGTTAGCTGCTGAAAAGTCCTATATCACCACATGGTCACACGCGCCCAAAAAGAAAATAACTTTTAAGCAAACAAAATGATGATAAAAAAACAATAGCAACAACTCTTGAGAAACAGATATTGCAAACGGGAATTCTTTGTCTATCATAATCAAACATCTTTTACATCATTTCGTAGCTGTTGTTGTTAATGGATTACTGGTAACATTGCACATAACACATATTATTATTTCATTTTAAAGGATGCGCACAGGATGTATAATGAACAAGTTAGTGGCATATGTCAATGGAGAAAAAAAAAAGTGTCCCATCATAGACCAATAAAAGATGACTTTGATGATGATAGATAGAAACAGTCGGCATCGCATGACTTTACAGAGACATGTGGCGACAGCTCCCCTCTCCCCCCGAAGAAAAAAAACCTGAAGAAAAGATCTACAGATGAAACAAATACAGAATTGATCAAACACACACCTTACGTCACTCTGAGCCGAATGAATCATATCTGCAACCAGGTGAGTACTTAATCACAATTATGCGATCCTTTCCATGCAAGCCTATCCATTTGTCTGCACTGAAACAGATTCAACTTGGACATGTTGGAAGTGCCTTTTCTGATGCTCTTTATTACTCTTTTACTAATCTGATCAGATGTTTTCTGAAAACGTCGAAATCAATTATTGTAGCGACGCGGGATGGGACTGCTCTAATATTCCGTGAATGAATTCTGGAAATGGTAATTCCTAATTATCTTCCATTCAGCTTTGCACAACGATTCCTGGGGAGTTGCGATCGATCAATTTGACAGACGAAATCGTCCACACCACGCAGCAAGTTTGTACGAATCAAAACACGTTAATGGACCGCGCACACGGAATCTGCCCTTCACTAGGAGCGCGGTATGTAATTATTATCATTTTATATTTTCATTTCTGCTGGCTCTGATGTCATTTCTATCTAATTATCATTTTACAGGGAGCAAATAGCATTTGGCATGAATGGCCTCGCGAAAACACACACACACACACACACACACACACACACACAAACACACAGACACACACAGACAAACACACACACACACACACACACACACACACACACACACGGGCACAAGCATATACGCCCCTCTTCCATAATAATAATCGATCTTGGGAAGACGTTTCGCAAGCAAGTTGGGCGGAGACTGCAACATTAGCAGAATGAAGCTTCGCCATCCTCATACGCACTGTCTGTTGGGTCATACTATTTTAATTTCATAAATGCAGCCATTCAATGCAAAAACAATTAGCGTCTGTAAGCGGTACTTCGACCTGAGCTCCTCCGATTCCTCCGTCTACGTGCGAGTCCACACCCGACTCGATAAGGCAATTTCCTCTCGGGTGTCATCGGGCTTCCACCCCGTCAAACCTGGTGTCTCCACCACTTGTCTGGAAGTTGGTCTCCATGAGCTAACATTGTCGGTGTTACTGAACGGGAGATGGAGGTGGGGGAGGGAGCGAGGAGCTGTTGTTAATGTGGGAGGAGGAGGAGGAGGAGGAGGAGGAGGAGGAGGAGGAGGAGGAGGGTGCGGTATCGTATAAAGGAGGTAGAATGAGAATGAGGAGGAGGGGGAGGAAGAGGGAGGGGAACAGGAGGAACAGGGTAAGAAGGAAGAAGATGAAGAGAGGACGAGGAGCTACAAATACCGATGAGGAAGAGGAAGATGGCGTTTAAACGAAGTTGGAGGAAGAGAGGGAGAGGGGGGCGGCAGGGCTTGGAGGAGGTAGAGAGAGGGAGGAGGAAGAAGTAGAGAAGATCGAGTCGAGGGAGAAGATGATTAGAAAAGAAAAAGGAGAATTTGGAGGAGAAGGAGGAGAAAGGAGGAGGAGGATGTAGATTTCATAATGATGAAGAGGATTTAGAAGAAAGGGGAATGCTGAGGAAATATATGGATAATATTTGGGATATGTTTCAAAGCAGAAACTATTTGGAACGTTTTTGAATATGCATTCCAAGTGTTAGTACGGATTAATGATATCAGTAATGTGTGCAGTAAAATAAGACTTCTTCGATTCTCAAGCATGTCAAGTGTTAATAAAATATATAGATGTGATGATGATGATGATGATGATGATGATGATGAGATGATACTGGTATACTACTACTACTACTACTATTAATAATAATAATGATAATAATAATAATAATAATAATAATAATAATAATAATAATAATAATAATAATAATAGTAATAATAGTAATAATAATAATAATAATAATAATAATAATAATAACAACAATAATGATAATAATAATAATAATAATAATAATAATAATAATAATAATAATAACAATAATAATAACGATATTTACAATGATTTAATCATGCGATGAATGCCAATGACTTTGGTAAGAAATAACATCAGAGCACAGAGCATCAATTAAACATGCTTTAAGTGATGTAAAATTGATTTCGGAAATAAAAAATAGCTTCACATTTTGTTACAGAAAAATAACAGATAACGCTACTTAAACATGATGACACGATGAAAATCAATCATTTTTACAAAACACCGCCGTGAATAGATAGACATGTACACAACGTCAAATCACAGGCAGTAAAAAAACGAGAAGAAGCAAAAAGTTAGAAGAGACGAACAGTGACTGATATGACGGCTGAGAGTTGGGTGAATTCATTACAGGAGTTTGAATTGACAGTCAGTTATCTTAAAGTAGTGTCTATTTCAGTATTGTGATGACATTCTTATAGTTACGTCTGTAAATTCTGATGTTTTGTTCTTATGGTAGCTATATGAGGGAAATATACAAACCTTCTTTTGCTGACTTTTTAAGGTATTGAATCGATAGTTCATTCAAAAAGCAGAACAATCAAAGATTTTGAGAAAGCAGAGAAACTATACAGACGTGAAATGTTTAGAATCAACGCACTCCCGTTACTACGAAATAACTTCAAAATGGTTTTATCCAGCTAGCCATTAAGTCGGAAGAGCAAGTGTTTCAATTATCTAGATAAATCAGAGCCGATGCTTTTAGGCTGTTTTCATGCCACCTTTCATATTAAGCCCAGGTGTATTTTCCTTTAACATGCCCGTTGCAGTGATCAAGTTAAGTTTGCGACGGGCTCGGGGGAACCCATAGAAATCCACACGTGCAAATCTTTGAACATCATTAAGCTCTTCTGTTCGGCTTGACAAGGCTATTACGACAGGGAGGGATGAGGGGGGGGGGGGACAGAAATAGAGAAAGAGAGAGATAGAGGGGGAGAGAATTCTCATCCTCCCTTAGAACAAAGTGACTGTCATACGCTTGTCGGAGCGATCGTCTCCCTGACGCCACGCCATGTCTGGTGGTGACGAAAAAGGCGTGCTCTAGCAATAATTGCGATCAGCGAGAAACTGACACTCGCTGGCCAATGAACTGTTTTCAGTTTTCAGAGAAAAAGCATGAGGGGGAAGGGGGCAAGCAATG
Source organism: Diadema antillarum (assembly GCF_040938485.1). Lineage (NCBI taxonomy): Eukaryota > Metazoa > Echinodermata > Echinoidea > Diadematoida > Diadematidae > Diadema > Diadema antillarum. The sequence goes on along the minus strand of NW_027271528.1, from coordinate 888,105 downwards.
AGGATGATAGGAAGATGAAAGGAGACGGACGAAAATAGGTATTGCCAAAATATAGACATTGATATGGATAAATGGATAGATGAATACATGAATGGATAGATATATTTGTAGGTAGATATTTTGACAGTTGGATAGATGAATAGCAGATGAATAAGTAGAGAGAGAAGTGAAAAGATAGATGGATGAATATCATCCGACTGTGTTTGGGTTAGACACCACGATGACTTGGTCGACAAGGATGACGATCATGCTTGAATCAGTTTTTATCACACTAGCGCTCGTGAGAGACGGGAAGATGAATACGTATCACAACGATGACGGTTAAAGCTACAGCGAAAAGGATGACAGTGGATTGTGAATGATGATGGTTATATTGATACGTTGTTTGTCACTATTAGATGATGCAATATTTATATTATGTACATAATCAATGCATTGTCTTATTTACCTAGGATAGCCTCTTCACTCTTAGCACTGATCTTACCTGTTTTCATTCTTGAGTTATTATTAATATTCTGGAAAACGATTATAAAAATGACGATGAGGATGATGAGGACAATTAGGACGATGATGATGATGATGATGGTGGTGATGAGGATGATGAAGATGATGATGATGATGATGATGGTGGTGGTGGTGTTAATGATGATTATGATAATGATGATGGTTGTGGTGGTGGTAATGATGATGATGATGATGATGATGATGATGATGATAATGATGATGATGATGATGGTTGTGGTGGTGATGATGATGATGATGATGATAATGATGATGATGATGATGGTTGTGGTGGTGATGATGATGATGGTGATTAAGATAACGATGGTGATAATGACGATGTCTACGAGAACATGATGTCAGTCGCGATTGGGGTTATGTCACTGTTATTTCATTCAGATTTACATGCTCCCGTAGGCGTATGACACGTACCTTATAATTTTGAGCTCATTCTTTTCATACGCATATGTTTTCAATGGCCCACCGCGTAATGATTTTATTATTTCATAATCTCTTCGTACGTAATGTGATCCGCGTAACCATGGAAATACGTTTTTACTTTCTCGCCATTCTCAGTGTACGCAAATAGCGCGATGAAATGACTACGTGGTATCTCATAAACCAGTCACGTTGATACGTGGAAACAAAAGTGGGCAGCCTATCTACTGAAGATCGCGTCAATGCACCGTAACACAGGATGTCGCATACAGACAATCACGTGTGCGTACTTATAGACTAGAATTAATGACGTATTACAGTGCATCCACAACTTCCGTTACAATTTCCACACTTTTTGTCATCGTCAATTTTTACATGATTACGGTAGATATTATTATTTTCACAGGGTAAACTTGTACAAGCGAGTAGTTGCATGTAATGCTTTTCCATCAAGACCCATTGGACAGTACTATGGCATAGAATTTGTTGATATTCTAAAACCATAAAAAATACTATCATGGTGATATTCAACGACAACAGTTAACACTCGTGTCGATAGCGTTCAACTGACCCTAATGTCGAAAAGTGAACCACCTGGTATATTAGACAAACCAGCATTGAATATGCACTGAAGATTCTTGTCTGCACCCATTGAATGATTTACACGAAGGAGTTCAATATGAATCTTATTGTCCACACATAATAACCGTGCTCAAACTATTCAAAGCTAATATATATGTAGTCAAACTTGCCCTAGCGACCACCTGCCGTATATGGCCACTAAAAACAATTCCCTCCAAGAGAAAGGCCATCATCATTGAACATTTTTATGGACAATTTCCACTGAGTTAACTTGCTATTATTATTTTCTATATCGCTAGAATGTATGTCAATATGTTTCGGCGTTATCAAATGCGCTACGATGTTCATAATTGTTACTCCTTTTTCTTGCCGAAGGGTCCATGCATTGCATCAATGCCTGTAACGATAGTCAGTGTTGGTGCGAATATTCATGATTAGCGTGGTGCTATTGTCTATTCTAATTCCGATTAGAAAACAAGAAATAAGATCACAAAAGCGGGGGTTGGTGCGAGGAACAACATCTACATTCACAGCGACGTGTCTCACATCCGATTGCCTTTTCTAGGTTTGATTTATCTTAATCTCGTTGGTCATTAGTCCTCGACATTATATCAATCAGGTGAAAGTTGTCGTGACGCGAGGCGCGTAATAACCACGTGCACCGAGTCATGATTGGGTCATTTGTTAGCCAGATAATATGCCGGGCACATACAATTTTGTGATGTATTATGTTGCAGCCCCGTTGCGTTTATTGCACACTATACGTATTAGCACGGGGACGATTTTAAAATCTTTCCTATTGTTTTGTTGCCCTCCCTCCCCCCTCCCCCCTCCCCCTCTATGGGTTCGGTTTGTTAACATGGTTCACACTTCTCTTTAGAGGCGAGTCTTCGAATAATTACAGAAAAAAAAAGTGATGTCCAAGGTTAGGGCTATAGGTTTTCGGTTTAAATCTGGGGTTAGGATTCAAATTAGGTTCAAATAAATTTTGAATTAAATTTTAGGTTAATGGTCATTATGAGATTTGTCGCATCTATGAATCATAATAAGATAACATACGGCACTTAAGACAAATTGATAAATGAATTGATAGATAATACTCGGAAGTGATTATTCCTCATGTTGGTGTATCATAGTATAATCATGGTATCATATCAAGGTACTGAGTATATCATAGTAATTATAGTCTTATCTACTTAGGGTACCTTCCGCAGTGTTACCACTGCACTATCAGAGGGCCCTGCCATTATCATCACCCTAGCGTTGCCAGGTTCAAATTAATATACCTTGGTCGAGAAAAACATGGTGGTTAAAAACATTTTGTCCAAGGACGTAAGCACTTGACGGGATTCGAACCCGGGATCTCCGACTGAACGTCGAGAGTCTTATCGACTATGCCACATTGCCACTACATTGAGGTTCAGGATTATATACTATGTGTTTCTTTCGTTTAACCCTGTCGGGACCAGATTCTCTAAATGTGATGGACATTGTATGTAAACAAGTCTCGATGGGCGTGACAGAGTTAAAGAATAGGAGTCACGTGCTCATCGTCATCCAGTTACAAACACATGTCATTGATTTTACAGATGAGTGTAAATTCGTCATCATTGTACACGTTTCCAAACTATCAAAGTGGAGCACACTCAGACGAAATAGTCGTCTGCGATCTGTCTCGAACAAATGTACACGAATCCAGGCATTTGAAATGACATCAAGTACATTTCTTTCAACTGCCACATAAACAGAAAAAGTAAAGCAGCGTGATTTGACACCTAACCATCACTAGTACCATCTCATCTTATTGATATGAAAAGGAGATTTCGGTCATTTCGAAATGGTGGCATTTGTTTAAATTCCCTTTTCGTTGGAGCAGGGGCCTATCGAATTTTGTCATCACGTCCATAGATCGGTTAGACTCGTTCACCGGTTGTTGCGAGGCCGATCACGCTGTAGCTCACAACGCTGCTTTTGAGATGACGTCTGGGAAATTAGGCTAAGGGAATCACTTGGGATATTTTCGGACGGTGTTGTAGCAGATCCGGTTATGGCCTAGTGGTGTTAAAATGTACTTGATTTCCCTTTGGAGGTGAATCTGTATTCATTTCCATAATGTTTCGTGGCATGATCCTGTCATCTTTCGTCCTCTTAGACATCCCTCATGTCTTTATGATATCTACAGTGGAAAATGACGCGGGATAAAGTTTACTAGGTACGAAAAAAGAGGAGGAATGCAGGAGGAGGAGCGGTGAAATAAGAGGAGGAGGAGGAGAAGGAGGAGGAGGAGGAGGAGGAGGAGGAGGAGGAAGAAGAGAAGGAGGATGAGGAGGAGGTGGAGGAGGAGAAGGAGGAGGAGGAGGAAGAAGAAGAGGAGTAGGAGGAGGAGGCGGTGGAGGAGGAGGAGGAGGGGAAGGGGAAGAGGAGAAGGAGGAAGAGGAGGAGAAGGAAGAAGTAAAGAAGGAGGAAAAAGAGGAGGATGAATATGAGAAGAGGTGATGATGAGGAGGATGAGAGGGGAAGAGGAGGAGAAGGATGGTGGAAAGAATAGCCAGAAAAAGAAGGGGAAGAAGAAACACAAGGAAAAATTAATGATTACGACAGTTGAGAGGAGGAGGAGAAGAAGGAGGAGGAGGAGGAGGAGGAGGATGGTGGTGGAACGGAAAGCCAGAAAAGGAAGGCCAGAAGGCGCAGAGGAAATAATTATGACAGTGGTAATGGAAATGATGGTGATTCAGCGGAAAAAACAACAAGAACATGGAGAAACAGCAGAGAAAAAAACCCAACAACAACTAGAGAATAAAATAAGAGCAAGACTCGCTTTCATCAAATCTGACTTCATGAAATCTACACTACGAGTCATATTGAATGGTTAAGAAAACATTATCATTAAAAAGGAGAACCTGCAGCGGAGAGGTAAATCCTTCATAATTATATGCCTACTGTGGTGCTCACATAGCTGAAATCCTTTTTTGAGTCAGGGGTGGGATAATTGGCTTTCCCGCGCAACTCGCTTTTCCGCAGCTATGGCAACTGTCTGATTCATCTCCAAGTTCGTCCATTCCATTCGTCGACAAAAAGCATTAGAAATACAAAGTATACATTACATTTTTACTATTTTATCATTTTCTAGAAATTACACAATAAAAGTATAATGAAATATGATAAGCTATACATACAATGCCAACAAATAATCAAAAATAACCTAAGATATCGACTTCATCAACGTGCGCACATCTCGAATCATCGTCAACAATAATATATTGAAGATGCGCGCAAAAGTTGTGGTAAAATTAAGCATTAGATAGTAAATGGAACGGTGAGTATCAGTGTTTGCATCTTTGTCAGGCCTTCATGTATCTTTCATTCTCTTCGATTTTCTTTTTTTTTCGAGTGCAACGGATCGACTTTTTACTCAAGGTCCCTTATCCACGAGATAATAATCACGGTAAATATCGCACAGATTTGACACATGGTACATTCAAAATTTGAGATATTTTTCAATTCTTCCTCTTCTGAACAAATTATATTTGTAATAAGCAGTACAGCAATTTAAACTGTCGTTGTTCATGCATACACACCCGATAAAGTGTCCACACATACGGTAGTACAGAAATGAATGTTGACATATCTGAGGTTAGAAAACTTAGATGAACTTTAGAGGACAAATTTGTAAGTGACACGCCCTCAGTCGGCTGTTATGGCCAGTGACAAACGAAGGTTAAGGGGGGGGGGGGCAGGGTCAACAAACCACACCACAAACCTGAAAACACGGAGGTGACTGTCGTAAGTGGGTTACTGCTAAACCAACAAAATGTCACAATTACCTACTCTTAAATACTTCGCACCAATCGCCGAACAAGAGTTCGCCACCTCCTACGGGGTGCATGAATAATGCAGCGGACCAGTAATAGGATTTGGCGAGGAGCGACCCATTCAACGGGGGAAAGAAGCAACAATAAGAGTTTTTCTTTCACAATGAAGTACAAACCTGGGTCTTTTTCTCCCCATTCGCTCCACTCAGTCACTCGTTTTTTTCAGGAAAAAAAAGAGGGATATAATAGCAAGAAGCAAATAGATGTCTGTACAAGGCTGGTGTATTGAAGCAAGGCCGGCCGGCGCCAAACTACTGTACTGTTTGTTTAGACGAAACAATGGCGACGGCTGAGCTAGCGTGGCGTGTGGTGAGGGACGAGTTCATTACAAATAACATTCCAATTGTTATAATGAGAGCCAAGAGTTGAGGATAAAGCCATTTAACACTCTGTCTCTTTTATTGTGCCTCTCCCTTTTGTTTGTGTAACAACGAGTTCGAGACGGGCTTGTGGCCGGCAAGTTAATACGATCGGATAAAGACCGGGACAATAGTACAGACATTCTCGTACATTCTTCTCCGCTGAAAGAGATAGCACTTGGGTTGAAGTGTGCTTGGGGGTTTGGAAGGTGGGTGCTATTATAGGCCACCCCACCCCCTTCTCTCCTTCTTCACTCTCTTTTTCTTTTCCATGTTTTGCCTATGTTTTGTAGCACAGCACAACTTGGTCTACGTGTGTGCTGACATCTCGCTATTTGGACTGGAAACCCTCTATCAATTAATGCCAAACTTTTCTTTTCCAGGGTTAGTTGAACCTCGTTCATCTTGATTCAGGGGGAAATTATTTGAGAAAAAGATACTGACGCATAGTCACAAGGACGCAAGGACAAAACAATGGAACGGGCGTAGGTAGTGACATTATAAGTGCAGTGACTTTCTTTACGATCGCGTTTACACTTTCCTGGAATTGAACTTCGGCATGGAAAATGATACCATAGCGAAGGCGTAATGTCGATGTATCATTATTGTAATTTTTTCACGGCTATAAATTTCTTCTTCTTCTTCTTCTTCTTTTCTTCCTTTCTTCTTCTTCTCCTCCTCCTCATTTTGCTTCTCTTTGTCTTCCCATTTCTAGTTTCCGAGGCAGGTAAAAGAAATGATTACGCTTAATCATATTCTGCCTTCGATCTCTCTTCTGGATATCAAAATACATTTGGAAAGTTAAAAATAACCAAAACTCAACAACAACAACAACAACAACAACAACAACAACAACAACAACAACAACAACAACAACAACAACAACAACACCAACAACAACAACGAGAAGAACAACGAGAAGAACAACAATAACAACAATAGCAACCACCACTGAAAATGTCACTAAACTCGAAACATGGAAAATGTAACCATCAATGAATATCATTATCTCGCCTGCATTTCGCATGCGTGCAGACTTGCTAGGTTAATGTGCCTACATGTGATTGCAGAAAAAGAAAAAAGGAGGACGCGTCGTTTGATGTGAAGAAGAATAGTTCCATTTTTAAGACAGGGAAAAGGGAACATTAGCGACAGTTGAGAGGATCCCGTGGAATCAACTGAGTACATCTCTTGCCCAAACTTCATTATTCCTATCCAGGTCTTCCTTTCTTTGACAATTTCCGTCATTTTGCTTTCGACAGCGATGCTTAAATCTTATTGGGTATGGATTCAGCTGACCCTTTTGCCATGGTGTCCTTTCTTCAGCCTGCACTTTTTTTTCTTTTCCTTCACGTTCCTCTTTAATACCGTTTGTGCTCCCGAAAATACATGAAAGGGGGATTCCGAGATACGCCTGTCGTGAGGGTCATGTATGTCTTACATTTGTCCTCACAAAGGGTGGAGAGTATCACAAGAAAATCCGCAATTACATCCGCATCCGCCACTGAAATGCAATGGAGCTGACATTCTGGGTAAAATCTATGTGCGTATTTTTTTCTTTGGCTTTGCCTATGCCCTTAGACCTAAATTTGATAGTCATTTCACCCGACTCCAGTCACGTCCGGCAATAAAAAGGATTTGCTGGTCTTTACAATGAAGCAAAGGCTCTATGCCCTAAACTCAAAGAGTTTCATTGGGCAACCTCTCTGGGTAACTCGGGCTCAAAGCACCATTATTTTCCCCCCTTCCTCCCTCGTTTTGCGCTTCTTATCCCCGCTTGATGAATGGGCGGGTAGCGATGAGGTTGGTGTAGGAAAAATCGAGAGATTTTGCGCATTACTTCTTGTCGTTTTGTTCTTTTAACGATTGGCAATTCCCCTCGATTTTCATGCGATATTCAGGCTGGGCTTAGGCGTTACATGACGTTAATGTTATCTCGAGATCTGTGTTATTTATGACGCCCAGATGTTATTCTTCCTGAGAGAGAACAATACCGGAGATGACCGCGGACTTATGGCAGAGACAACTGAAAGTTTATTCCCGTCTTCTTCGGTCGTGAAAATATCTCGCAAACCGTCAATTTATCAAGCTAAGGCTCATTTCGTTTCCTTTATCTGTCTCTATTTGCCTGTCCGTCCGTCTTTCTCTTTCTCTCTTCAAAATCATATATTTCTCCCTTCGTTTTCTCTTGTTTCATATGATCTCTCCTCCTATTTTCTTCCCCCGAAAAAAAAGGAAGAAAGACCCGTCTCGGACTAAGAGCTTAGGGATGTACCAGCTCTTGGCTGGTGGGCTGTGGACGGCCATCACGAAGCCAGAAAGCCCGCTCCTGACATTTCATTTTCACCGTAATCTCCTCGTGACAAATGGGTGTCAATTTGGGCGGAACTTTCGCGTCTGTTGGCGGACGATGGCGTAGCGTTTTTGGTTCCCTTGATATGGAGAACATTTACGGGATTGACGTAATGTTTATTCGTTTTATAACCGAAGGAAAAAATGAGACCGTCATTTACATATTCAACTGAGATCATAAACCATGAAAGAATACTATAGAGAGAGCTGAAAACGAGGGAACATTATTCTGTCTGTGTTTCTGTTTACGTTATTTCTTGGTAAAAAATCCCTGGTTACATGTTATGGATTGTCTTGTGAGTGAACACTTCGCCCAGAATGCAGGTAATAAAAAGGGAAGCACACTCTTTTGTATAAACCTTATTCATATAGCAACCCACTTATGCTCATTTTCATACACCCGGCGCGAATGTGGTGGGGTCGGTGTCCGCTCTGTCGATATCGTGGATGATCAGGAATATCAAAGCCTTAAGGAGGCTTGAGATCTTTCATACACGACAAGTTAGTATTTATTTTTACCATTGTTTCGCTATGGAGAATGGTTCAGATATCAAACGCAGGTTGTATAAACGGACTCTACACGTCATCGAGTAATTATCATCATACATAATCATTTTCATCGCCACTTTCGCTTGCTGTGAAGGGGATCAAGTTATACCACCAATAACCGCTTCTACAGAAATCATATCATCGATATTCATATTGCCACAACGTACTGAAAATCAAAAGACGGACCCCCTTCTTCCCTGTGCATTGATACCGACAGTTCATTTGCGTGCGCGCATAGAAAGGTTTGTTGTTGTTGTCGTTGTTGCTGTCTTTACGGCCTTTCTTCTGGAGCCTCAGCCCCAACAGTAAAACTGCAAAATGCGGGTTGTCTGTCGCAGGCTAGAGAAGAGACAGAAAATGAGAAGCCATTTCATAAGTGTAATCACCACACCCTCCTACACCTATTTAACAAGCGATCTGTAGAAGAGGATCAATAAAGCTCCTTTATTTAGAATCGGCGCCCTCAGAGGATCGAATTGCCAATGAGCCCCCACTTTTCCGGGTTTACTCCGTGTCATATATTGACCCGACTCGGCGATGCGGCGCGGTGCGCTCCGCATAGCCGAGCAGCTTTGCGGAGAGCTTTCTTCTGTAACTATAAGAATAGCAAACACTTCCTACACACATGGACACACACACACACACACACGCACACACACACAAACGCATGCACACACACACATTATATAGGCCTACTACGTAGTCATGAACACATTGATAATGAAAATATAAGAGACTAAGGTAGATTTTCAGTCGACATTTCAAGACCTGATGTATTGCGCGGAGATGAAACGTTAAAGGTTTCACAGAAGGATCGAGTCCAAAATCCTAACACATTTATTTCATTAAACTCTTTTGTTCCTTGTCACCTTGTACCTATGCACATGCAAACACGTTTGTATTATGAGTAAGTTCATTGTTTAACATACATTGGGTATTTTTGCAATGTCAAAGTCCTAGAAATTGAATGAGTAATAGAATCGCGGAACAGTACTTTTTTTCTCTTTTTGTGTGTGGAAATAACCCGACAGAAAAAAATAAAGATAAGTGTAATCCTATAGATATCAATATGCATATATATATATATATATATATATATATATATATATATATATACTCTATATTTTTGTCGGAAATGAAATGAAATGAATAAGATTACCCCCCCCCCCAATCATCACAAAATGTATTTAAAGTTGACATGACAGCAGTAATCTTGATGATGAAATGTTTAGGAGTTAAAAAGTGAGAGGAACACATGATACATTGAGTACTCATATTGCTATCCAACATTTTCATATTTTCATATTTTGTTTTTAGGTTCACCATCCTTATAAATGGCATATTATAAATTTCAGTTGTCACGTATCGTTATATGCACTTATATCTTTTGTTTAACAAATGTATTAACATGTTTTGTTGGAGATGGAAAATGAATGAATGATTGAAGTAATGAATGAATGAATGAATGAATGAATGAATGAATGAATGAATGAATGAATGAATGAATGAATGAATGAATGAATGAATGAATGAATGATTGATTGATTGAATGAATGAATGAATGAATGAATGAATGAATGAATGAATGAATGAATGAATGAATGAATGAATGAATGAATGATTGATTGATTGAATCCTATTGCTTTTCGTATCGTTATCATCAGAAATGACTTTTCAGCAGAAAGCCAAGACTATACAAATGTCACGTTACTCCAATGTCATAACGTTTTCACGACTTTTCGTCAGTTTGGTTGGATTCTTCTTTTTTTTTCACGGGGGGGGGGGGATAAACCGTTATACCTTTCCACATAAAAGGGTCTGTAGGATTCTCTTAAGATCATTATCACACACACACACACACACACACACAAATCTCATCTGCTACAAAACTATGACGGGAAAGAATTAATGTAGACAGAGTGCGAGATATCCCTAAATAGATCGTGCTCTGTTATCAACGTGCAAATTCAAAACATAAAACTACTCGGTATTATGATTACTATATTGGTTGCCATTGAGAATGCAGAAAAGACAATGCTGACGTCATCATTTTACAAGTCTCCCATTGCCCCTACACAAAAATCATTTCCGGAAAGATATTTAAAAATAAATGAATTGCATCCATCACACACACACACGAAACAACAGTCATATATTTTATTTGCAATAGCAACGATGAAGTTGACGGGAGTTGTATAGTTGCTAAATCATAGATTCAAAAGATGGTTATCATTTTCATATCTCCATTACAGTAAAATCTAAAGGTAAAAATATTATGGTGACATAATCACATTAGCACAATGCGTGGTTACTACCGATATCAATGCCTCGCAACCTAAAATTTCCATGGATATCTTAGCTTAGCTTATTCTTTAACTGGATTTACAAAGAAACTAATAATTGTTTCGTTCGTGTCAACTTACTTCCATTTATCAGGTTAACTTGATCATTGAATCGCTCTTCATTTTATGACCCTCTAAAAAATAGATAAACAGTGGAAAGGCATAATCGAGAAAGAAGTTTGAAGTTGAAGTTGAAGAAGTTGAAATCGACTGACTCTGATCCAGTTGAGATAATGTTAATGGTCAAGTGGAAGGGGTAGCTCTATTCTTTCATAGCCACTGATCGTCTGAGCAAGGCGAACTGACTCTCGGAAGTACGTAGCCTTGTCTCGCAATTATAGAGACCACAAGAATTTCGACACACCTTCCGCTTCATTAGAGAAAGATGAAATGTGCATTGAATTTTATTTGAGATGTGATTTGTTTTACGTGGCTGCTTAGAAGGCAATGAATCTAGAAAGCAAGCAACCACTGGCTGTCCTCTCTCAAAGACTATAGGATTTGAGGATAAAGCGCCTTGTCTAGGGGCGTGTCCTCTGCAGCCTGGGGACGCGAACCTAGAACCTCGTAATAGATTGTCCTAAATCCACTGAGCCACAACACAAAATTCCTCAGCACGTATTTGACGAGGAACACATTTCTATGTTTCCATACTCTTCAAAAGTCACATTTTTTCCCTTCAAAATCCTAACGGAAGGAAGAAAGAAGAAAAATGGGAAAATGTCAATACGACCGCGTTCTACTTCAAATGTTGACACTTTTTCTTCTTTGCTTTTTTTTTTTTTACAGGTCTGACTTCTGATTTGACAGGTTATTGGTCCCCCCCCCCCCCCCCACCACCACCCCTCGATCTCTCCTTCTTCGACATGAATCTGTCGAGGAGCTGTTCCATTCCGATTGAGGCATTTTACGGGTGTGAAAAGAAGTTGCGACCAGGATGAAAAGCCCCATTGAAAACGGAATGGCTTCTAAACACAACGCCCGCTGTAAGCCGCTAAGCGAGCCCCACCAATTACCGCACACTTTACACTTACTGCGGCCATCGCTTGGAAGCAGGCGACACGGAGGCGACACCAAGATTTTCGATCGAAATTCTATTACACCTCTGCGCTCGTACGGAAGAGGAAATGGAAAGAGAGAGGGAGAAATCCCACCACCTCTATTTTACACGTCATTCCCGCCGATTGTTTGTGAAAAAATAGCCCGCCGAAATGAAGTGACGAGCTGGTGAAAAGACGTGTCTACTGGGCAAGTTGAAACAATGGAGATTACACCACGAGTTAGGCAGGAGAAAAGAGCGGGGAGGTTGTCAGCGATGCTGGAGCTGTTTGTATTGAAATTAATCATCCACCGCATAGCCTGGCGCCAGCCTGCTTTAGCCGCCAGCGGACGTGAATAGGTAGCCGTGATGGCCACAAAGGCATTTCACACCTCACGTGCTTTCGACAGTGCTTATTAATTATGTTAACACTTCGGCAAGTCAACAACAATTATCCGCGAAATAGGAGTAGGAGGAGGGCGGGGCGTTAGTATAGGTATGTGCCAATCAAGCAAGACACACAGGCGACGGTTAATTACGACCACAATATCAGTTTTTACACCTCCTCCAAATAGCGCCAATTTCGTCGTCACGAAGCGAAAGAGGAAAGAAGGATGAATATTCGGTTTTAATTTCGCACCTATTTGAACAGACAGCCATTGTGCAGGGGATAGTATGCGGGCAAGACGCTAAGAATCACCTAGTTGTTAGGATCATTCGAAATAGGTGTCACGGCGCAGGTTTAAGAGACGAAAAAGGAACGTGTGAGAAGAGGGTGTGAATTGCCTTTTAGTCCGAGCCTAAATACACAAACAGGGGGTAGGTGCCGGCGTGACCAGTCAATCGCATCGAAGCCTCATCGGGTTTTAACTGGCCCGGAAACTCGGATCAATAACGTCGATATTCTCGGCGTCCGTCAGTGTGGGCTGGCAAATTGCTAGTAACCGCCACGAAAAACATCACATTCATCGGACGAAATTGATTGAAATGCTGCTGTTATCGTCCGCCCTCTCACTGCGTGAAGGAGAAAAAATGTCACGATGATAATAACTTGATCTTCGCCTTATTTTCCCAACCCACTGTACGTCTGTTTGCCATAATATCGCCTGCTCACATTTGTTTGGACTCGGCTCGGTTTCTCGCAGTACCCTCCAATCGCTAAATCGAAAGAGCGCCGCCATGCGGCGAAACTGCTGAAAATCCTCGCGGAAAAAGCGATGCGCTCTCTGGTGCTAGCCTACGAAGTGAGATCCGCAGCCCCCATTAGCAACAAATTGGTTGCTAGAGTCGGATATAAGACAAATGTATGCACTCCGATTGAAAAAAATGAGTCAAGCAAAAAATATCCGTTATTGACATCAACAAATAATGGAGTCTAAAGTCGCAGGATCGCGTCGCATGAACCGGAATGACTCGGTAAGGAGTTTGAATAGAAAGACTAGGCATAATCTCGGCGCGATGAATGAAAACAGATAGGAAGCAGACTTTATTGTGTGTCGTCACCGTCCCTGGCGCCACTGCTTCTTATGCATTTGCGTCAGAAAAGGAGCGAAAAGGGACTGCCAGAATGGCTAATCACCTTAGATGTTCCAGCACATTATTTTCGCGCTTTCAGCTGACCCGCCTACCATAAAAAAATATAAAAGAGAAGGAGAGAATAAAACTGGGAAATTAGAGAGAGAGGCAAAGATGATCTTCAGATAGAGTAATAAAAAGAGTATTTTAATTCGGAACTGACAAATCAAGATATTTCTCTGGGACAACAAAAGAGGCGGAATAAATTATTCAGAAGTTAGACTACATTACAAAGGAAAAAAGACATCACAGGGTGCTTTTGTGGTGCCGAAAAGATGCCTCATCGCAGTCTGGATTTAGCTTGTTGTAGTTAGTCGTTTATCTGCCGACTTACATCACATACATTCACACTTTGGGTTAAGGCAAAGTGTCGCGCTTACCTTGATTATTATTTTTTCCACAATTATAGTAATAAAAAGAGATTCCAGACAGAGATACGCGAGATAAGATTATCCAATGGACAAAAGTTTCACAAGTCGGCACGTTTGTTAGTTTGCAAAATATGTTGTCTGGCTTATAAGCTTATTTTCCCCTTAATATTATTGATACTACATGTTTGAAGAGGGTAGGATCGGGGCTGGGCATCCATGTTAATGAACTCTGATATTTTAGTCGATCTGGTTTTTTTTATAGAACTTCATCTATTTCAAAATATTCCGTTCATAAATTAATGCAAATTGTTGTTTTAAATTTGATGTTTTCTGTGGAAAAGTGCGGATAGGTTAGGTAAGTATTGCTTAGTTGACGTCTTCTTTTTTTTCCTTGTGAGGACAAGGTCACGTTTCTGGGTGAAAACTAACTATGACCCGTTGCTCCATTATTACGTCATGTTTTCATACTTGCAGCTCATTCTGGACTAGAAGAGCATTGGCGTTCTATACACAAACTGAGGTGTGAAATCGCAAAGCAAAAGCAGCCTCCGCTATGCGAAGCACTTCACCACGGAGGTGTAAGGATAAATATCACACTCGCGTCGAATGAAAAAGAAAGATATGTGTAGGCAGAGAGGTTTTTTTTTTCTTATTTGAAAGGGGAAAAAGAGAAGAGAAGAAGGAGATGATATTCATGGCAAAGGCGATGGGATAAAGTAGGTAGCACGCCTTCTCAGCCGAAGTGATTGGCTTATTACTGGTCGGAGAGTGGCGGCCAATCAGAATGCGACTAGCCCTCATTGAGACATGTGAACGCGCCTAGACACTGGGGCTAATGCACACAATCCGGCCCCGCTCGTGTGAGGCAGCGAGAGAGCGAGAGAGGGGGAAAGAGAAGGAAAGAGAATCGCAGCTATAGAGAGCGCTGCTGCTGCTTGCTTGCTACTACTACTGCCGGTGATTATTGTAAGCTAAGTCTACACAATAATACAGCTGGTCACCGTGGCCCCAGCTTCCTGGTGGCTAAGCCCTCACATGTTCGGTGGAGAAAACAGACACTAGCATTTTGTCAAAGCACCCGAGGATCTCGCCGAGCATTTACCGCTAGCTGTCGGCCACATCACCTCGTTCGCCCCGTGCCGTTGGTTATATACACCCACTACATTATTGATAACCCAGCATATATATATTATTTTTTTTTCCAATGCTGTATTTATTTCTCATGGTCTGCAGCTCCTTGCCTGCCACTTGGTTGATCTAACTTGGAACTCACATAGTGTGCCCACGGTCCTTGGATCGGATTCATTCGGAGATCAGTCGCTGTGACACGATCAGGGTGGATCGGTCGGGTGCCACCGACATCTTCCTCTATGAAACCAGCATCCAGCGAACACCACACCATGGCCTATGCACCCATACTACCCCCTCGCCTCAGCGACTTCTCCGTCAACTCCCTCCTCACGCCACCCCAGTTCTTCCCCGGCGTGTTCCGTGGTCAGGCCTGCCTACCGGGGACCCCAGGACTGCCCGGGTTCGCGCTGCCGAAGTTCGGCGATCCCCACGCGGCGTATTCGCCGCACGACCTGCTGGCCGCACACGCTCACCGCTCCGCCATGGGCCCACTGCATCCCATGGAAGCTCAGGGCGATGACACGGACGATCCGCAAGTTAATTTGGAATCAAAAGAATTATGGGAAAAGTTTCACAAAAGAGGAACGGAAATGGTCATCACAAAGTCGGGAAGGTAAGATGCAATTTCCTTTCTCAATAGACCCACTGTCATTTTTCATAATAGAAGAGAGAATACTTTAAATCTGATCATGCCCCATTCTGCGAAAGTGGATTTATCCGACTTAATCGTGATCATCTCGTATGGAGTGAATGCCGGTTTTTACGTCTATATCATGTCCTGCTCACATTCTATTTTCCATCCTTATTTTTCAAAGAGATAGTCATACAGTCAGGATGATATTTTTTTCCTCATTGCAAGCTTGTGTTATATTATTGTTCTGTATATCTCTAAAACTGGTATGATAAGGTCGCCTTTGCCATAAGTACAGACTAGAACGTGTGGTTCATGTGTATCATGGCTTGAGTGTATCTTTCTCGCCTCATCATATTAGTTACTGTAAATTCGATGTTATACGTGTTTGCTAACAACATGTAATAATGACAAAAATGCGTATTATTAGAAAGAGAAATGCTGTCTAGACGGTCCGGTGAATTACTGTTAGTGTTACTTTTCATCCGATGTATGACGGAACATGTTTTCCCGTAAATATATCTGTAGGTTGATTACTGAAGATGCAATATAACACATCATGTTTTGCACTGTAAGCGACACGAGTACCCGTCGACGTAAGGATTAGTAACTATAAAATCCAAGATCAGGGCTGAAAATGTGATTCTGTAAAGACTGCTGAATAGCCATAGAAGCTTGTGATCAAAGTTTGTGGATGGATCTTTGTCAGTATGAGTAGAGTAATGTCAAGAAACGAGTAATTCTACGTAGCGTAACGAGATATCATCTAAAGGAAAATATCACGAGTAGGTTAGATAGTACTTCAAGGGTCATCACGGCCGTGATTTGTAACAGGGGAGAAAGTTCATGCAGCGGTATATACCCGCAGATAGACAGGGCAACATTACACGCCGGCCTCTTCGGAGCGCTGGTGTGCCGGGCACCCGCAAGTTGCGGCGATCAGAAAGGGTGTAGTATGCCTCGGGCCGGCGGGCCAGTGCACTCTTCTTCAACGGGCCGTATCGTTAATGAGGGTCTGGCTGAAGTCAATTCGGGTAACACGCTTTCATCATGAGAAACTGATATACCACTATCCGTTACACTCGGTAGAAATTATCAATGGTGCACCTCATATTTTTGCTCGCTTGTTATTCGGGGAAATACTGTCGGGGCATTGAAACCGCACTGAACTGCACACAACGCAGTTCGGCGTTACTCGCTACTGTATAATACTATAGCTCGCTACGCTTCAGTGTACCGCTGAGACCCATCTGCTTGTATTGAAGTCGTGAGATATTTTATTGTAACGACGGCTTTCTCATTGTTACATGGCAGCCCTTTTAGCTTTCATTCACCTGATTCTAAATGTTGAGGTGAGGCAATGAACTCTCCCCTTTGTTCGACGCAAGCTCCCTGTTCCATGCAATGGTTATAGATTATGTAACCGTCATAGGTTGTGATTTCTTGTAAAAGCTTCTCTTTCTACTGTTTTAAGTTCTTTTCTCCGTCAATCACACCTAGGAAATTTCAGCTAACTCGATTGAAACGGCGAAAAGTGAGCACGTAGCTCTCCCGTACGCGTTAATCATGTTAATGTTGTATCTTTCAGTCGATTAAGTTCATATCATAATCTTAAGAGCGGTAAGTTTAGTCACAAGATAATTATGGTTACATTCTTAATCACTCGCAACTCTAAATCGTGTTAAGTCATGTGGTGTAAATTAACCTAAGCGTCGACGTTATTTTCATAAATGACTGTTGCTGTTTCGCCACAGTTGTAAATGGCACATACTAAATCAAACGCATCTATATTTCATCAATATCGTACACACACAAACACGCAAAGCACACGAGCACACACGAAGGTGTTATTGCAAGCCGTCGTAGCTATAGGGTTATATTGTAGGCAACCCTATGGGTTTAGTTCAGTCATGGTTCAGCTCAGTATAGCATCTATTTCTCGAGTTGTATTCACCCGGCAGCGTAAGAGGAACGGGGATCCACACAGATCTCTGTTGATCGCACCATTAATAGTGATAAATTACAAGGACCTAGTGGCGATGGTCAGGATTTCAGTGACCACTACAAACCATCGATCTCCCTGGCATTGATAGGTTGAGTTCAGTCCATATTTGTGCCCATTTAGGCAACCGTACAAACAAACAGGACATATTATCGTCGCCAAAAGTCATCAGTCTATTTCAAGCTCAGGTAGAGAGAAAACAAAAATAGCGACAAGCGAAGGTAATCCAGACGCTAAAATACTTAAAAACGGGAAGAATCTTAAGTCAAACAGCTATCAATTGAGTGTTTAAACAGCGAGAAATCATACTTCAATTAGGCACTATTTTACTATGGCAAGCAATATCTCGTGTGAAGTTACTTATGTCAGTGAGGTAAATAAAAAAAAAAAAACATAATTTGTTAGGAATGGTAAATTTCTGCACAATTTTCCACGAACTTATCATTTAATGCCACAGGGCTGGCCGTGTCATATCCAACTATTACTACTCGTGGTTCTATCTTGATATGCGTACTTGATTTACATGTGTTTTGCCTGTTTGTAAAATGTGTACCTATAGGCCTAAAGTATCATGATCATGACATTGTAATGAATGAAAAGTGGTCAGCTGGTCAGTCTTATATTATGTATACGAAAACATAATCTGCTTAAGGAATCTTCAATGGAGAGGGTAAACAACGTGCCTAAAATACAACTTAAAATTTCTTCTACTCAGAGTTTATTTCACTCCGATGGTGTGACTTAAATCGGTCCCCATGTAGACGCGTGCTCCAATTCTTCAACCAGGTTTTCTCATCTGCATTAGAAAGTCGGACTGGTTTGATAATCAATGTGCGAAGACGCCTGTTAGTGTTATGTTTTGGTTAGCAGGTGTGTTTGAAGACGCTGTAGCTCTTTTTTTTTTCCTCCTGGAAAATACAAGTTTGCAAACCTGACCCGCAGTTTCCGACTTGTATGCGGGAAGAAAGTGTAGTTGCATGAGCCCCCCTCAACCCCTCTCTGACAATCACACACTCTCTCTCTTTCTTTAGATATAATTTTGTTGCCAAATCTGGGTTAAGAGAACGGAGGGAAACAGGTTCAATTTCGGGTCGGACTCTGTGTGCCCAATGAACACTGAAAGAAAATGGCGGATGATCAGGATTCCTGATATTGGAAAGAAAACACAAAAACAAGTTGAATTGCCGAACTGTGGTGGACTGTGCATTGAAGCCAAGTGGAAGAGTATGGCATGTGATTTCTTTTTTTAAAGGAGTAAAATCATGAAATAGGAACGAGTGAAGATGAAGAAGTATAGAGAAGGAAAACACACGCCTATACATACATGAGAGAGAAACAAATATTTGTTAGCTTTGCGCATGATGATTGGGTACATATAGCATGAAGTTATTCGTATTTCTCTGCATTTCTGTTTATATAGCCACTTACAAGCTGTATGTGACACCAATTGGAGTGATGTACAAGCTCCATAATGCTTTTCAAAAAGGAGTGAAATACAGTCAGTATAACTATATCAAATATCACCTTTGCACCGGCGAGTTCAAAGTAGCAATGTGCTGGAATGCTTGGTTGCCCCTCAATGGCAGTTCAGAGGTGGAGAAAATGACTTCAGCACCTCAATTACGATTGATACACCCGACTATAAAGAGTCATTAGTCAACCTCGTCACATTCTCTGTTTGGCTTTGGATGTACGACAGATGGTGTATACATGTATACGAGCAAATCATTTGCATACTATAGCAAATAGGGTATCTGCATTCTTATGAAATCATTCCTGATGATTTATCACGAATTAGTCAATATAATCATATATATATATATATATATATATATATAAATTATTATGTATGCATATTGGCTCATATGCGTGGATCCTTTATTTGCTATTTGCTAAACAAACTTGAAGCTTAACTAAAACTATTTCACTTACCCAGAACGGACAACTACATGGTATAATCATGATTTTGTCTCATGCTTGCCTAATGCAGCATTAAATATTCATTCGATTCTATTACTATAACAATACTGTTGATATTATTATTAACGATAACGAGGATAATGATGTCAGTGTATGGTTAAAATTTTGATTTTGCAAGGGAGTAATTTTGAATTGTTAGGTGGAAATTCTGCTTGATATATCAAAAGATGTAAAATTATAATTTGCCATTATTGTACCTATTACTCCTCAATTGTCTTGGAAATATTATCGTCCATAATCTTCTCATGAGACGTGCCAAACCAATCAGCTTTACTCTACTCGTTCCTTCTTGCCATGTTTATGGAATTTCCTTTTTATATCCTTTGTTTTCTCAGAATAAATCTATCAGGCCGTAAGAAAGCGTATCAAACGAATTTGCCTATTATTCGTAATCGGATCTAGTAGGAAACTACTTGCAGAGGAGTTTGTTTTTTCCCACCTTTGTAGCTATTCTTGCGTTGAAAACCCCCGCAATCCAAGCCCTGTGCATCCTTGTAGGAATGGGTTTCTTTTAACAGCGCTCGTTCTAATTCTAAGGGGGTCGGACATCCGGTACTATAGACCTTCTGGATGTGTAGCGTGATGCGTGACAAAGCCAACGTACTTTTGTTCTGTTAATCGTTTTCGTTGTTGTCGCGATAAAGTTATTTTTCCCCACTATTTCCACACCATTCAAAATACATTTGGCAAATAATCAAGGTGTTGCGACGCATTAATTCCTAGATCTGCTGTAATGTGAAAAGTTATTTATACCTAATAACTGGTGGCATACATAAATAGATAGCTGAAGAAAGGGAAAGGGAGGAAGAGGGAGAGGGAGAGAGAGGGAGAGAGATACAGAAAGAGGGACATGACGTCATGACTTCGGTTACGTAACAAGCGTTTTGTGTAGGAGACTCACAATACAAGTCATTTGTTTCCCTAAGTCGAAAATCTTCCCTTATAATCAGTGTAGTACTACAATTTATAATAAATTGATGATCGACATAATCAACATTGTTACGCAAAACAGACAGTCGCAAATATATTTGGATACACGATATTCCTCTTTGGAATTGTCATGTCGAGTCTGCTTGGCTAAAACAACCATCACGTACAATGGAGGTCGTTATCTCCTCATCTCAATTAAATATCAATTTCTCGAGTTGAGTCCTTGTGAATGTAATGATGTAGCATCAATTTGGATATTATACCTCTCTCGTGCTCTCCATCTCTACCCTCTCTCTCTCCCTCTAGAACTGTATCATTAAATGACAGATCGAGAAAGAGAATTTTGTATCTCTCTAACTCATATGTATCTGCATTTATCTCCTTTTCTATACGACCTTCTCCTCCCATCGAAGGCGTATGTTCCCTTCCTTCAAAGTTCGCGTGTCGGGCTTGGACAAGAAGGCTAAGTACATCCTGCTTATGGATATCGTGGCCGCCGACGATTGCCGCTACAAGTTCCACAATTCGCGGTGGATGGTGGCTGGGAAGGCCGACCCCGAGATGCCGAAACGGATGTACATCCACCCCGACTCGCCCAGCACGGGGGAACAGTGGATGCAGAAGTGCGTGTCCTTCCATAAGCTGAAACTCACCAACAACATATCGGACAAGCACGGATTCGTAAGTAATCAACGCTACCTTTCACGAGTTTTAACGATTACTGAAAGTGTACTTTAAATGCTATTGTATTGAGAGCAATGTTACCGTATGCTTACACGTACATGTCTTTGTATACAATAATGTGTGTGTGCACGTATGTGTGTGTATGTGCATGTTTCTATTTTATATTCATGTGTTTGTGTGTATGTATTTATGTATGTATATCTGTATGTCTGTATATATGCATCTATGGATATGAATATTTTTAAATGAATAGATCTGAATGTGGTTCTTAGACTTGCAACACAAATGATGCCAATATGCACAGGGCTTTAGATTAAAAAAAGTTAAGGAATTGTAGATCAAGTGCCTTTCAAAAACTTTTTAAGTGATCATGACATTTAAAGAAGTAAAAAAAACTGAATTCGTCATAGTTATAAGATATGACGTGTAACAGCTTATCAAATTCGATACTTCCTAAATTAAGATTAAATCATTGATATATCACAATGTACAAGATAAATTGGAGAAAAAAAAACTGCAAAAAAACGAACAACAAACAAACAGACAAACAAACCCGAAGCCATCCACGTAATAAGTGCATTGAAAAATTAATGTCAAATAAGTGCTTGAAATACAGTTTTTAAGATTGGGGACAAGCTGATGTGCAGTTGGAAAAATTGTTTAAATATGCTATAAAATTTACTGTAGATATAAGCCCTAAGTATTGAAATGTAAGGCTTACATGGTATTTTCAAACATTCTGAAAGCTTGTAAATCACAGTCATCAATATAATTCAAAATAGAATTGATTTAAATTTCGGAGGATCAGAAAATGATATTATTTTCATGTAAAATTTGATTGAAACATTGATTTCTAATATGAACAGTACTCATTGAAATATCAACAAAAAAATCTAAATATTTAATCAATTTCAGCTGAACTAAACAGGACCACATTTCTTTTTATTGAATGCTAGAATACTACTTAATAAACTTTGAAGGAATAATATTGTATTAAAGTGTAATGTTAGATACTTGAACATTGGAAAAATCATTATGTGTTACATAAAGTGTGGAGTGGTTCAAACACCAACTCCGTTATGTGTCAGATTCTGAAGTCAATTTGCGCAGGTATGATATATCAAATCTCTTTCAATAATTGACATTGATAAATGACACGTCGACAATTAAAGTGTAATTTGCTCGAGCTTTTCAACCAACAAAAAAGCGCTAGTCAAAAAACAATGCTATTGTGTGCCCCTTTGACAGACAGTAAGCGAAATCATAAATATGATATTAATATAGAAATGATTCTACTTAACCATAACTCGCTTCAAATGGAATTGTTTTGAAGGATGTGTTATACAGAAAGGATCTCAAGAAAATGAATAACCAACTGTCTAGGGAAAAAAATACTTGCTCATGATTTGTAACTCTGGAAATGTCTTTTTTCACCTAAAGCAACATTATTGAACACATAGGAAATATCAAAACATTGTCATACTGAAAAGACTTTCAAGCCTTCACCACATCAAGAATTGGAATGTCTCATTTTCTTGTAATTTCATTTTACTATGAACGTTCAAAACGTAACTGTGAATATCATTATCGTCATCATCATTACAATTATTGCCTTTTCATGTCTACGTTTGAATTTTTCATAACTGTTTTATTTGTTTCGTTTTGTATGATCTGTGAAAAGTCTGCATTTTCAATTCAGCTTTATTGTTTCTCATATTTCTCCAAGAAGAATCAAACAAGCAAACAACACTCAAATGTAACAATGTAATGAGCATACTATGATGATTATATTTTCTTATAAAGGAAAGCAAAAAAAAGCATGGTAAAACCATAATCTTACAGCAATAATATCATCGACATCGTGTGTGGAAAACTTAGGAAGATAGATAAGATAAAACGCATCATTTGAAAGCAAGTTTCATATCACCTAAGCAGTCACGGTTACTGCTTTGTATAGTTTTAGCTTCCAGTTGGAAACCTTTTTTTTCAGTTTTAAGAATATTCCAGTAGGATGCAATGTAGCTTCTTTTTAAACCAGGCAAAATAGTGCAAACCACCCGAGATCAGGCAAAGCTTACGAATGAAGGTTACATACAGTATTTACTGCGAGTTGTTTTTGTGACTGTCTGAGGTTTGGCGTGAACTGTGAACTACACTGATCTATATTTTGGACCCTCCCCTCCCCCCCCCACCTGAAACCTACTCACAATAGGTGTTTATGCATATATCGTTCAATGTTAATTCCCCTCTATATATTACTCACAAATGTTGTTTACGCATGTATCGTTCAATATACTCCTCACTATTGTCAGTTTATAGATTAAAAGTTGACAAAATCCAACATGTGCCTAATTGTCGATGGGGTGCTTGTTCTTATTCGCTCTCTTATAACTACAGATGTAGATTTAACTGTTCCTTATTGATATGCTCCATCTTTGGGTTGTACCTTGAAGTGGCTTTTGTAAATTTCTGTGGAAATCGGTAATTTTGCATTGTTCTTCTTATTCTGTTTTCGTTCATTGGCATGCCAGCTTGGTCAATTGTCCTGGTGTGAATAGGGTCAGTTTTTCGCCATCTTGCTGTACTGGTCAATATTCATATTTCAAAAAAGTTGCACTCCCTCCCCTCTCCCTCCACTTCCAACTTTTCTGTCATCAGGGGAGCGGTCATCGGTGGTCCGAAATTCGGACGTTAAATTGGGCCAATTACCCCTGAGGATTAAAATAGGACGAGAAATGCAGAAAGATATAACCGGAGATATAACAAATCGCTAACAAGGTCGTATATCAGGAAAGTTGGCGCTAGTTTCAGCATGGCTCAGTATCGCATCGTATATTTTTGTGGTATAGAATTCAGTCTTTCTTTCACTTCGTTTTCTATGCTTTGACTTGTCTCATTCCAGTGCTTTGTTCTCTGTGATGTTTTCTTAGACAAAAGGCATTTTACAGAGAGCTCACAGCACTAAAAGAACTAATTATTTCGCTAAACTGAATCCTCAAAGGAGCCACAAAATTTTACTGAAACATTAGACAAGCATTTCTACCGTTTGTTTTACCCTACCTTTACTTTGGTGCAAGCTCCTTTCCGAATGACAGCGATCAATGGTGCCATTGCGTACTTATGTGTCTATGATATCTTTTGAATGTTTGAATTCCTGATTTCTTCTGAACTGTCAGGTGCCTTGTCCCTCTCTCTTAGTCCCACAAACTCTTTATATCGTAGCTGACTGCCCAACCTGAATAATACAAATCGAAACATAAGACTTGATTTGCGAACCCCATGTAGGAGAGAGTTGAGATGGCAGGAAACGGTCCAAAATGTGATATTTCCTGGCTTGTCGCCCCAAACACCCTCGTACCCCAAATTTTCTCAAGCTCCCTCCCTCTCTCCCTCTCTCTCTGGCACTCTTGTCTTGTCTCTTGAAGGCTTTTTCCCTGTACAAGATGCATCTGGTGCTTTTTTTTCTCTTACTTTTATTTTTAGAGCATTGTACGATTACTGGACGATGAAATCGAGTCGCGAGTATAGTTGCCGGAGATTTCGTAGCCAGCGATCCGGCTCGTCAGGGGGACCTGCCTGTCCACACGATCAATACTGTGCATTGAGTGCCATTGTCAGGCCTCGTTTTGTTGTCAGATTTCGCAGGCGGAGAGCGCGAAATTATTCGCATTTCAAGTCATATTGCCTACTATCTTTAGAGATAATCTTTCTTTTTTTTTCATCTATGTAGCGTGAGTTTTCCGAGTCAGGAAAACAAATCCAAAACCAAAACACGGTAAAGCTGCCCATAAACGTACATACATAAATATTTACAGGAAGTAAACGTGCATACAGAAAACGCATACTCGTTAAATGAGCAAAACTGTTATACGTAAAGTCATTGTCACTGGGGATAACTGTCGTTGAGACTTTCAGATATAAAGTTATACACTGACCTCAACGTGGAAGGCAAAGTCTGTTCATTTCTTCTTCTTTTTTTGTAGTTTGCAAAGTTTCGTTGCATAAATCGAAATGACTCGTTGTGTTCGGCATTCGCTTGGCATAGAGTGTCTAGCTGTCGACAGGCCTCAGACTTACGCCGTATTTCACATTTGTCATTCTTTGTCAACAACAGCAAAAACAACTGCTCACCATTTCTTCGTGACGCTGCAGATAAAGAAGGAAAACTTCTCGAAACGTCGTATCCCAACCGAAGAGTAGTTCCATTATTGGTCTGTACCCACAAGCTTGATGTTGTTGTTTCTTTTCTCATTCGTAGTAGTATAAATATGATAGTTTTCTCTCACGCGCTAGGAAGACGACAGACCAGACTTCACCAGGAGATAGTTCGGACACGGTCTTTTCCTATAGGACTTGTAGGACAATTACCACGAAACCTCGGTCTTATAGACTCAAATATGGGTTTATACCTCCATTTAGTAACTCGCAGATTGAGGGAAAGGGAAGTGTGTATAAAAAACAGCAGCAACAACAACAAACAAGCAAACAAGAAAATGTACTCGTTCAATCAAAAGAATGTTCTTTCCCTTCAACCACAACAATTCCCTCTACACCTTCCTCCCTCCTCCTCGTTCTCTCTCCTCCTGTCTCTAGGCTGTATCCAATACTCATCCCCCGGTTTCTTCCCCTTATCCCCTCAAATATGTATCTATATTTTCAAAAAAAAAAAAAGAGAGAAAGCTGTCATAAGAAAGGAGTGAGCCACATCGCTGCGGCGACTTTACCCCTCCCCCTATCAATGGCCGATTGCGTATGGCTTCGGGGGGCTGCATGGGCGAAGCTGGGATACTGAGCCAGCACGCGTTTGTGCCATTGGTGGTAGGAGGGGAGCGCTGTAAAGAGCAACCCATCCGCACACTAATCGCCTCGCGAGAGATCAGAGGCCCGAGGGCCACAACGCGAGCTTCCTTACAACAAAACGGGCACAAAAGCCAATTGCACGCATTGAAAACAAATATACGAAAAAAGAGGGAGAAAATACCCATTCTTTCTTTCTCCTCAAGTCATTTTTTTTTCTGCATCTCCCCATATATTCTCGTTCTCATATTTTTTTTCTCTCTTTTCGTGGTAGTTGTATTTGTTTTCTTGGCAAAACGTTTTATTTACGGTTAGGCGACACCAGCCACGTATCTTGACAACACTAGCTGCCAGTGTTCGTAATGCACGCTCGAATTAGCAGCCGACATTGATCCTACTCAGGCAAACCCTTTGAAAACATGTTGCACGAGAATGGAAAAAAAAGAGGAGCCGAATGATCAGATATCATCTTCACCTGAAGCTGGGCTCAGATGTAGTCACATCATATACATGAGTAACAAATATTGTATCAAGAAAAAGTGGGGTAAAGATTGTTACATTATTATCCTCTGCGTCTGTAATTTGGTCATAACGGTCGTGTTAGGGTTATACTTCAACGGTGGCAAACGTACTGAAGCACTGGACACGCTACTAATGTCTAAGCAATGGCCTAGTCATTTGAGTATGCTCGCTACTCGTATGAACGAATGATGTTATCACACACAAAAAAAGAAGAGGGGGGGGGGGGCAGAAGAAAAAAAAATCACATCTAGCCAGTATCAATGAATACGGCGCGAAGCGTCTACAAATCGACATCGTTCTATCGCTCTCATTCCTCCTCCCGTTCATGATCGTGCACGAGACGATTTACGCCAAGATTGCTGGCAAAATGAGATGATGTCTGTTCCGCTGATTAGCAGCGATGAGGAAATTAATTACAATCAGCACCAAGATGAGACGTCACTTGAAATCGTATCAAATTCGCAGACGTTTTGTATGAACCTCGTATAGAAGAAGGCATGGGAGGGGAGGAAGACACAGGGAAAGCGACTGGAAGGGATAGACAGGGAGACAGATCGGGAGAGAGCAGTATTATTAGTAATTGTCTTGTAGCATGATATCATACTGCACTGAATAACTCAGTTTTGCTCCTAGCAAGATTCTCGCTGTAGGTTTGCGACAACCCCTCGAGAAGAAAGAAGGGATAAAATTCAATAAAACTCACCTTTGCAATTACTTGCTAAGTTGCATTTCCGTCATCTGCTATTTAGGCTGTCTAACCTTCGCATTGGCGTAGGCTGAAGCCCTGTGCTCGCATCAAAACAAGAAGGGAAAAAAGGTCGTACTTTAAGAGGAAAAAGAATAACCACAAATACACAAACATGCCGAGATATCGATCGATAGGGCATTATGGTTATTACACCACTATCGATTTAAAGGAAATGTCGTCACCCAGTCAAAGAAGATACCGGAAATGATGTCACAAAGGTTCGCCCAATGACTGAAGAAACGAAAGCTGGTTTGCTGTATACCAGATTGTTGTTGCATTATCCATCTGTCAATATTTAACAGATTTAACAATAAAAATAGGCAGATCGTCCATGGAATTATGGGATCCCATGAAGAGAAGCAATTGTCTTGAGTTTCCCAGAGTCAAATGAAATGAGGAAGTCAATCTGTGTCTTCGAATGACCTCGTACATCATGAGCATAATTCTCATTTTACCGGTGTATACATTTATGACCGGAATGAACGTCAAAATGGCATCATTCATTGTCTCGATATTAAAAGACAAATAAGATAATAATTATCGTCCCTTGTATCAATCATGCGAACCGATGATAGACACAGTGTATGTCATTGCAGGCTGTGAAAATAACGGCACAATTTTGACTAGTGTTCGAGTGTGTGAGTGTGTCTCTATGTGTGTGTGTGTGTATGTAATGCTCGCATGAGATGACCTCCCTCGTGATGTGCTAGGGAGCCCTCGTACGACGCGTTGTCATTCCAGTCACCCAAAGCAGACGATTGCTCAAACATGACTTTGTCGTGCTCTATTTGTCACATTTTATTCAAGTTTCCACCGGCTAACCACCTCTCTTTCTTTGTGTTTTCTCTTTCTCTCTTTCGTCTCCGCCCCCCCCCCCATGTTGGCGAACACTCATCTACGTCTCAAACCGTCAGAGGAGGACAATAGTTGTCCAAACTTTTTAGAAGAGAAAAGAATGAACTTGCGGGTACCGTCTCGTATATCACCCTCTCTACTTACATATTTATTTTTTGTTTTATTTAGTTTTCTTTCTTGTTCCCTCGCTCGTCCTGCCGTCTTTCAAGAAATTTGACTCTATTGTTTGAGAATAAACACAGAAGTCGTGCGCAATGTGTGTGTGCGCGCGTTCGAGTATGTGTGCGTATCTATATTTGCTACTTCCAACAGGAGCAAAGGGGGACAACCAATCTGACGCACCATTTTCGCGCGGGGGGCCTCCGCTTATAAGCTACGTACTTGAAATCAAAGGTTTAGGGTATGCACATAAGCCCGATGGTCCTGCAGGCAGTAGCTTGAACCAGAAAGCAGGCTATTCTTATAGATTTCCCTTCTCGCCATACTTTGGTAATGGTGTTGCAGAGAGATGCTGCCCAACGACTGTCTGGTGCTCGTCATAGTTTTCTTTTTTTGTTGTTTTTTTTTATGCTGCTTCTTCTTTCTTCGTTTTCAGTTATTTTCGCTTTTCCCCTCTCTTTTATTATTTACAATTAAGTGTAGCTAAAACCAATCTAACGCGTCAGGACCAAAACACCGGGCCACCTATTTTTGCTTCATTATCACAGTAGAATTTCAATCTCTTGCTATTTCTTTTTTTTCTCTCTCTCTCTTTCTATTTCTCTCTACATTCTTTCTTTCTTTTTTATTTGTTGTTAGAAGTTGAGAGGGAGAGAGCGCGCGCTTTTTGTTCGCATTCAATAATTGATAGATAGACCGGCGCCGTGGAGCATTATCCCGCTATAATATTCGCGTTCCAGTGGCTGGCCTAGTGCAACCTCCTTTCTCCTTTTAACAGCTAAAATCCCATGGTTTGATTGTTGCAACTGACAAAGAAAAACAGACAGAAAAAAGGTGACAGAATGAAGAGGTGTTGGCATGAATATTTCCGACATTGGCGCTTTTTTAGATAATGTTTCTTTTCTTCTCCCCCACCTCCTCTCTTCTTTTTTTTTCTTCTCCCTCCTTTCTCTGTTTCTGTGCCAATATCATGATATCAACACAAAAAGACTGGAAGGCCCGTTTTTTTTTGTACGTTTCGTATTTGTTTGGGGCATTATTGTGACTGGGGCCAAGTTCTTTGTACGGTTCCAGGAGCTTTGTTGGGCTGAAGATTTGGTAGTAATCACCACAGAGACACAACCCGGAGGCGATATCACGCCTTTTGCAGACAGTAAGTCGTCTTTTTTGTTGTTGCTTTTTCCCCCTTCTGGCCACACACTGGCAAAGTTGTAATAAATGAAGGAGCTCCCTCTAACACGTACTTACAGTATACGCGAACTTTGCTGCAATTCAGGTAGATTAAATCATAATGTATCAAACAATTGAAAAATAGAAAGGGAGAAAGAGACAGACAGACAGACAGACAGACAGACAGACAGACAGACAAGGGAGCATTGGAAGGGGTTTATAACCTCCAGAGTTGATGATACTGTAATGACATTATAAGTAGTAAAAAACTCTCAGTCGCTCCCCCCTTTTCTCTCCCTAACACTCCTTCTTGTAATTCCAATAGTCTCATAAGATTATGAGCTCTTTTCACTCCCTATTCTTAGCGGATAATCTCTTTAACACCTAAATCAGGGTTAAAAATCGAGGGCAAAATCATTCAACAAACTCGAAAGAATACATCACTGTGTTATTAGAGTTCTTGTTTTTTTTTCCATGGTGACGAGAAAACGACATTGCTCAGCTTGGCCGTTGGAATCGTGTTTAAAAATGATCGATATATGGTATCGATGCTTAGAGGATCGCCTGCTGTTGACTGTGTATTAGAAATCGCTTTGCAGAGTTCTAAGAATATCCTGTATTGGTGCATTTTTACCTGCCCAGATCAATGCTTATGTTTGTTCTCGTCAGTTCGAGAGGAAAAGCGTGTATAGGCCGAACCCACATAAGTGTATAGAAGTATGTAACTGATCCATCATTTTTTGCCCTTCGATTCTTTTCACGTTACATGGCATGTTACCTAAGTACAGCTAAATCAGGAGTCCTACAATTAGAAATAAAGAGGTTTATCCTTTTTATTTTCATTCCCTTTCCATAACCTGTTGTTTTCAAACCGCTCCGAAAGTTAATTGCCGTAAAGGCTCGAATACGTTTGTAGCTAAAAGGTGGATCTTAATTCCAATGCAAAACTCGAACACTGCTATGGTTTTGGAATTTGTTGTCGGCGTAGATAAAGAATGTTCTCAGAATGATTACATATACAGGAGGCTGGTAGGAACGACGGACACAGTTTTTCCCATCCGATGGATGCTGTGAGGTTGTGGTCCAAAGATAGCCCCATAATTTTGCACTTCATTGCCGCGAAAATGGGAAATGAGAATCGCAACTGGGCTTCACGGGTCGGCCGGGTACGATGCGATGGCATTAACCTTGTCACGTCCAACCTGTTACCTGACAGGTACACACCTGTAATCAACCAGTCAAAGAAGGGGTGCCGAATTGCCCCCCTCTTCCTATGTTGCCCCTCTTGTGAGAAATTTCCCAGAGGGGAAGGATCTAATTATAAATCGTTCTATAACGATTCGCGGGGAAAAGTGAATTATGATACTTTTCTATTTTGAATGTCCTTGTTGTGACAAATTCCCATGTTTCCTTTTCTATAGTACCATTTCTCGCCCAAATCGTATCTAATTGGTGATTTGCACGGCTTTTCCCGCGACTTCCAAGTGTGTATATTTACAAGTAACCGCACAGATGTGAGCGATGAGCTAAATGGGGCGCGTTACACAAATTTGCCAAACCGCAGATGTTCAGACATACACATAATATTTGAGACACTCGTACAAGCCGTACCTAACCAGTTCATGGTAATAGGACGAGTGGTTATTTACGTTGAAGGTCAATGTCTCTTCGACAATTCAATTGAAAAGAGAGAGGGAGAGATGGAACGGATTAGGACTGAATATGTTTCGTTTTGATCGTGATTTGACGGGTTGTGCAAAGACGGTTTTAGCTATGTAGTGTGATCATGAGGATGATCACACATCCAACAAAGTGTTGCACTGCAGTGTTAAATGAAGGTAGAATGAAAAGGGAATAACGGGCAGTATAAACGAAACTCGACGGGTATCATTAATTTATTAACTATTCCACTTTTCTGCCTTTAAACACACCTCAAGTCGGTAGGTCACACTGCAGAGAGTATAAACCATTTAGGGCCTACTACTGTACTCTGATCGTAGACCTAAAATAAGTCTATGCTCTGATGAACTCTTGGATACCTTGAACACGCTTTATTATTATCATTATTATTAAAAAAAAACCATTTCGTGCTTTGTGAAAGCGCGTTTTCCCTGTTTGGCTCAACAGGAAATTCATCTCTCTTTGTGGTATTCTACTCGTCCGCGTGGGTTTAGGGGAAATTTAACGAAATAGCGCGCACTTCGAGCCCGATGCATTGTTTTGAAATCAAACCATTCACGTTGCTCGCTCCTAGATGACAACAGACGATGAGGAGTAAATCAGATACCGCCTCGAAAAATCCCATTAGTTGATTCTCGCAGTGAAGACCCACAGAGGCGGGAGTGGCAGACAATCGCGACCGCTTGACCAGTCATGCGATCGGATTGAGAAAAGTATCGTTAAACGGATCGTGCGCAGATAAAACAATTATTGATATTATCTATCTCTAGTGTCTCTCTGTGTGTATGTGTGTGTGCGTGCGATGGTGTGTGTGTGTGTGTGTGTATGTGTGTGTGTGTGTGTGTTTGCGTGCTTTTCGCACTTGAGTCACAGTGTTCGGACAGAGGGGGGGGGGCATCAGAGAGGTAGAAGGCCACTGCCACCACCTCTCTTGTGATACAGACAGTTAGATGGTTGTATACCGAGGGATTATGGGCAGGTATTGTGTCAGATATGACGCCACGAAACAAGGTGGCGGCGCATGCAGCTTGTCCTGAGTGAGAATAAAATGAGAGGCGATCCGGTGTGCAGCTAGGCTACCGGATGATAACTGACTTGACTCAAGTGATCAAGCCCTACTCAGTGGCGTCAGGGTGCCTGTTGAGATAAAAGCGGCTTACTGCTGTATGTTTGTCTACACGTGTGTGTAGGTGCATGTGTGGGTGTGTGTGTGTGTTGCCAATATGTACACATGTGCACAGTAGTATTCAGTAAGGGTTGACAGCGAGGAAGAGAAGAAGTAATAAGTTATTTTGAAGCGGTCAACTTGGAACTTCGTGGCTTTTTTTTTCGGTAACAAGGCGGACTCGTGCGCGTGGTGCCGCTGCGTCATTTCATCAAGATAATATGCTCCTACGAGAGCGGTGGGTGGCTTTTGAGATGTATTAAAACAGTGGCGGCGGTATAAAGCATGGTTTCCTCTACATGTTCTCAGAAAGTAAGTTCAAACAAGAGCTTCGTTCCTCCGCAAAGGCTTGATGCTGGATCATGAACGTTGGATGTACGAACATTGATTTCATGCCGGAATGTTCTGATGATTATTACAGTTGCTGGTAATGGTTAATGAATGTATATTAATCTTGTATGTATGTATGTATGTATGTATGTATATATATTGTGACGAACTCGCCTTCTCGTCGTGAATTAAGAGTGTGTATTTGACTGTCTGTACAAATGCCTCCGCGAGCCGTGTCAGGATGGCCGAGTAGGCGGGGTTCGTTTTGTTGCAGTTTACAATGATCCCTTTAAATCATTAAAACTACCAGTCTGTGTCTACCATGTAATATGTTGTGTCAGAAGCAGCTCACCAACACAAGCGGCACACATACAAAGTTCAGCATCACTTAGATAATGTCACTTCCAAACGTCAGGTGTAGATGGTGTTAAATTGGTACGTCTAGTTTGTTACCAACTTTTGCTACCAAGTTCTGTTACCAACTCTTGCTACCAAGTTCTGCTACCAAGTTTTATTACCAACTCAGTCACGCTAACGTGGAACACCTTTCACAACCATATGGTGGCACAGGTATCGTTTGATGGCACGGGGTAAAGTGCTATATCGCACCGTTACCAACTTCCTCAGGCGACGACTGGAACTTGGATTGGGCACGGACTATGCGACATGTCACATTACCATTATACCCGAAATCCAATGACGACGACCGGAACTTGGATTGGGCACGGACTATGCGACAAGTCACATTACCAATATACCCGAAATCTAATGACTTGCTAATTGGTCTTCTCAGGAACGGTGCTCCAACTCAGGAACATGTACCACCACTCTGCACACCGCTGCTTGGTGATAGAATTCTCAAGAAGACACAATGGAGTAATCGATTCAGGAACACATGTACAGTTTAATACACATAGAAGTGAACATGAACGACACATTTGAGTTTATCATACACGGGCTAGTTGTTGCGGACTATGTCACACAACGGCCACTTTATATGCCTCTCCTCCTATCGCGGAGTAAGGAGGCAATCCCGCACGGCCGTAAGCGACGCAGAAAATACCTGCAGTAGTGATTCAAATTATTTACAATGTTGGGGTGGTTACAAAATTCGTACAATTATTACACGTTTTAACAGTATCTCTTGTACATGGTTACTATAATTCGGCATGTATCATCGGTCTAAACCGGAGTTGGTATTAAATAACTCAAACTTGCCCATGACAAACAAGTAACCACATATCTAATAATAAATGTTAAAACTCATAATAATGCACTACCACATTAAAATGTTTGTCCAACATTCCGATAATGCGCCCATTTCTATACTACAGGCACAATCGATTATGACAAATTATAATCGAACGATTAAAACGAATTTCGTTACATGGCTTCCCTCCCCATGCAGGCTTCGTCCCTGGAGCCGAACACATAGAGAGCAAAAAGTGACAACAAAAATGTACTACTAGAAACATTATTAAACGTTTTGCTCCTTTACAAAACTCTACGTACAGTCCATAGCAACGTTATGAGACAACTACAGTCTTTAGTTCAAAGCTGTCCAACTGTCATATAGACTAATTGTTCGTCAGAATCTCATATTTTAAGAGTTCAACAGTCTCTTCACTTAATTTCCTGTCCTGGCTGCTCCCTTGCATCAGACAGGTCGACACGAGAAATGTCACATTTTACCCTGGCATGGTGTGCCAGAATGAATCCGATGTACGACGAGAAGAACGGACGTGCCTCAACGGAGAGCGGCTCCTCGATCGGGGTAGATAATCAGGTGGTCTTCCCGGTGACCGAGAATAGCGTGCAGGTGAGGAAGAGTCGTCACACCGGCGATGTCCACTAGGTAGCTTTCCCGCAACCACTGGTGTTGTCGCGCTGACGCTGACACGTGTCCTTGCTCGGCCTGTAGAGAACACCTCTGAGTCGTCTCTCAGAAGCTGGTATGCCGATGAATTGCTTTCTGGGGGAGTTTCTGTCCAACTGCATTGACAGAAGTCCACCAGATGTGGCGGCACACAATTCTGAGTTATACCTTCGTCGAGAGGCGTGGTCTCTGTGTCGTCCTCAGCAAGGCTGGTAAGGTTGGCTGGCGCTGTCCCTTTTACCAACGTCGGTGCTGTCGTTGCTGCACATATCTGTTTCTCATTGTTTATACATGGGAGAGATACCCATGGAGTATGCAGCTGCATGTTCTGGAAGTCGAGCGTGGTTTGCAGACCAATCAAGAGATCCAGACCAAGGATGCCCTCAGCTCTTATGTCAGCTACTACCAAGTCAACATGGCACAAGCAAGAGCCAAGCTGAAGTTCCATGGTTGCATGTCCCTTTGTTTTCAACCGAGATCCATCTGCTTGACGAACGATGCTTGTCACTGGTTCAAGTGGTGGCTTTCGCTCAGGTCTCATTCGCAGGTACATTTCTTCTGAGACATATGACTGCGATGCACCACTGTCTATCAGAAACATCACCTCCTGCCCATTCACGTTCAACTTCACGTACAGTCCTTTCTGGAACGTGGATGACAGAAGTGGAGCTGGGGAACTAGGTAGTGGCGGGTGAGATGTCTCTGGTTCGGGTGCCTCTCTGGCTGGTGTGCACCCGTCGTCTGGAGGATTCGTACCCTCCTTGGATGTGTCCTCCTTCTTATCAGAAGGCTGACTATCTTCCTTCTGTTCGCTTGTAGGGAGTGTCTCAGTCTTTGATGCCAAGTCGTTTCTCGGCACTGGCGCTGGTTGCTCCTTCTCCCTCTTCTTTATTAGATCGCTCACTGCTTCGATCATGAGAGTAGTGTTATTTTCACACACCCCCATGGATTTGTCAGCAGTGTCTTCATCCGTCACAGCCACGTCTTGTTTTTCCTCCTGTGACAACAAGACACGGTTATACTGCTGACGGTCGCTCTCCATCCGTAGGAAGGCTTCTGTGTTGAGAGCAGCTTGGATTGCCTCTTCGAGCGTACGAGGCTGAGCTCGGAAAAGGCCGATTCGGATATCCCGGTCAACTATAGCATCGAGAAAATGACCTCGAGCCAATTTATCTTGGCCCGCTTCCTCGAATTCAGGATATGCCATGGATGTAAGCTCGCGAATACTCTGTCCCAGCTCCTGCAAACTTTCCTTCGGTCTGCGTCGTCTGGTACGCAGTTCTGCCAGGAATACTTCTGAATGCGAAACAGGTCCAAAGCGGTGCTTCAGGCGGTTCACAAGTTCTTGGTACGTCAGTTGACGTCCCGTCTGCTGTGCTAGTACTTTGACAGCAGCTCCTTTCAAGCTGGCAGCCAAATATTGAAGAGCTTCCACTTCCGTCCAGCGGTTAACTCCAGCGCAAGCTTCGAAATGGCAAAGATAATCCAGCACAGGTCCTTTGCCATCATATCTATCTGGTATGACAACCGGTTTGCTGGTTCCGTTGCCCTGAACATCATAATGACGTCTCTGGTCCCAGAGCTCTGTTCGACGTCGCTGGTTCGGGCCAAACTGGTGTGGCATTACATCTGGTTGTCCACCAAATGTAACAGGCTGGTCACTTGTACGAGATGAATGCGACTGCTGCATTGGAGTTTGATGCTGCTGAGATAGTAGCTTTGCCGATGGCGGAGCTGACAACTCCACCTCTCCATTCGCATCTCCAAACAGCTGAGGTGACACCACTGGTGAGCCTGACAGTGACGACTGGTTAAGGCGCCCTCCAAGTCTCATCGGTGAGCAGCGTGAGTTCGAAACCGAAGTTGGTACTACTCCAGTTTGTTTGCGCACCGACTCTGACACCTGAGCAATCAAGTCGTCGATTTCGCTAATCTTGCTCTCCAGCAAAAATGACAACTCCAACAATGGCGTTTCGCGTGCCATAGTGAAAACACAGTTAACTACATTAATTCATACAAAAGTTACAAATAGGGATCCCACTCCTGACACCATGTGTGACGAACTCGCCTTCTCGTCGTGAATTAAGAGTGTGTATTTGACTGTCTGTACAAATGCCTCCGCGAGCCGTGTCAGGATGGCCGAGTAGGCGGGGTTCGTTTTGTTGCAGTTTACAATGATCCCTTTAAATCATTAAAACTACCAGTCTGTGTCTACCATGTAATATGTTGTGTCAGAAGCAGCTCACCAACACAAGCGGCACACATACAAAGTTCAGCATCACTTAGATAATGTCACTTCCAAACGTCAGGTGTAGATGGTGTTAAATTGGTACGTCTAGTTTGTTACCAACTTTTGCTACCAAGTTCTGTTACCAACTCTTGCTACCAAGTTCTGCTACCAAGTTTTATTACCAACTCAGTCACGCTAACGTGGAACACCTTTCACAACCATATGGTGGCACAGGTATCGTTTGATGGCACGGGGTAAAGTGCTATATCGCACCGTTACCAACTTCCTCAGGCGACGACTGGAACTTGGATTGGGCACGGACTATGCGACATGTCACATTACCATTATACCCGAAATCCAATGACGACGACCGGAACTTGGATTGGGCACGGACTATGCGACAAGTCACATTACCAATATACCCGAAATCTAATGACTTGCTAATTGGTCTTCTCAGGAACGGTGCTCCAACTCAGGAACATGTACCACCACTCTGCACACCGCTGCTTGGTGATAGAATTCTCAAGAAGACACAATGGAGTAATCGATTCAGGAACACATGTACAGTTTAATACACATAGAAGTGAACATGAACGACACATTTGAGTTTATCATACACGGGCTAGTTGTTGCGGACTATGTCACACAACGGCCACTTTATATGCCTCTCCTCCTATCGCGGAGTAAGGAGGCAATCCCGCACGGCCGTAAGCGACGCAGAAAATACCTGCAGTAGTGATTCAAATTATTTACAATGTTGGGGTGGTTACAAAATTCGTACAATTATTACACGTTTTAACAGTATCTCTTGTACATGGTTACTATAATTCGGCATGTATCATCGGTCTAAACCGGAGTTGGTATTAAATAACTCAAACTTGCCCATGACAAACAAGTAACCACATATCTAATAATAAATGTTAAAACTCATAATAATGCACTACCACATTAAAATGTTTGTCCAACATTCCGATAATGCGCCCATTTCTATACTACAGGCACAATCGATTATGACAAATTATAATCGAACGATTAAAACGAATTTCGTTACAATATATATATATATATATATTATATATATGACAACTGTCCACTGCACAAGGCTAAAATGCAGTGGAGAGAGGGCGTGGTCTTGGAGGCATCTTTCGGTCTTGAAACTGGAGCCAGAACAGAAACACTTATGGGATATCGGATCATCTTTTGATCCTGCCAATAACCTGCGACTATACTCATTCTTGAAAAGAGAGTGAGAGTATGTGTGTGTGTGTGTGTGTGTGTGTGTGTGTGTGTGTTTGTTTGTGTGTGTTTGTGTGTGTGTGTGTGTGTGTGTGTGTGTGAAACACGAGTCTAATATTTACCTACTCGTTTTCCCCAGACTGCTGTGTGTTGACGAACGAGGCGCCACAGCGAATCAATAAAAAACCCCAGTCGAAGTTTGCTCGCTTCCTTGACCGGACAGACCGGTACAGGGACGGAATAGAAAGGTCTGATGTGACGGTTGAGGAGTATGGGGAAGGGGGATGTGGGGGGGGGGGGGGGGTAAAAGGATGTCCTTTATAACACTTATATGACCACCCTTTCTCTCTTGTACTTCTGCTTCTTACACCTTCCACTCGTTTTCACTTCCATTATGTGTTCTTTCTCTTGGCAGAAGCAGGTGTAGAACAGGAAAGGGAAAGACCAGAACACGAAAAAGCACCAATAAAGTTTAGCTCGTTCATCCCCCTCTTCGACAATTGTCCAACCTATAGTATTTTTACTGACTGCTGATGTGTCGTGATTGTCGTAGCTTTAACGAAAACGAACAAAAATTTGGGTATTCATTCGTGACCGATACAGTTTATTCCCGCATAAATTCCTTTGATCAGTTTAGGAGTTCAAGTTCATTCGTAGGAAGACAAGATGTGAACACAGTAAATACTTCATTCACATAAAACTTGTGTTTTTAGTTGGCTGTGCAGATGATATCTAAGATTTATGGACACCTATACATTTGCAAGAACGATAGCATCGTGTCTTTTTTTTTAATAAATAGATACTATAATTCGGCTTCTGTGAGAGTAAGAGTTCGATAACTGCTATCTTTTTGCCAACAACAAGGTTCTCTTATCATTTGAAACCATATTTTCATTTGTTTATGCTTATATATTTATTTTTTGGGGAAGTGTTTATGAAATGAGAACCAAAATATCCCAGGTATTGTGATTATTTCATGTTAGGTATTGATTGTATGTGTGCGAATGGTTCCCCTATAAATAGAAAATGTTTCAACACAAATCAGCGGATACTTTTCTTGATTCCATGAGTCGATGGTTGAATTATTTTACCTGAAGTGATGATCATTAAAGGTATATGCTTCTTGAAACTATCTAGATCACAGTTAAGTGATTTTACAAGAGAATTGCCCATGAAGAACTGATATTGATATTGACAATTTCTTCAGGAGCTGGCATCAGATTTCGTTCACTGTGGCGATACGTTTACCTTACACTGTGCCTTCCGTGACCCATTGCGTTCTTCATGTACTGAAACTTGCACGGACGTGGAGAGACTTCACGATCACTCATATCACTCGAAAGTATTGAGAATAATTGAAACGACAGAAGGTAACGCAGGCGTGACAGAAATTAGAATATAACAGAATGTATGTTCGGAATGTAAGCTTGGACAGCATTTCGTCGGGGGCATCTCCATAATCTTTTATGCAGTTTGACAGTCGAGTTTAGTTTTGTTTAATGAGGTCATTACATGGACTCTCTTCGATTCGAGATTGTTCGGGCGAGGATATTTATTCGTAACAATTATCTGATAGAATCCAAACTAAGGTCCTGGTAGATGCCGACACATGTTGAAGAAAAACAAGCCATCCACTCCGACCGTTTTTTCTCTTCCCTTTCATATTCTCTGCTGCTTCTGAGAGATTAACGCGACCAGCGCACACCGCAACGTGCGCGGGTTAGTCATGATCAGAAATGATGCGAACATTAATAACCAGTCGGCCATTTTGGAAATGAGTCATTCGTAGCAGACAACGATACTTGTTTGGATCTTTCCCTTTCTCCTCACCCTGATTCGTTCCCTCTTTACTCATTCTCTCTCCTCTGCTTCCTTAATAACACACCCGTTGCAAAATTTGCACAGTGTGACGCCGGAATGGGACTGCTAATAAGTGTTAGACGAGAACACGGTGGGGAAAGTGAACGCCGAGTTTGTATATAGGACAGCAACGAGGTTGACGTCTTTGACTTGTGCGAGGTTCTGAAATCTGTGGTCTATTCGATTTGTCATGAGCGCGAGTGTGTTACCGCAAGTTGTGTTCGGGTGACGAGTTGAAGTTCTTTGCGAGGTTGCGTTAGTAGTCTCTGCTGCTACACATGCAAAGGTTTCCTATAGCTTATTACACGGCTAGTTATGAAAGTCATGCAATTTTGAAAAATCGGTTGGGTATGAAGACGAAAAAAATATGACCAGTCTGGATTGATATTATCTCGATACGATTTCGCGGAAAAATGTGACGTGGGTCGCTTGTCTAATGCCTGAATTTCTCACCCTGCCCAGAAGGAGCGCTGTACGTCACTGAGGGAAAGCTAACTCTCTCTTTTTCTCACTCGAGTTCGCTCGTGTGTTGTGTACACTTTTTGCATTATCGGCGCAGCGGGTCTTACTGCGTGAGGCGGCAACTCAATGCCAAGGCCGTCGCAGCGGGCTGGGGAAGAACGGGGCTGGAACGCGCCAGCGCGCTTGCGGAGCCGTCCGACCTACCGCTGCTCGGTCTTGTAATAGGCGAGCGCACCGCGGAGCTGTGCGCAGCACATATTCCTACATAGAGAGGATTATCAAATCGCAGTAAGACACCTGGGGTGATTTTAACAAGCAGGGGCAAGAGGAGAGAGAGAGAGTGGAAGAGGGAGAGGATAAGAGAAGAAGAGACGGAGGGAGAGAGAGAGGAAAGGAGAGAAAGAAGGAGAGAGGAGAATCAGACTATGCGTAAGAGTTCAAGTTCAGTTTCATTAAATAGACAGTGGTTTGAGACGGCAGGATTCCAGTTCGATGAACATCGGTCCCAGAGCTGCGTCTTAAAGGCGGCACATCGCAAGACGGTAGAGTGTCTTAACCCACTTTTTTTTTTGCTCCTCATTCTTGGGTTTTTATGCCTTCGTGAATCATTTTCCAGTTCAGCCAGGATGCATAATGAGGCGGACATTTTCACACGCACTAATATTATTTGTTTTGTTCAGAAATTCTACACCGTTATTTCTTATCCCGATTTAATGGCTGCTGTAATGAGTGTTAAATGCGGGTTGGCGTCCCCCCAAACCATGTTATTTTTCCCGTTTTGCGGGCAAGATCATTTTCATGTTGCCTGACGAGAACAGTGGGCATAAATTAGAATCTTTTTAGACCTCCCCATGTTCTACTTTGAGTGGAGAGTTCAACAGGTTGGCCAAGATTATCCCTCTCGAAGCACATAGAATTCTGTTGTACAGAGATGAGCCTAATACTAAGCGATTAAAGCGAACAAGAGAAAAGACGAGACACTATGGAAAAAAAGGAAAATAGATAGGGGGCTCTTCCTGCCTGAAAAGCCTTGGTGGTCATTCGGTAGCTTCTTGAACCTGACCCTACGACCCTGGTAGGTCAAAGGTCATGTGAAACGGGTGGTCGGTGATTGGTGGATGGAAGTGTGAATGGGAAAAGCAGAGGCCGTTGAGGGCTCTGGCGAGGCATCGCATGTGACAAGGTGTCAGGCGGGTCTAGCGGAAAGCCGAAGCCGAGTTAAGTGAGAAGAAGACGAAGAAGAAAAAAAAATCTCGACCTACCTCAGCCAATTTAAAGCAGCATGATTATCTTGTTTGCATTTTCTCTAGTGGAGTAAGGAAATCGATATATCTAGATCTATCTGTAAGTCAGCCTATGTTGTTTATGACAGTCATGAAACTGCAACACCTCGGTTCTGTGATGAAAATTTCAAATGGAATATCTGGGATCTATCTGTACCATCGTACCAGCCATGTCATTAAACGGCTATCATCCCCGTCGTTATTCCCCACCCAGATGACAAAAAAAAAGGGGGGTTGCAGTAGTCATTTGACGATATCATGACTTTTAATGTGAAATGAGCCACGAGCTCGCGAATCCGCCTTTGATCGAGGCTTTCCCGACTCATGCTCATGCTCATGCTATACCTGTGTGGTGACGTCAGCGTTGCGTAAGATAGTCGCACATTAAAGGAATGGTATAGTATTGGTGGCGAAGAGGATTGGGCTTTTAAATTTTTGCCAGATACCAAGAAACCACCTATGAAAAAGTAGAAAGCATACCATTCTATGAGGAATTGAAAGTTTTTTTGTTTTCTGTGTTTTGTTTTTTTTTTGGTTTTTGGTTTTTGGTTTTGGGGAAAGGTTTTAGAATGGCTGAGACATCCAAAAACCAAGTAAAGCAAAGCGACCGTAATAAAAGATACTAAGGTGGGTCCCACTTTTATTGGGATCACTCTGTTTTGGATATCTCAGCCATTTCGAAATCAATTTTCATCAAATAAACGTTGAATCCCTATTGGAATTGCATGCTTTTTCTTGTTTCATAAGAGGTTTCTCATTATCTTACCAGAAAATGTAAGAAACCTGAAGTTGGGTCTCAACCGAAACTATACGATCCCTTTAAAGGGAACATCAACGCCGACTTTGAGGGCGCTATTTGACAATGTGTCACATGTGGACAAATTAAGCCTAATTGCGACCGGTATCCCTGACATTGTGGGGGAAAATGAACCAATGGGGAAAAAAGGTTCGTAAGTAATTAATTTCAATCCCCTGTAAAATTGATATTTATGGCTAGACTGACCAAACTCAATTATTCCATAGACAGATGTGTTTGAATAATCTATTTCGGAAACGATATTACAAGCAAGACGATGATTGTTCAGAGATGTCTTGAAACTAACAGCATAATTCATTTTGTTTGAGTGATCTTTCATCTACTTGAACGCCTTTGCACAGCTCGGTCAGCAGAGTTTAACTTCTTAAAGATGGAACCACTACTAGTTTTGGCAGTGTTTTTGATAAAGAAAAGAAAGCTAAACAAACAGGACAACATAAGCTCAATCAAAGTATGATAACAAGTTTAAAAAGTTATAAAATTTGTAAATTTCTACGGGATTCTGCAACACATTGATGATGATCACAATCACAGATGCAAATCAAACAAGGATATCATCATGTCATCACCTCACAGCTGTTCTCTGCTTAGTACCTAAAATGGGGTGAAATCGCCTCATTTTGCCAATAACTCCGTAACTATCGCATGATTACTGCCTCCCTTCACAAAATCATCACTGCTAAATCATCACAACCCTCGAACAATGTTACATGTACGTGAAGAGTATTACAGTGTCTTCATCTTGACGTCATGTGAATAAAATGAAACATAGATGAAGATTTGCGGCAAGCGAATGAGAGTCTGACTATTAAAGGTAGGGGATACCTTTTACAGACCTCCCAAAATGCAGCAAAACATTAAATATGAACCTCAGTGGACTTGTTTAGTCCACTGCTGAGAAATTTGGAAGTCAACAGTTATCTACAATTTGAATAATGCACAAAACTCAACTACTCAGTAGTTCTGTGTGTCAGCCACACTTAAGCCTTTTTGTTGCAGTCTTCTGTATTTTTTATCTATAAACACAAATCTAAAAGTATAAGAGCTGATGTAGTAACATAAAGAGTGTGTGGCAAGAATGTATATAGAAATGTTTGTAAGTTTTGATGAACTTTCTTCACAAAATATACATGATGGACACACATGCAGTGCATGGGTCTGCAAAGGTAGCCTAGTAATGTACTGGAATTTACGGTGAGCCCCGAAAAAAATTCAATTCA
Organism: Diadema antillarum; assembly: GCF_040938485.1. NCBI lineage: Eukaryota > Metazoa > Echinodermata > Echinoidea > Diadematoida > Diadematidae > Diadema > Diadema antillarum. Next base: position 844,357 of record NW_027271528.1, on the reverse strand, counting down.
AAATCTAACGGTCAATAAAAATGTACTAAATGTTACCTTCCACTTTCAATACTTTATGGGAGTTTCTAAAATGATACTCTCTTCAACATACCTTTGTATTTACACAACTCTTCATTTGAGGCATGCAAATGGGATTCCCTACCTTTAAGGGCCAACTATCAAGGGCATGAGAGCACCATCTCAGCTGATGAACATTTGAGACTGACACATCATTGGAGTTCTTTGGAATCATATCAAACCTTAAACCTGGATAATTTTCTTTAAAAACAACTTGAATCTGTTTGTTTTATTCTAATTTGTTCATCAAAGTAGACTTGAAGATATAGAGCGGGTTTTTACTTTAATGCATCTTGCTTTCTCTCTCATATCCGAACAGGTAAGAGAGACAGTGGAATTGTACTATTTTCCAATAGACGACCATATAAACTTAATTTCCTATCGAGACGGGTCATTATCGAGGCCTCTGCCCACGAGTTCTCGCCTAATTGTTGGACAAACGAGAAGCCGATCGAGTCCATCATGGCGGTAGCGTGCAGATCGGCATAGGAGTAGGCCTACTCCACCAATCTGGTCACGGATTATGTATTACGCATAGGCCTTCCATGAACTTTAACGGGTCCTACGTCACCTGCAAATCATGCGCTGTGGATGATCACACTGCTGTTGAATAACCGTTCTCACGTATTTCGACGACCGATCAACATATAGGGCACCATTCCCTAATCAGTTGGGGACATTACTGCCCTGCATATCAAAAGCTTGTCACGGTCGCGTATAATAGACTTCGTGTTCTATACGTTGCAATGATCCATAATATCGTCAACACCAACAGATATGCGGGCTAGTGATATGTTTCTATACTTGGTCGGTAAAACAGAATGAAGGAGGTAGATGGGGGGGGGGGGTAAATAGATTGCATCACGGTTTTGTTGTTGTTGCACTTACGGCATGCTCTTCTAATTGCGATGACGTCACTCTGGGAGATCAGGGAGCCTTGTTAACTCCCTCGCTCCCAAAGCCTAAGATAGACATACTGCTCGGCGTATCTGCCTTCAAGCTTGGTGGGAGGGGGTTTTCCCACAACACCATCCCCCCGTCCCGGTGTAACTTTGTGAAAATCGAAGTAACAGGTGCCTGACTTTGCGTCCGATATGCAGGCGAAAATGATCGTGTTTCATGCCTTCTCGAGAACGAGAAATTGTTCGCTTCAATCGTTAGTGCACCAAGGCGTACGAGATCAGAATGCTGGTGATTAATATGCAATTGTTTCAATGGTCTTTAATGTGTGATTGTTTCGGCACTTTGCCAAACCCAGGCATTCAGTTGGTGTAATACAGTCGAGGGTTTGTGGTCGGACTTATCACCCGCCGTAGGTCAAAGTTCACGAACCACTTGTTGGTGTGGCCGGAATGGTATAGCTGATTTTTTTTTTTTCAAATCTTATTTGATTACTCATTATCATTTCGGCATCGTGGATGACAAAGTGGTTTGAAGGTAACTTTACGTGTTCATGATAATATCATTCACCACAGAGCGAAGACGTAGGCACCTTGCATTATGATGTCATTCTCTTCGGTCGAAGAAGGATTTGCGTCTAAAGAAAGGTTTGAATTTTCAGTTGATGAAATCGCCTGACTGCAGAGACTTGACTTGTACTGACTCAGTGATGTCAACTTAAGGTTATTCATCCGTTCTTTCCGTCCTTCTTTCTTAACTTCCATCTGCTGAAATGGAGACTAGTGCCCGACAGAATGTCGAGCTTAGTTCAAAGGTTGTGCGGGAGATGTAGTCCCCGGAAAGTTGCAGGAGGAGGCGCGGCTTCCAAGGACGCCTCTTAACCTTGACCGTGATAGCTCCGAGCCCCCGTCGCTTTTTTTTCTTTACTCTGTCTCTTCTTGGCCTTCTTCTCCTTTCGTACACGAGACGAGCGGGGAGGGAACGACGGCAGCCAGAGACCACCTCGCCTTGCTCCGTCTCGGGTCACCGGGTTTCGCGGACGCTTTCCCGTCCCAGGTGTTAATGCATTCCGCGGTTATCACACCAAAATATGTTTTATCATAATTTCATGGTTCGAAGTCCACTGAGACCACAGCACGAACGAAAAGAAATAGAGGGAGAGGGAGAGAGACAGGGAGGGAAAGAAAGAGAGACGGGGGGGGGGGGGGTAGGTTCATGACATAATAACTGATCAAAGTTCTAATTAGTTCACACGTCTTCGTCAGTTTCTGTTTGCAGCCAATAAGTGTCGTGGTGGAAAATAAAGCGCGGGAAAGTTTGTGTCATTCTTGGGCTACCGTGGGTCACTCGCGTTTGAAGCACATCTTTATGTTTTTCTTTGTCGTCCAACCCTCCCACATTCATTACAGACCGAAGAAAGAGGAGAGGGACGGAGCTTATGCTCGAATTCGATGTTGATGTTATTTTCTCCTTCTTCCCTCTCTTCTCTCGCTCGGCAGAAATGTGTTAACTAGCGAGACACATGTCCTTGTTTGGTGAAAAGTGTTGACGATTTTCGCAGCTTTGACAATCGGGTTGGGTCGTGGGCAGCCATCGGGGGGCGCTAGATTTAACTGGCAGTGTCTTGCCAAGTGTCGCATTTGGCGCTGTGCGAATAGCGTCTAAAACCAGGCCAAATATGGGCGAGCTGTGATGCGAAGGCGATGAACCGACAGGTTTCGGGTTTTCACACCTCTCTTCTCCAGTCTGTGTCACTCCTCATAGGTGTTTAGCTTGGAATAACACACCGAGTGCTCGCTAGTACAGAGCTAGAAACGTTAACGTTTGATTTTCGTTTGTTATTGTTGTTGTTGTCGCTGCTAATGTCTGCTCTGCAGCGCTAAGAACCACACACACGAAAGTAACTTTCCCCAGTCCTTAGTATAGACACCAACTAAAACAGCAACAACAAAGTCGCAGAAGTTCAACCAAGGAGGTATTCTCTCATACCTCCTTGGTTCAACCACCATAATTGGATGTAACAGATTTGCAGTTGTACGATGAAATTAAGTGCACCTTTGGGATGATGAAAATTAATGGTTTGCCCATTTCCGTCACAGAGACGAGCTTTTAATTGTGCTGCTAAACCGTTTTCAGTATCATCCACCCTGCATACATATGATATATAATACCAAAAACAGTTTTGGCACGAGTTCTTGTCACCACCTCTACACGTCTCATAGCGGCTAACCGCGACAAGACTTGTGGGCGAGAATTTTTTTTTAAATAGAGCGCCCCCAATCGACGACAAGCAGTACACGTTACAGAGTTCAAGTTCGTTTGCCACGGAGTTTCCGTTAGTCGAGATCAACGCTGCAGGTAGCGTGATGATGTCCCTTCATAAGCCTGTCCCTTCATAAGCCAGGCAGGTTGGCTGTGACATGTATGGTACGCACATTGTCCTTGTTACGTTGCTAGAACATCTCAATGGGTGTGGAAAAATTTGCAAAAACAAAAACAAAACAAAAACAAAAACAAAAACAAAAAAACAGAGACAAACCGCTCCCCGTACTTCAACAAAATTAGCACAATTTGAGCAAAACACGTAAGGCTTCTTCTTGTGTCGGTTGACTGACATATAACTAACGGGCTAATCAGCTGAGTTTACAAACCCAATCCCTGCATGACGTGTGTAGTGCAAGCATAAACTGCCCATTCTTTCGTACTCTCAACCTTCATATTTGATATATTGAATTCAATGAATATAAATATTTTCTATATCACTATTTTTTCTCTCTCTTGTCACATCTTGATAGACGATCCTGAATTCGATGCATAAATACCAACCTCGTTTCCACATCGTCAAAGCCAACGACATCCTCAAGCTGCCCTGGAGTCAATTTCGGACGTTCGTCTTCAGAGAGAACGAGTTTATCGCTGTCACGGCTTATCAGAACGAAAAGGTGAGAAGAATGTTAGCCCACTTTCATTTCATCTTTCTTCTCTATTATTTTGTGTCTCGACATGGTAATCTACTTCACGCGTACGTGTGTCTTTTTGATTAGTTGTGTGAATTCGGCTTCTCTCCCCACCCCCGAAATTATACACAAAAAGTGTTAATATTGCAATATTAAAGGTGTGTATATATTGTTATTCTAGGCATCAGTTCGATCTGGTGTAGTTCTGTGGTGACATCGAGAGCTAAAATTTTGTGAAAATGACTCGAGATAGGCCTATTACTACTTATTCAGAACAAGTTCATTTCATATAATGCACACATGCAGACACATACTGATATGTATAGTTAGAGAAAATATCGGCTTGATTTACTGTTAGCGGGTGTGCGTGAATACAAATCATGCTATTCTTGAAGCAATCCTCAATTTATCTAATCTACATGCTCTGTCCTTCTTCCAATGATTAAAGCAAAACGGAAATGCATTGTACGAATGTACTGGTACTCAGATCATGTTATTTGTCTGCCAACATTTAATGTTGACTCCGAAATGCCAGTATACGTTTCCAATCAACAAACGCGTACATTTCAGTAACGTCCTGTATTCAAAATGCCAGCTTAGAGATATCACGGGTGTGTTTCGCATTCTCATAATCTCAATTCATGCAAAATCAAACCACTATTGCATTTTATTCGCTGTTGCAATTTACACTGCTTCTTATGTATGTTATGAGAATGTAGACCGAGACCACCACTAACCCCATTATTCATATTACATATAATAGGAAATATTACATTAAGAGCAAAAAGAATAACGAGAAATGATAATCTTTTTATGTGTTTTTTGTCATAACATAGCCGAATTTTCACAAATATAGATAAATAGAAATAAATAGATAATTATGTTTTATAAGATCAGACAAAATTATTTGTCATTCTCGTTTAATACCGTCGCCATTTACTTTCCATGATAGTAATATTAACAGAAAAAGAATATTATGTCAAGTGTATGTTCACGCAATCAATAATGGTTTGTGCTTAGTGTATGTTTCCAGGGTTGTTGTTTTTTTTTTCAGTTGTACCGTAAATTCAGCTATTTATTGATGAAAATTTAAATAGTGTCCTGATGCAAAGGATGTGTGATGCGGATGGTTTTTCTGGTGTTTCGTTAGTTTGTTGTTAAATCACCAGTGCTAATCGTGCCAACTGTAACTGAAAAGGGAATAAATGTGTCTTACTGGTCAAGATATTACGCACAAGTCGGTCAATGAGCGTGGTGTGAATTTCGTCTTGTGTAAAGATGCGTGGGATACTGCGCCATGGTGATACACTGTAATGATAGGGGGTTTACGAAGGCGAGTAAAATTAAGGAGGAAGGGGAAAGAAAAAAAAAGATTCTGCGTTCGCTGAACTGGCATCGAGGTGAAAAAGAAAAATGACACTCGGCGTTTTGTGGGTCCGTCATTATTGGATGTTATTGCGTCCAATCATAATCTTTTGCCTTCTGGTTACAAGCGTTATTGTTGGATTACTGATTCTTCCTGCTGCTGCCCAAGAGCCTCTTGCTCAGTCACGGGTTGCATATTTTCTTTCCAGCCAGCGATGATGGATTCCACTGTTCCAATTACTATCGTCGTCCTTCTTTGAGCACTTCGAGAACGAAATTGAAAAATGGATTTCGAGCATCGCGTCACGACGAGCGTGATACGGTTTTAGTAGATTTTAATTTCCCTCTCTTTGCGAGCTCTCATACCGTCCTACCAGCACCAGCGACGGTTTCTCCCCTCCGACGCCACCGGGCTTAGCGGTCGACGCCCACTGTGTCATTTGTCCAAACCTCCAAGACTAACCCTGGCTCTGAAATATATGAGAGGCGTCTTCTCTTAGCGCGCTTTTTTTCATCTTCTAGCAGTGAGGTGGGACATGAGATGTCCATGGCTCTTTCTCCACTGGCGTCGAGTCCGCCGACGGTCTGGATGGAGAAACCCGCGGGTCTCAAACTTACCTTTGACTTGAGGGAATGAGAAAAAAAAATTCTGATGATAAGCCTGAAAGTCAACCCATGAAAATTTAAAAGGGGATATATGCAGCATATCCTTCCTTAAAAAAAAAAACCTCTGTTAGATGTCGTAGGCCAAATTGCCTCCATTTTATTAAGCGCTTCTCTCTCCCCGCTCGACTTCGATGCAGTGCAGCGCGTGGGCGAACCTCAGAAAAGGGCTTTGTGACACCGAAATAATCCCTGGGTGAGGATTAGGGGGTTGGTGCGATTTGTCTATTCTAAGCACTTTCTTCATATCCCACGTCGAAGGAGGATAAACAGTGGTAATTTGCGGCTGTGCCCCTTTTTGCCACAGTATTTTGAAAATTGCAGGGGAGAAATTTGATTTGTTTTTTAGTCGGGGAGTCATATCGTCTTCCTCGCCATCAGACATTAAGGGTACACTCTTGTGCTTCTGTCAGCTGGGAAGGTGATGCAATCTCGAGTTTTCTCGAGGATACAACGCCTCGATTCGGATCCGGCGAGATGGGAAGAGATTTGGCTTGATGCAGTTCTTATCGATCTGTGTCCCGCGTCGGCCGCGGCAAATTACAGAATGATGACTAGCTCGCCACCCCTCTTATTAGTTATGTATTATGCAGGTAGCAGATTTATCAGTAAACATTATTTTACGAGGGTAATGAAGGAACGAAGGGAGGGGGAAAGAGTGCGAAACGGGAGGATAGAAAGATTTGCGTGGAATCTTGACTCATCTGGATGTCGAAATGTTATCAATCCAATTCATCAGACTAAATTTTTACTCGAGATGATAAGGGCTCGTGTATAAGCTAACCTGCCTTCTCTCTTTACCGGTAAAGGGGAGGGGAAAGGGGGGGGGGGGGGTTGAGGCGATGTTGAGTTCAGCGATATATATTACCATGGAAACGCGACCCTTATTATTGCACCGTCCTGATAAGTCATTTCCCCTGATAAATTTCGCCAAGGGGAAAAATACTGATGCCACCTCGTCGCCTCTCTTTATACGCAAATGCAGGTTGTGTGGAGTCGATCCCCGGGCTCATTAGATTAGTATGCAGGCTGGGGTGTCGGTTGCCTTTTAAAGGCGACTATTTGTGTAATGACGCGCACAAGCTCCCGCGCTGCTAAATTGTCACACCATTTTTCTCCCAAACACCCATTTACCGGGCATGTTGATCACACTTGTGAGTGACGGAGCTCATTACGATGTGGCCCGGCTCCGAAGACGTTAACGCGAAACGTGTTTATGACGCTGCCGACCGCTCCCCCACGCACCTTTTGCAGTCACCCCAGCACGGGCCGGGGCGCCTGACTAGAATCCACTCCCCTCCTCCCTAGCATCTCACCTTGTTCCTCTCGCTCCTCACCCTTACCTCCTCATCTATCTCCCAAGTCCCATTTCTCGAATTCATCTCTGCAGAGAGGTGGAAATTATTGCAAGTGTTGCGCGGGGACCGTGTTCATTACGAGAAGCAATTTTCTTCGAGGCGCGAGCCGTGCCATGTTCGTCGCACAATCGTGCCCGGCGACTCCCGGGCGTGATACCGTTCGTCTGTCCGCCCTAACACCTCCCTTCTCTCTAGCTTTCCCCTAGGGACAGAGTTTCCCGCCAAGCGTGTCAACCAGACATTACTTAGAATTCCAAACTCGATTGTATCTTCGACCGCGGCAAGTTTCCCGCCAAAAATGAGGGAAGATTAAAGCGCTCATCGAACGCTTCGATGATAGAACGGAAGAGTTGTTGTGGTTGTTTTCTCTAGAGCGAGGGAGGAGGGGTAGACAAACGTCTCACATTATGAGATATTGAAATGTCCTACCATGCCCTCTCATATTGGTACTGCTTGTTTGTACCGTAATCACGTTTTTCGATTAAACTTCGAAGCTGTCTTTTCCACAGTGATGAACTGCCCAAACACGAAATGCTTCTGTGTTTCTCACCAGCGCGCGCACCTTTTATGGTTATAAATTCATTGCATCGAACACGTGTGATCTCGGTGTAATCATTCCGCGCGCTCACGTTAGGCGGACAAACTATGTATGTTCTGCGGTTTTTTTCCTGTTGGGAGTAGCGTAACACCTCTGGCGGCAGGCGCAAGATTTGGTGGCATCTTGGGCACTGTTTCCCCTCCCACGTAATTCGGCGATGGAAAATTGAAAATGCGATTGGATTTCATGAGATAATGGCCATAAGGGACCTCTTTCAAAGTATCTCCACTCTTTATGCGTATGAATATACTATTATCTTTTTTTTTTCTTGCTGTTTTCAATCATTGTGGACCTACAACCTGAATATTTTGTGGTGATTCTAGAAGCGAATCGTGATTTGTTGCTTCAATTAAAGTGTTAGCCGTGTACACGATATCACGCATAACTTGGAAAATACAGTCAACAATATCGTCTTTACTATTTTTTCCCCGAATTAGCGTTTTGTTATGCTTGTATACGGTATGATACCGTGCAAAGTTGATTCTTGTAGCATACTACTAATACTACTATTTTCGAGTACGTAATTCCGCCTAACCCTCACTTAGCACGCGATTTTAAATTTCTGTTGACGTTGTGTGCAACCATATTGCCAATGAGTTCATGCAAACTATTTATTTATCTACTTATTTTTACTTTTTCTTGTCACAGATCACGCAGCTCAAGATTGACCACAACCCGTTCGCCAAAGGTTTCCGGGACTCAGGTGCCGGAAAGCGGGAAAAGAGGTGAGCAGTTGTCATCAAATAACAATAGTTTACTACGCTGCACCATAAGAATATACACTTTTTGTTTTCGGGAAAATTATATATATATATATATATATATATATATATATATATATATATATATATATATATTGTATAAAGTGAGCTGGGAATTAGCGATTCCTTCATTGCAGTAAACACGTTATCGTACACTTTGCTTAAAACATTGTAGTCCTTATTAAAGAGACATCGTATTAATAATTCCAGTAAATCTACAGGAAAATCCCCTTCGGAAAATAATGATGCCAGTAAGTTGGTGCAGAAATCGATTCCCGCAACGAGATTTTGAAATGCGCAGGTTTGAAGCGCAAGCACTGCCCAGGCGTTTGGAAATTATTGGTTAATCGGATGATCGCCGATATTGGCTTGATTACAACAGGTGTTTATTACACTAATCCTCGTGATGCAGCAGTGCTCAAGAGAAGTCCTTGGATTCTTGAATAGCTCAGACGAGTTAGCCATTAGGCAATCCCGTTTTCGTCACCGTGAATATACAGGAAATTGGCAGCGGCTAGTTGGCATGGAGTGCAAAGAAGTATGGATACATCTGGTGGAAATTTGCAGCCATTCGTTTAAAGAGCGACACGATGGTTGCGGACTCTGATTGTAATATCGAGAGGACGAGAAAGTTTGATCGAAAACGAAGCGTAAAGAATTTAAAAAAATAGCAGAATGCAAACCGATGTGTAATTTCAAAGATTAAGCTGTGTCAAAGAGTGGCGGGTTTTTATTGTTGGCATACAGTCAGTCTCATCTGGGCTTAGATTGGATTATTCCTCTCATCATGAATGGCAACAAAACGTACTAGATGTCGATAGTACCCTAATACTTTCGTCCTGGTAAGGTTCAAGTTAACAAGGGTGTGGTCACGTACATCTTGGAAGCTTCTACTCCTCCTTACCTTACAATTTGTTTCGATAGTTTCCATTCAACGATATTTTCATATTCTTAGCCAATCTCACTGTATTTCCTTTCAAATGAAATGACCGCCGTTTAATGGGAGCAATCATAATCCGAATCACTTATTTCCAGTTAGTTTGAATATCATTATCATGGGGCATCATACGGCGTACGCTGACGCCTCAAACCCCAAACTCTCCTTGGATACTCCGAAGTGACAAACATTGCATTTTATTATGTCACGGGGAGGACCCCATGCATATACTTTCTCCGTCTCATCACCATTATTATTGCCGAATCCATTCACGGAGCATCTCTTAATAGAAGCCGCTATGAATCAGCAGACTTTGGTGTTACTCGCACGGTCTCTAATCACGCCATTAACAAGGGTTGTTTAATTTAATCATTTCCTTCCCCATCCGCATGTTTTAATTCCCTCATTGACATTATCGCAGCCTCTTGGATCGGTCACTAGGCGAGTTCTCCCGAAAAAGGCGCGCTTTTGTTAACTCGTGCGTGCTATGCCATTCGCGTTTTCCCGCCAGCATATACAGCAGAGCGTATTAAAGTTTATTGGGATCTTTATGATGCTGTACATCAATGCGAAACGGCGGCATACGACTCGTTCAAATTCAACTTTCGGAAAATAAAAAGAACGAATCAAGGCGGTTAACAGCCTTTAAGAACTGAGGACGTATAGGTCAAACGCGAAAGGTTGATCACCTCACGATCAAGGAAGGCGCATAGAAGTTCGCAAAGACACTCTCACAACAGCCATCATATTTTGGAATGTACTTTCATGGCGTCATTAAGATGTTCAAAGAGAAAAGAAGGACGCAACCACAAAAAGAACAAGAAAAAACAAACCAACAAAGCAAAAGAAAGGACGTTAAAAAGTACATTGAAGGGGAACGAACTGTCGGAATCTTGCGATGCGATTACGTAATACCGCCCCCTTCTTATTCATTCTCGCCCCTGGCATAGCAGCGTTGTAGATGGACGAGGACACGGACTTCAAATTGGCAACATGCGTATCCACCTGTATCATCTTAGGATGAGTCTAAATCAAAATATTTTACATTATTCAGAGACATTAGATACGTCATGATCGAGAGTCAGTCCCCCCCCCCCCCCCCCCCCTTGCGATTTCAAGGCAGTTGCTGCTGTACATGAATCATGTTTTTGTCCCTTTCACCTCCTTTCTGGAGAACTGACCTTCTAAGAAGCTTCACCTACCTGTGTTTTAGCACGGGATTGTCCTCGGTGTCACATGTTTGTAAGGGTCATGTGACCAATAATATAAGTGCAGTCGTTGTCAGCAGCTGCCCGTAATATTCTTCGGAGCCATCAGGCGCGATGTGATGGCACCAACCGAACGAGCTGCTATCGCTCTGTGCGCTCACACCTCTCGACATGCGAACTCAATGCGATTTGGTTGCATGGAGAGTATCCCTTACAGTGCACTTTTATGCATGTATTACCCATGAGTACTAATTATTGTCTAGCAGGTTAGGCTGGTAACCTTATCAAAAGTGCAAATCCTTGTGACGCAACCTCACGTCACATTACACTACATTTACGTCGCCATTAAACCACACATAACGCTCTCTCCATTTCTTTATGTAATAATGCGAAAGAATGCTTCCATTGATACGTCAGCTGTGCATCAACAATTATTACCATTCAATCATGAGTATTAATCTTAGACTTTGAAAATCGCATTTAATGTGTGTTATGAAGACATCAGATACAAGAAACTTTGTCTCTCTCGCTATCTGTCTGTTTCATAAGCATCTATCCATCCATCCATCCATCTATCTATCTATCTATCTATCTATCTATTTATCTATCAATCTATCTATCTATCTATTCATCTATATATTTATCTATCTATCTATTCATCTATCTATCTATCTATCTATCTATCTATTTATCTATCTATCTACCTATCTATCTATCTATCTATTCATCTATCTATCTATCTATTCATCTATCTATCTATCTATCTATTCATCTATCTATCTATCTATTCATCTATCTATCTATCTATCTATTCATCTATCTATCTATCTATCTATTCATCTATCTATCTATCTATTCATCTATCTATCTATCTATCTATCTATTCATCTATCTATCTATCTATTCATCTATCTATCTATCTATCTATCTATCTATCTATCTATAAATCTATCTATCTATTTATCTATTTATCTATACATTCATTTACCTCTCGCTTTCTTTTCATTGTTCTTTGGCGCTTGTGGGTTTTTTTTTCCTAAGCTACACTCTACTGCAAAGTTACTTTGTTACAATTTTGTTGAAGATAAAACATCGTAGAAAGAAATGCATATTTCACAGCCCTGTTTATGGTAAACGTCCAAGTGGTGAAACTTATAGAGGAAATAAGCAAAATTATGTAATTTATTAGAGACGTGGGTTCGAGAGAGTAGTATTTCACTTCGATTCCAAATCCTTCATTGTTTTGTGCCAAAAACATCAACTGGGGTGTATAATTAATCATTTTCGGAAAGTACAATATACACGATTTTCCTGTAGAAACGTCACGCATATTACATTATTACACATTTTCAAGTAGGAACATTTGTAGAATGTCGAAGATTAAAAAAATGATCAAATCAGTCTCCACATTGCTTTGTGTGGATTTACAACAAGCAGAAGTTTTACAAATTCGCCTTGGCTACCACGTGATCGAAATGATTGTTTCGACATCCATGTGGCATTATCAATGTGTAAACTTTCTTTTGACTTGTAAAGAGTGTTGTTTATTATACGATGTGCTCAAACTTTCTTTTTGAGTTGCTATTATGATTATTGGTTTCATCCATGACATATATGTGAGATCAATTTTCTAGAGAAAAAAAAGTTACCATAAAAGTTCCTGCTCTTAAACATGACCACTCGCACGATCTCTACAACACATGGTGGCGGAAGACTTTTGCAGTATATATGCTGGTACAATATACGTACACTGACGATTTTTTTTTCCTTCATGTTATGATTTTTTTTCCTGTTTCAAATACTAACACAATTTTCCAATGAAAAATTATTCCGCATGTATAATAATCAGTCACCTGCTTCTAAGATAAACGTTACCCTCATAATGCGCAAATGTGCCATACTTCCTGAGGTCCATCAGTTTATGTAAATAATTATTGATGATCACCTCCAGAACAATGCCATAACATTTTAAAAAAATGGTAATTTTCAAGGTAATCGTGGAGTAGATTAGATTACCTCTACACGAACATCAGAAGATAGGGGCAGTATATTTTTTTCTTTCGTTTTTTTTTGTTGCAGATCAGCAAGTGAGTTTGATAATCTTTACAGTATTTTATGATGGGTACTGCAAGATATCACGTTGTGTGGAGTAATGATTTTTGTCTCTTGGTTCGTTTTTTTTAGGGGGCGGGGTGGTGGTCGTAAAGACAATGAAACGTGTTGCAGATGTGAAGTGAGGTACCGCACCCTCCGAGAATTAAAATTGATATAAAGATCACGGTCACGATGTAATTGTAATAATGTAGGAGGGAAGGGAGTCTGCGAGTCTGGCGGACGCATTAACTGCTTGATTACAAAATTTGAACAAAGAACCATTATTCATTCTTTGCACTCATCTGTTTGTTTTATTTTGTTTCCATACTTTCATGTTAATTTTCTGATCGACCTGATCGGAAGCCGAAAACGCGCGTATTTTGATGACGAAGTGCATTTCTGTCTCAGAATGGGTGGAGTTCTGCTAAAAGCTGTCAGAAAGGGGAGATTGAAATAATTATTGTTTACAGTGGAAGGTTACAGGGAAAAACGATTTGATACCGGTCACAGCAAATGGTGGCGTGAGACCGTTCATTATTCTGAGAGAATTAATGGTTTTCGGTTTGTTCTTACAGTTATAAAATTGGCTAATATCCACTATCGCATCAATGAAAAGCTAGGGAATGAGGTTGTTGATACACTGTGCTTACATCAGGAAAACAGAATCTTTTATCATTCACTTACGCAAAATTGCATTCGTAGCTAAAGGAGTATAGGTAATGGTGCGCAGTGATGTTAGGCCACCATTTTGTATTCCTCGTATATGGGGGATACGACATGCGTTCTGAAACATATCCCGGCAAATTTTTCTCGCTATTCTTTTCATTTCGGTTTCTGTGATGGCAAGGGATGGTGTCGGAAGGGAGGGAGGCATATTCAGCCTAGGTGACACAAGGTACGTCGGGGGCAAGACACACACGTAAGTGGTGACGGGATGTAAAATATAAAGTTCAAAGCAAAGCTGGTGCACCATTTGGCGCTGGTGGCTCGTTCGCCTGTATCCAGTTTCGTTTTATCACTCGTGCAGGGTGTGGGGCTGACATCGGGGATGCTCATTTTCGCGTGTCAAGAGCCCATAAAGCAAATATGCTGTTACCACCGACTTGCAAAAACTCTGACGATTACATAGCTTTTCGGGACGATTACGATATTATGGCACTGTTATAATTCAAAACCTAATATCTGATCATGCATCAAGTGTGCATTTCAGGGCGTCACGTTTAATTGTTCGCCAAGGTACCATATCATTACGATCACAAGATTCTTTACAAAAATTGAAATCATATACGAGCAAGCTGTTTTCCATAAAGGTATATTGATGTGCAAGAAAAAAGAGCCAACAACTCCGTATAGGAAAGGATGTCCTTGAGAAATAATGTCGCAAATGATGTATTTACTCATGGATTCCGTTATTATGAAATGGAACATAGATAAAAAGTACAGGCAACATAACTATTTCCATGCCTTGATTTTTCATTTTTGTTCAAACTTTTTCACTCCTCTCTCAGCCGCATTCGGTCCATTCATTTGCAGCGTTTGTCAAGCTGTGTCATTTTTCATCAGTTGTAATTTACATTCAGTATCACGTGACTTGTAAAGATACGCGATCTCATGAATTAGATATATGACGAAGACTAAGGAGTAATGCTACCTTTGATCCCTTTCCCTCAAAGAGAAAACACTGACCTGTTAATGATGTTATCTATTTTGATAGATGCAACCTTTGACCTCGTAAACTAATGACCCATTTCACCATTACTCTCAACTCAATTTCTCTTCTTTTTCTCTCCATTCAATCTCGTGCAGGAAATACATCGGTGCTACGGGTACCTACGAAGCCGACACTCGCGACCCCGACGAACTCCAGAGTGACGGCGAGAACGACTCCGCTGAAGTCAGCACGACCAGTCACGATAAGCACGAAGGTACGATTACGACGCCGATAGCGGTGTAACTCTAGCTCGTCCGGTTTGCGATTAAAAGGGTATAATAATCTTCCTATACACAATCTATCGTGAAAAACCGATAAATTTTCATGAGTACATCGACGATATGATATGCATCAGTTACTGGTATTGTTATTATCATTCAGACAGTGAACAACCTTCCTCAGATTGCATCAGCAGTGTACGCTTTGAATTGTATAATGTTGTATTCGATAATCAGTGCGTTTGTCACTCTTGTTTATTCTAACTGTGCATTTATTGTATGAAACTTGTTTTGCCCTATCAATGCAAACCATTGTAGTCTACGAATAATACTACTTCACTCTCATATTAGGCAAAACAGACCGATAAATAAATGGATGAATATGTATTGCCCTTTTAATCGCTAGTGGACAGGTGCTAGCAAGTACTAAAGACAATGTACTAAGTATACCTATTGAAAATTCCTTACTTCAAACAGAAAAAACACCTTTGTCAAGTGATAATGGTTAGAACTCAAATGAAGATTACTGTCTTACATGACATAATGACGTTTGTGAGCTTGCCAAAATAATGTTGTTGTTAGTTGTAGATATAAAAAGTTAAGATCACAGATCAGCAGACCTTTGCTTTCATGAAAGAAAAGATGTCAAATGACTGGCAAATGATGATCCATTTGTGTATATTGGTACTTTTGACTTTGGATTTACTGCTATAGCACTCGACGATTTCCCATAAACTCTGGTCCATGATCTTTACGGAAAAGGAAAGAAGTGTTGGAACTTGAGGTTGTGGAGGTACATTTTGCCCATTGTTGAAGAGTAAGCACCCACACATCCACAGATCGCATCTTCGTTACCATTGCTCATGTATTGATTGAAGTTCTACCCTTGCATCAAACCTAGAATGTAATGAGGAATACGTCATCAATTAGAACGTCTACGTCACTAATACACAGCGCCATGAGGAGTAGAGTATATCTCTCGAAATCATCTCCTTTATTGACATGTAAGCGTCTTAGTCAGGTCAAGACAATGGGTCAAAAAAGAGATAGGGAAAGCAAAATCAGGCGGTTTCTTCATCTTCTTCCCTCTTTTTTTTTTCTGGCCAAACCAGTCGTCTGTCCCCAACAAAATGCCGGCAGTGTATACACATATTATCTGACTGTTGAAGAAATGTGGCGACTTAAGATCAATGTTTGCGAATCTAGGCTCCCGGCTCCGCGCTCAGTTTGCGAGGGTTAAGAAACTCTAGGAGGGGATTGAGATGGAGGGGGAGAGAGGGAGAGAGGGAGAGGGAAAGATGATGAGGAAGACGGAGAAAGAGAGAGCAAATTGGAGGGGAGGAGGAGGAGGAAAAAATACATGGACAGGCTGTGTAGGGGGGACTTCTCTCCGTAGCCAGAGAGGCGGCAGGATGCTACGCTCCTCCGACACGGAAGACGTAACAAAATGCCCGCCAATTCATCATCACATGTAGGGCGCGGGGACGAGGGTATGAATGAGGTGGTAATGTGACGTGGAGGTTGGACGAGGGGAGGAGAGAGGGAGGGAGGGAGCGGGGCAAGACGACCAAGATGGAAAGAGAAAGAGGGGGAGAGAGAGAGAGAGAGATGGGGTAAGAGATGGCAAGAGGGAGGTTGGGATGGGGTGTAACCGGGGAAAACGTACCGGAATCCTCCTCCCGGTTTTGTCCGGGTTTGTGAGGAATCGCGTAAACTTGAGCTCATTCATCACCCGGGAAAGCCCGCGGTGATTTTCACAACTCCTGACTCTAGCACTGACAAATAGATAGAAGCGAGACACTCTTTGATGATATACATAGCACACACACACACACACACACACACACACACACTATGTGTACACACACATACTCACACACACACACACACACACACACACAGACACACACACAACCCTCACACACTCACGGTCACGAATTTCTTCGCGTGTGGCGATGTATCGCCACCACTGGTTATTATTTTTTCTCCAATTTTGAGTGATAGGCACCACTTCCTGTTGATATTAATGAGTTATTTTTTTCCCCTCGAGATGCACGATAATGTATATTTTAGGAAGCCCCAAATGAGAGATATCAGCAAAACTTGAGGTTGTCACGAATTGTGCGACATCGCCAAGCGATGAGACTGGATGGGCGACTGGAAGGCGCGCAACGTTGTGTGTTTTGCACCTAGCGTGAAATTTTCTCGCCAGCTAATCGTCCTCAAAGAATGTTTGAGATATGATTTATAACGGGTGTCTCTCTCTCTCTCCCTTCTCTTCAAATCTTCCCCCTCTCTCTCCACCTCTCTTCCTCTCTATCTCCCGATCTCTTCCTTCTATGCTTTTTCTTCTTTAATTTGTCACCTGACAGGTCATTCATCACATGAATTGGCTCGGCTAGCCAGTGAGGGTCGGCTGAACGGTCCGAGTCTGAGCAAGTGTAAACCTGGCGACACGAAGGAAGCAGCTCACGCCAGCACCAAGGAGGACGTTGAGATGCGTGATGAGAGTAAGGAGCAGGAGAGGCGGATTGATGGTAAACACAGATTAAGTCAGGAGGACATCGGCTGCGACAAGAAAACCGATGGCGAGCGATCAGACTCTCGCAAGAGTGACGGCCCCAACTCGCGCCTATCCCCCACCGGCCTCCACCTCGGCTCGGCCGGCTCCTCCTTTTCCTCGCTGCACGGGTCGCACCCACCGGTTGTCACTCCGATCTACCCCACGCCCCAGCAACTATTCCTGAACCCACACGCCCTCCACGGGGCGGTGCCCGGCTTAGGGGCCATGCACCACATGCTACCCCTTGCCACCTCGTCCTCCCATTCACCTGGACACCACAGTTACCTGGACGCGCACCCTTTCGCATTGGGCGCAGCTCATGCCTCTGGACTTCTTGCATCGCAAGGGGGCGCGGCCAGCTTTGGTAATCTGTATTCCGACGCGGCTGCTCTGAGCTCTGTGTATGCCAGCAACCCGTGTACTAGTGCAATATTAAATGGACATCCACGATTAAGATTCTCGCCCTATCCTCTACCAGTGACTAGCACTACCATGGTAACCACGGCCAACCCACTAGCCACGCCCCTCCCCTACGAAAGCGCGTTACATTCTTCACTGTCATCATTCGGCGCCAGCTCGCTGCTAACAGCTGCCTCGGCGTCAACGTCGCCAACATCGTCATCATCGTCACTTCCAACCAGCAAAGACGTCCCGACATCGCCGGCGACATCGGTCAGCGCTGCCACCAACGAACTCCAGAGCATACAGAGAATGGTGAGCGGGCTCGACAAAACCCCGAAATGACTCGCAGCAGAAACAGACCGTCATAAACATGTATCCTCTATAACACCACGAATGTTACCTTGAAGGCAAACAAATGAAATGAACCTTGTTGTCGATTGCTTCTAACACAGCTTTCGCCATTCAATCATTTTATGTCGTCTGCTCAGCTCGGACAGTGTAGCACGACGTTGCCGCTTTGACAACATTAGTGATTTATAGGAATACATCAACGGTTTACTAAACCGTTTTCTGCATTAAAAACACTCAGGGTTCATTTTTTTTTTCTTTGGTGCAAAGTGTGGGGCGAGGAAGTCCCTGCATAGGCGGCGCAAACGACAGCTGAAGTGTGCGAGAAAATTATGTGAGCTGCCGCGCTTTGGTGACAGCGGGACGCCAGCCACGCAGTCACGTGATCAGTGAGTCGGAATACGAAGTGCGAGAAGATGTGGGGCAGTGTATTCATGTAATTAAGGCATCATGGTCATCTTTGCCGTGTAATTATATATGAAGGCACCGGTGAGGGCTCTTCACACACGCAGGAGGGGCGAGTTCAGCCAATATCTCGGAACTCCTAAGCTCCCCGCGTGTCAAGCCAGAACAGAGCTAATCCGTCATCGTGAAACAAGCACTTCCTTTGTTTGTTTGTTTTCAACTGCAATTTCATTCTCAATATTTCTTGATTCGAGCGGACATGTGTTCGGGGGGCAATTTCGCGTAGCCGCGAGTTCGCCACACACACTGGGCAACTATCAAGGGTTTTCTCGGCGTGTATGTAGCCGGGTCGCGGGCTGTTGAAGGAGGTTGTAAATTGTCAAATCTCTATTGGCATTTTTTTTTTATCACGTCCATAAGGAAGGTACTGTTCTCCCTTTTACATGACCCGACATTTGGACAGTGTTTAGATCAATATTTCACGGAAGTGTCAAAGGCTAGCTTAAGCGTTACCTCGTATTCTGCCAGTTCTTTCCTCATTCTTGTCCAAGTCTCGTATGAATTGTGTTCATCGGACTCTTAGATTCATTTTTCTATACAGGGTAGCAGGGAATCCAACGACACACAAGTCGATTCTGTAGCTTGATTCGTCGTAGCTTTCCAGTTTTATTCATTTAAGCGTCTAATAATGCAAAAATATGATTAATGGGTGACAGGTATTAGGTTCAGTAAATTGTGACGTTAACAGAAGCTGTGAATGTGGATGTGGTGTTGAATGTAGTCATACTGTACGATCAAGGTATACGTCTCGTCAAACCCGGGATACCACGGGACTTGGAGCGTAGGTCACATGATTAGCAAAGACCACCATGTTCAATTGCCATGGCAACCATTTACATCCTATGGACCACATTGAAACACAAAAACAAAGACAAGATGCACGTTACATCTCGCTGAAAGCAGGTACCACTTGTTACTTGCAGATGCTGGGTGTAATGAAGAAAGAAATGCTACAAACAAAAAGATTAATTGCATTAACCAGAACGAGAAATACACGTTGTTCTGAGCTTGTGAAAGGGAGGGTTTATATTCTTGTTGCAAAGTGATGACTCAATCACTCGTCATGCCTACTTTCAAAAGATACCGTGTCATTATGAATGTGGTTTTAAAACGATATTGTGGCGAAGGATCTTCGTTGGTCTCATGAAAAGAAAATACGATTTTTTTCTTTCTTAACAATGCGCGGTGACAACCATGTGAAGAAAGCTATTCATATTGTACAATGATATATAACGATAGTCAGGATGTACATTTTATATGAGAGGAAAAATTTTGACTGTACAAATGATTGTTTTTTTGAGCTGTCTGTATTCTCTCCATCTCTTAGCATTGTCTCTGTCGTTGTGTATGTGTGTGGTAATTTTATTACTGATGCATTGTGTTCCTCTGTTTCTATCTCCATAACGCACATGGAAGAGAATGTTAAAAAGAACAGATTATAGACTTCTGGTTTTCGTATGAATGTCTCCGCGAATCCATCGCAGATCACGATACTATCGACTTCGGTATTATCTTTTTTTTTCTTTCTCTCTTTCTTGTCTCCCCCCTTTTTTTTCTCTCGTTCATGTGATTGTCTCGCGGTGGATTTGTTAACGAGATGATAAATCGTAGGCTACAATGTCTTTGGTTCATTGTATACACGAGAAATACGATGACGACGCTGTTTGCGTCACGATCCTTTCCAAGAGTTGATAGCAATTTGTAAATTTTGGCCAATCCATCTTGTCGTAGAAATCCTGCATCCACGTGGGCAGATGCTCGTATAGACTCGTATTTTTTTTTTCTTGTCGGTTTGTACAAACTTAGGATCAAGTTTTCTGAAAGCTCGGAGTTATTTATGGTTTCCTTTTTCTATTTGTAAAGAACAGAAATGCTGGATTTTTTTTTTAAGAAAAAAAGAAAAAAAGAACACACGATGCTGATTCGTAAACGAACAGATTTTTAAAATAAACGTTATGTAATGTAAATTGATACTTATTTATATGAAATATCGAAATTATAGTCGCTTTTATTCTTCGTATGTTGTGCATTTGACCTCTTCATGTGAAGATGTGTTGAATATATGTCATGAGCAGTAACAGCCTCTGCTAAACGATTAGGCCTTTATTTTCGAAATCCATTGATGTTTAAAAACCCTCTTCAGAAGCAAATAAGTCATTTTTGATAATAATGAGCGTTGCTCGTTTGTGACACTAAAATGAATAAGGTCAGTGCTGGAAACTTCTAAGTTTCATGCGAAATGCAAACGATGTCATTTGGTTATAAACATGTCGTGAATCTGGACGAGAATGTCTATGGATTTCGAATTAGAAGCGTTGTCACGTGATGTAGTTACATCTGTTTCCTGGTTGAAAGAATGTTGCAATGAAGAAATAAAGTCAAACTTACTGTCCTCGGCAAGTTTCTAGGACTATAGTTCAACTACAGCAACGAAAAACATATTACTACTTCTCTGTTTTGTTTTTGTATTGTTTTATATTTTTGAGTATGTCAGAACGTGTGGATGTCTGTATATGGTTTACTGTCTAAACAAGCTTCGCCTAGTTCGTGGTTTCTCTAATTGGCCGTGTTGTATGCATGTCAGCATGACAGAGTTGAACGCGTAAAAATGCAGCTACGGATGCGCGTGTGTGTGTGTGTGTGTGAGTGCGTGCGTGCCTGCGTCCAGTGTGCGTCAATTTCTCCACAGTCTAAAGGGAATTTCACAATTTTAAGTGCTTGTTACATTCCCCGGTGATTGAGGTATTTTGACAATAACAGCACAGGAATTTGAGTGACATGCTTCCATGCAGGCTCGAGAGTTCCAATTTTTGAACTGTCTTGGTAGCCCCAAATCGACCTTTGCCGCTGTTGATTTCAAAAGTAGATAAACAAAATATATTATTATATATATCATAACTACACAGGATAACAAATGCGCACACACTCACACACATTGAAGCATCAAGGCATCTGACGCGTGTGTGGATGTGAGAAGAGAAATAAGTGCAGAGGCGTGTGTGGCTATCTACCATGACACTGATATCAGTAATTATCTTTTATGATATACTCTATTTGAATTTCATTCAATATCAGGCTCAGTTTCACAATGGAATTAGTATGAACAAAGGTAAACAACTGAATATGTATATATATATAATGTGTGTGTGTGTGTGTGTTTTGGGTTTTTTTTTTTTTTGGAAAATATAAGTTGTATAAAATTCTGCGTGAATATCCGAAAAAGCTATCTTGATGAACTTAATCAGGCTAAATGCAAGCCCACAAACACACTCACACACATACACACACATACACACCCACACCCACACCCACACCCAACCACCCACACCCACACCCACACACACACACACACACACACAAACACACACACACAAACTAGCGTCTTAAATATTCTCTATAAGAATGCTATAAAGTCGTTACCGTCTGGTTAGTATGAAGTGAATTCCGAGCGCCTGACTTGCACTTCCGTAGACCATTTATGTGAATAATTGCGCTTGCGTGCGTGTATGTGCGTATGTGTGTGTGTGCGTGTGAGTTGGTATGTGTTTTGCATACAGTTATCTTTTTATCCCCGAAATGGACAAAAACGTTTGAAAAATTCACCGTGAAAACACCTCATTACGTGCTTCACAACACCACGAAGTGTATTTTTTTTTCTTTGCGGTTATCACACACCCATACGTGTCATGCACATTACCGGCACACATGTTCTTTTCTTGATTAGAATTATTCATACCATACACGAGTGTGTGAGTGTCAAATATACATATATATAATCATTATATACACATACAACTGAAATATATATTTAGGTAGACTGCTGAATTCTGCCCATGGAATGACCTCATAGAATGGACCCAAACCACGGGTAATGTATTCACTGAACTTTTTATGAGTGTAAAGCAGACTATGACCCGTCAGAACATTTCCTTTGTTAAAATGATCTAACAGTCGGGGATTTTTTATTAGTCTGATATGTGGTTTCTTTATTTGAGTATGTTCTACTTGTGTCCAACCATCACACCTGTTATGTTTTTGTACATAAGTCGGCCCTGTGTGCATGAAGGTGTCCTATTGTTCTTAACCCTCTAATTGCTGTCTTTATTGTTTATAATGGAGACATTGTCTTTGTGCTCCTCTCTTTCTCTCTCTCTCTCTCTTCTATGTACATATAAGATATATGAACATAGAAATATACACATATATAATTTATATATGATAAAACATAATATGATATGATATGATATAATATGATATAACATGATATGATACAATATAATATAATATAATATAATATAATATAATATAATATAATATAATATAATATGATACAATATAATATAATATAATGTAATATGATATAATATAATATAATATAATATGATATGATATAATATAATACGATATAATATAATATAATATAATATAATATAATATAATATAATATAATATAATATAATAGATATGTTCAATAGACTAGAACATAACATTATATGTATGATATATGATGCATACTGAACATAATTATGTAATTATACTCTTTCTCCCTCGCTCTTCTATGCATATTACAGTATGTTAACATAGACATACGTATACACATATAGATGAAATATATTAGATATGTATGACGAAACATAACACTTTGTATTGTATATGACACAAAATGAGTATAGGTAATATACTAATATACATAATATTCATTGATCTCTATCCCTCGCTCGGTCTATCTCTATTTGTCTCTCGTCGTTCTGCATATTCGTCGTGTCTCCCATTCTAGTCTTTATCCATTTCGAAACTATGGAGAACATGATTATTGTTCATTCTTTCGTAAAACGCGTTGTGATGCTCTGATCTAACGTTTTGGTGAAATCTTCTTTTCTTCTTCTTCTTCCTCATTTTATTATCATTATTATTATTATTATTATTATTATTATTATTATTATTATTATCATTATTATTATTATTATTATTATTATTATTATTATTATTATCATCATCATCATTATCATTATCATTACATGTATTATAATTCGACTTCGCTGGGCATAAGGCAGAATTTATATGTGTAGAAGCATCATAGCAAAGAAGAATATGCTGGAATTTCGATTTTCTAAAATATTGGCGGATAACCAACCCACTCGTTGATTGTTCACTGAATTTTGGTAGTTTGAGCTTTCATAGATTGAACTTTGCCTTCATGTCACTAAAAACAAAACAAAACCAAAACAAACAAGAAGTAAAAAGATAATTTCGAGGGGTGAAACTAGGTTATGTTCGGACTGTTTCCGACATTTTCTGCGCCGGTCGGAAATATTGCGGCACGCTAGTCTGAAAAAAAAAAATCAAAGCAAATCATGCGTACTGGTAACCCTAAAATCTATATAGGCTTCACCACCACAAGCCGAGCAATTCAATTTAAAGGCTTTATTCATTCGTTCTTAAATACAGGCACGTTCAATGCAAAGGAGTTCTGAATGTGCGTAGCTTTCAGGAAAAAAAAATAAATTATCATTATGCATGGTGTGTCGGGTTACAGAATGGTGTTTCAAATACCTCTTTGACCGAATAAACGAAACCTGTAACATGCGGACACACCCTCTCCCACTCTTCTAAAGATGTGTTTGGTTTGGTTTGACTTCTACAATTAGATTCTTGATTTGTTTAACACCTTTGAAAACATTATGACGTTAACATGAAAGCATTACATTCTGGAAATGAAAAGCGACAGTAACAACTAGGTATGTTTTGCATTAACAATTTTTTTTTTTGGAAAGTGTTGCTATAATATTTTAATAACATCATTGCAATGCTTGCAAGCATCTAGTCATCCAATCCATTTTTGTCTTTCTGAAAACTGTAGCTCTTTTGTAATGGCTTGATTTCGTGACAGTTTCTTGGTAGTTTAATCTTTATAAACGTTGGCGAATTATCTATCCTTTTGAAATATGAGAGTCTTCACATTAAAAATAAATACGATTTTTTTTTTCAGTTGATGTTCTGAGACTTTATTCAACTTTTGCAATAACAATGTGCATGTGATTATGATATTATGATTATGATTAATCATCTTCTGACTTAGATATCTGTTACATATTCCATTAAAAACAAGCTGATTGGTTGCTCGTGTCTGAATAGCGAAACCTGTGAATACTAGCTTCCCAAGGCAGATGTGTGCCCTAATCATTTACCAGTTAGTATAGTTTGTTCTCACTCTTTGGAATTGGGTTGTACATAATATAGCTGTCTTTTTACACGCGAATCGTTGTTAGTCACACACAATAATACTGATGTCATTCGCATCACTTGTACCAGGTACCGATAGGGAGACGCCAACCTTACACACCTACAGTTGTTGGACAACAACTTTTCATCATTGTAATTCGAATTCCAAAGACTAATGTGAGGATAGAGAGAAGGTAATGTACGAGAGATTGATAATTCATAACGGTAATATCAGTGCCATTGGGGAACAAGTGTTGAACACGCCCTGATCGCCAGGCGGGTTATTGAAAGGCGCACCTTATACGTCACAATACAGTTCGTGTGCAAGTCTAGCGTTGCCATGATTTGAGTTCTAGCGTCTCACGTGTATGATGGGTTTCATTCAACACTGAGTTCAATAATACATAATTATCATATTGTTAAACCACTGCCACCACCTTACAAGTTTGGCATCTGTTTACTTAGCGAGAGAACTGTAAATATTTCCAACACTTGCATACTATTTTTCACCATCTTTTGTATGTTTGTTAGTGTACGCCTACACAATTGTATGCGAAAAATTAAGTTATCAAAATAAAGTTACCAAGTCCGCAAATAAAGTCACCAATGCGTTTGAATTAAAGATTTTTACTCGCTGGATTATAGCAATGATAGAGTATTGACTTCCACCTTTGTCTGTAGATCACGACACTCTATTTTTTCCTAATAACGTGAGAATATTTCGCTGCCATATTTCATTTCGTTGTATTGGTTTGGATCCTGCTATTTCAGTAATTTTGATTCATGAAAGTTGCATGAACTATTGCGACCATAACCTGATCAGTATATTCTGAAATAATATCCTTTGGAAATTACCAGAAGAACGTATACTGTGTGTATATATGCTGACCAAAGCCGTTGACTCAGTTTGTTTGGCTAAGGGTGGGATTTCACGGAGCACGCGAACGATTTGCGAAGGACGCGAATGACAAAATTCAACATTCGCGAAAGTTTTTCTCCGAATGTTTTCCGACAATGAAGCCGAAAACTATTCTTGCGCAATTTGTGCGAAGTTTCCACGACGTATGTGCGAATGTCGTGTGTATCATTGCTAAAGTACAGCATGTTACGTACACGAAGAACACGCGACGGAAATGCGAACAACGAAAAATTTTCAATAATCATGGGAGAAAATGTACCCAAGGAGAGGTGGAAGCTGTCTTGAGTTGAATTTTTTTTCTTTCCTGTATTTCTCCTTTCTTTTTCTCTCATTTTTCTATTGTGTGCTTGCCTACATTTTTTTTTCCTAGGACGTATCTCCACTAGTATAGCATATGATCTTTTTTTTTTTGTGGCAGTTCCTCCAACACATAATCTCTATACTTCAAATGAAAGTTTACATACTTCAGATTAATTTTAACTGTATTCTGTGATTTTTTTTTTGTAAAACAAACATCTCTTTCTCTTTGCTAGTCTTTAATTTCTTTTGTTACTATAGTTGTTCATAATTGTTTGATGTTTAGGTGTATGCTACGATTTTTATTTGGAGAAAACGTATAGGTCATACATCCCCCAAACGTGCGCTAAACGTTCGCGAGAATGTCTCAAAAGGTACGCGAACAGTTTGCGATTACGTCGTAAAATGATCGGAAAAACTTCGCAGATTTCGCGTAACATACGCGAGACATTCTCCAAAGTTTCGGAGTCTGTTTGGGGTTTCACGAACATTTTGCGAACATCGCGCGTGTCCTGCGAAGGTCTTGCGCATATGACGAGGCTTTAAAGACACTTTCGAGAAGAATTCACGAGCAAATCACGACCAAGTGTGCGGAAAAGGTTCGCAGAAAATTTCAAACTTTTTTGAAATTCTCGCCGAAGTAAAAACGACATTCGCGAACAATTGACGACGCTTCCGAACCCTCACGTTCGTTTGGCGATCTTTTGCAGACCAAAATGCGAATGCTGGATTTTGCCATTCGCGTCCTTCGCAAATCGTTCGCGTGCTCCGTGAAATCCCACCCTAAGCTTCCAAGTAATGTGGGGACATGAATTCGTTCGTTTCTTTCTTTCTCTTTTCGATTTATGTATACCATGTATACTTCAGAAAATGCATTACAATGGATAATTATGTGGATACAGCTATTCACTTATCAGCCATGTGTTTGCTTTTTACCCCTCGCTCTCCACCCAAACCTGGTTCTCGTAGTGATAACGTGGAGCGCGAGCGCGCCCGCACACACACACGCACACACACACACACACACACACACACACACACACACACAAATGAAATACAATGCTCGAATGAAACACATAAAACATTGGGACAATATATCGCGCTCGTCAAGACAAGAGACAAGCCGCGATAAACTCGCTGGTAAAACAAAACGTTTGATAAAGAGAAACAACACCACTTGTAGTATCTGCGTCGGCGCGTGATAAAAAATCTCGGGGTGGCGCCAGCGGTGTGGTGCTAATGCGATTTCGAATGTTTCCCCGATTACCTTAAGAACACTACTGGCGATAGAGAGAGATAGGGCAGCGGCAGCGCTATGGTCCAGCCTGTCTTGTTTGCACAGACAAGATACGATCCCCGATTACCGGCCATTATTTGTAAGTTAGATGCACGACTACAATTAGGTAGCCGCACCACCTTTTAGGTGCGAACTCTGTCGGCTATATATATTTATTTCTTGCTTGCAAGTCGCATGTTTTTCACGGTTTTATATCCAGCGGATTTGGGGGATATTGAGAAAGATAATGCATAAGATATTGGAAAGACAGCTGCTATATAACACTAGCTCCGGAATGATGACGTGGATTCGAGGTCATTTTTAAGCCTTTCTGATTTTAGCTAAACCTACATGCTAACCAGGCACTAACACGTCAATACCCTTTGAATTTAATTATCAGAATGTCAAATTCGTCCACTCCCATCTTTCATTCTTGACCCCCCCTTTTTTTTGAAGTTACATGTATATTTAGGAAATAATTCTTTCACCGAAAAAGGAGCTAGTACCATCTCGTAAACTAGATTATTACGGAACGTAATGATGACCACTAAAATGCTTGTATAAGCCTAACTGGGTTTAAAGAAAATAAAGTCCTTGCCACACGTGTTATACATCAATGATCGCCCTACTGATAATAATACATAAAAATGTAATATGCGAATAGAGGCTTTTATCAAAAAGCTTAACTAATTACAGGTTCTAGGTGAGGTACCCTTGGGTTGAATATTGCTTTACCATTCCTCGAAAATGCAAATGGCTTTGTCGTGCAGTGCAAGGAATGTAAACGACGTAGTGTTTTTATTTCAATTGAACCAGCTATAACTATTAGTATCACAGGCAGGCACTGCTTATGATATCAATTTTTAGCCACTTTGTACTAATACACAGGTATTTTGGTAGTGCAAATTCCACATGGACTCATTTTTATCGCACAAAAGCACAAACAAAGAAAAACACCCTGCAATTAATGTGTCAAACATGTCCGTAAGCCCAGATGTTTTTAAAGATTACCCACAGGAAAAGATCTATGTAGATGTCCCTTCTTGCATTAAATCATTGCATGTCGAGTGCATTCAATCTTATAGCCTTCATAGATTAACACATCTTCGAGCAATTTGCGCGCGTAATCGTCCCATCACATACGGAACCACGGCCTGGTTGGCTCCACTTCCTACCCAGCGCGCTCCCCGAGAACATGACAGTGACCTTTGCAAGTGACCCGACTAATTACTTCCTGTGTGTCGTCTGCAGCGGCGGCATTGAGTTCGGGTGCTTGTGTGTGAGTGTGTGAATGTTGGTTGCTGTGTGGCACGGGGCACACGAGAACGGGGTAAACTAGCCGATGTCACCGCGCGAACTTCACATGCATGCGGAAAGCTGGAAAGTGCTGGACGAGACAGATTTGGAGTCTCCGAATTCGTGAAGTGTGTAAATTATCTCTTGGGAAACAATAATCAATAAATAACCAAAGGAAAATACTACCTCAGCCAACAAACATTTGACATCAATCAAAATATGACAGCTATACTTTTTTTCTCATTTGTTAAACAAATATAACTTTTTTATTTGCATGGAAACATAATAAAAATGAATCTCAAACCTCTGATTTACTACGTTAACTGTTTGCAACATACTGAAAACCTAATGAGCAGTACAATAGCTCAGAGAAATAGATCCAAGAAAATTGTGACAATGATAACAAAAGGTGAAAAAGTTTCACAGTTATCTTGCCTACTTTTTCTTTTATACGCAATCTATCTATATATCTATCTATCTATATATCTATAAATCAATGTATGTATGTATGTATGTATGTATGCATGTATGTATGTATGTATCTATCTATCTATACATCTATATATCTATATATCAATGTATGTATGTATGTATGTATGTATGTATGTATGTATGTATCTATCTATCTATCTATCTATCTATCTATCTATCTATCTATCTATCTGTGCTTTGCCGGTGTCTGTGGATCACGCATCGACCTCATCATTAATGCTTCAGTATTAATAAAAATGATGAAGCTCGTTGTCCTAGCCCTGATGAAACATGTCACACAAGCAATGAATGTCCGCGTTTCCTGCCCAGAATAAAACATCACGGTCTATTACAAGATCGTACCTGTTTACAGGTTAAAAACTACAACAAAAAAGTGTTCTTCCGCATAAATTTCTATTATCACCAACATCTTTCCAACAGCTGCAAGTATGCACAAGCGCGTACGATTTCTCGCCTCACGGAAGACAAGTACAAGTTCACCTTTATAAACATAAGGATTGAGAAAATGCAACAATATTAGTAGAACACATCAGTGAAAGTTTGAGGAAAATTGGACAATCGATGCAGAAGTTATGAATTTTTTAAATTTTTGTGTTGGAACCGCTGGATGAGGAGACTACTACAGCTTGTGAGTCATATGCGTACAACAGTATAAAGAAAATGTAAAAGAAAATTCAACATATTTTCACTTTTTTCGCATAATAAAAGAGCACTTGACTTGCCTCTTTCTAAAGGCATGGGGAATAATATTACCCATAACATTTGTCGGTAACGAGTCAGGGGAATGTGTACTTTTTTCAAAAGATGGAATTTTGTGAAATTCTCTTTATATTTTCCTCATATTGTTGTACGCATGTGACATCTAAGTTATTCATACACTGCAGTAGTCTTCTCATCCAGCGGGTACTGCACAAAAACTTCAAAAATTCATAACTTTTGAACGGATTGTCTGATTTTCCTCAAACTTTCAATGATGTGTTCTACTAATACTGCTACATTCTCTCAATCCTTATGTTTATGAAGGTGAACTTGTCCTTTGACACGTTTTGTGGTTTCACTGGATTTCGTGACGAGATGTTCCGTACGATATGTCGCAGGATGCTTTTTATACATATTTTATTCTGAGTCTGTGGCTGAGATAAATATATTTAAAAAAAAAGGACTGCTGCAACCGCGACTGACAGTCTATTTTTAATGTCATAATGTTATAAAACATAATTTATTCATTATTCATTTATCATTCTTATCACACTATATATAGCATTGAATCATTTATATGTATGTGTGTATGTATGTACAAGTATATTTACATATATATATTCATTTTATTTATTGATTTGAATAAGAGTGTGTGTTTCTGTGTAGATAATTACTTAAGCTCATAAGACAGACACATGAACAACAACATCAACAGTAGATTTAATGAATAAACAGAAATAGCGAAATTCAGTGCGTAATAAATGTATCTTTGCAATGAAAGATTCAGCTATTCTTCTCCATAATTCGTTGCATATCCCCCCCCAAAAAAAACCAACAACAACAAACGAAATGCGTAGCTAAAACAACATTGCTCAAAACATTCGGAATTCGAAGAAATGCATCCAAAATCACCAAAAACAGTTTTATCAATGTATTCTGTAAGTACGTTGCTCGACGTGCTCTCAAATCGTAACCCGCCCTACTTTTTACCACATTTTCTCTTTTAATAGCCCATCCCTCTATTTTTCTGTGTATGTGTATGTGTATGTGTATGTGTGTGTCCCCCCTCCCCCCTCCCCAAGCTTATAAACATACTAGTAGTTGCACATTCATTGGCGGCTTGGATAAAACTTTTTATAGGAACCGGGAGTTGCTGCGGAAGAAATTAATTAAGAACGATACGCGTATCTTCTCTGTTTTTTCTCTCATCCTCCTTTCCTCGTAAGGAGAAAGGTTGAAAAGATGAACATCCAGAACAGACTGTGTGACTTAATTGCATTGACATTTACTGCGACTGAATTGCATAACCACATTCTGCTATTCTCTTTTTTTCCCCTTTTCCGGAAGGGAAATGGATGCGGTCAGTTTATGTCAAGTCATCGTAGTCAAACTTCACATGTTATCAAAGGGTATCTGAATCTCGAGAGCCCGCTGTGTGCAGGCGGACTCTACTGAGACGTTTCAAACGTAATGTCCTCAGAAGGGGAACATAAGGCGATCAACAAGAGTTCAGTGTTTCCTCTCTCCTCCCTATCTTGCACACTCGGCTTGATAGTGGAATCACCCAGTCATCATTGAGGACGATGTGTTTTTGTTGTTGTTGTGTTGTTGTTGTTTTGTTTTTTTACATCTCCTAATAGAAGAAAAAATACACTATCGATTAGTGCTGATTGCATTATTTCTTGTGCTACTAGAACACCTGAATAACGTATCCAGACGCCTTCGTTAAACATAAGATTCGCGTCTCGCTGATGTCTCGTCATGACTCTTTTTGTAGGGAGCGGGGGGGGGGGGGGGGGGGCTTGGCGACTTCTGAAGTGAGTGTCAATCATATTCTGGGTCCAACAGCTTGTGGACCCTCTTTTCTTGTAGAATTGCAACAATTTCACTTTCAGCTATTAGTCATTTTTTTTTTCATGAAACGGTTCATGGTCTTTCGTCAGCAATTGGCTCCAGAAAATATGGTATAAAAGCATAAATGCACAAAACCCGTTGATGTCTGATGATTATATTGATGTAAATCATTTTTTAAAGGAAAATCAATGAATCAATTATCTAAGCTGAGAACTATCTAAATACTATTTTCACCCACGCATGGGATGACATAGAAACGTTGTAAATAGTTTTAATTTCATTTTAAACAAACAGCCCACAGACTTTTGCGCGAGGATTTCTAAGTACTGATTATGTTTTTCTCTTGCCAAACAAGTGCAGTGCACCAATGTTAAGACATCGTGCCCACTTTGCGACCAACACTAGCACGCAGTCAGCGCTATTACAGTTCGTGGTCCTCAGAGAAGTTCGGGGTAGGTTGCTCGCACAAACGCACCGATGACATTGACGGAGATATAACATTATGACGTCATCATATTTACTACTTGTATTCTATTATTAATGATGGTCTATGAATTATGCTGGGTGGTAGAAAGTAAGGAAAAGGTTGCGTACTAGAATGAGAGAGTTTTTCGAGAGATATCAGGCTGTGTGAATTCTTTTTCATACCTATTCATTTTGTTTTATTTTATCTATTTGATTTATTCTCTCCATTTCCAAATAAAAATAAATGACAATCATAAACACATGATTGTCTGAATGCAAAGTATTTCGAATATCTATACATAAGCACGCGGATTGTTGTATAATAAGGAAACAAACTTTTAACAGTCATTATTATCATAGACTTCATTAACGTTGTATTAGAAAATGAATACTAAATAATGGGTATGAATGGGATAGTCATTAACACATCAGAAATGTAAAGAAACATTATATCAGTCATAATTATATTGCATTTGCATGCTGTAATTGTTTTGAACTAAGTGATATTGACACTCTTCGTTCTGATAAAAAATTCTAACTTTGATTAAAATATTTGCTGCATTACCTAGGTCCCTACATATCAGGATCTTGCGAAAGAGGAAACGGCAACTTTGTAATGATAATTATAGTCCGCCTGATTAATATTTAAGATAATGATACTCGCTGTTGGCAAAGGTTGAGCGTAATGGTGCACTTGTACAGGATACATTATCTCTTTAAAATGTTAATGTTCATCCAGTTCTTGTTTAATAAAGCAGGTACTGCTGCAAAGAGTGTAAATATAAATAATATGGAACGACAAGTGAGCTTTGGGCAGGTGTCCGGTCGTCCCATATGAGTTCTACGCGGTCAATTTGTGCCTTTGAACTATTGAACAACTCGTGTAGGGCTCTGTACCTTCCTCTCCTTCTTAGCAAGTTATTGATTTGATCAAAAGATTTGTACGTGACATTGAATTAATTCATTTTTTTCTATAGTTGACTTAGCTTCTTTTTTTTTTCATAGCTCCCCCCTATCACAGTCACTAGTAGCATGGAAACACGCAGCCATGACTGTCAAACGATGTTATACCTAGGAGGTACTAGGCTCGCCTAGTACCTCCTTGGTTATACTCCTTTACAACCTGTTGGCGCGTAAAGTCAAACATTTGAAAAACTTCAACAAACAGCTTTAGGACTGAAAAAAAAAGAAACAACATCAGCAGCAACAACAACAACAACAACAACAACAACAACAACAACAACATACTCAGCACTTGCCCTTTATTTTATCAAGTCATATTCTGACGATGAATAATTTGGTCAACTTAAAAAAGACTAAGCACCTAGAAAGGGCAGCCGGAGTGATATAAGGCTCTAACCTTTCGCGTTAGCGTCATTTTTTTCCTCTTTTTTAATCCTGTCAGCGACAATAACAACGGGGGAACTTTACGACTTCTTATACCGCCAGTCAGCTCGCCAGCAAAGCCCGGACGTCCTCTCCTGATGGCTGAAGTGGGGGTGAATGTTACTGTCATACTGAATGTGCCGAACATTGACAGAGTTTGGAGAATCGAAATGTTCTGTACAGGCCTAGCCTCTTATCTTACCATGCAAGATAATAAAAATATACTGACTCCACGCTTCTGCGTATGCTTCTATTGTTCCTTAGTTTGTTGTACTTTACAACATGAAAATGTTGTTGCTTATAGTCTCATAATTGCTTGTCTATCATGTTGCTTAATACTTGTTCTAATGCCATATGTTAGTGTACAATACGTCTTAATTATGATCATGTCGATGGCATAAAGCTCAATAGAATTGCTACTTGTCTCATGTCATGTAATGCATGTGTCATGCTAGTAAGAACTCTGGTTTTAATTAAATCAATGAATATCTCAAAATGACTTCCATCATCGAGGCAGTGTAGTCATAATATCATATACTGCACAACTACAGCGTACATAATAATATGCTACACAAGAATGTCACACTAGTAACATAGGCCTACTGCTCACTTTGTAGTTTAAGTCAAAATATTTACTTTGATAGACTTCAGCTGCATCAAATGGCTTGTTCTGATGAAAAAATAATCATTAGTTTTTTGTTTGAATTTGTAATAAGTCGATGCTCAATATTGGGTACTTACTGATGATTAAGCTTGATTGTCAAGATTGCTCGTGCAGAAAAGATTGCTGCAGGCCAATACAATGTCCGAGTTGTAAGCCGCAGACTGACCGAAAACTGCGTCAACTTATATGTTCCTGTGGCCCCACTGCATTGCAAAACTTGCTGCCCCGTCTCGTCCTTAATTTTGGTTGTGATAAATACGTCACATGCTGTTCCTTTATTGCCCATTTCATTTATTTTTGCACCTTGATTCTGATAAGAGCAATTCTTTGTTTCCTATTGAAAACGTCACATTCAAGACTAAGCAATTTATACAGTGACTTGATGACTGATCAATTGAGGCTATAGTAACACCCGTTTCCTGCTAGAGGGACCCGTCTCTGATGTATAGCTGCAGCTATTTAGCAATCATGGACTGAACTTGGGGAACGAAAGATGCGAATACGGGCAGCTTCTCCATAGAGACCGTTGAATGGCCCAAAACATCAACTGGTTTCAATTTTGTCAGAGGACTGAATCGCAAGTTATATACGCGGGAAAAGGGCACACATTGGATCGGTGTTGAGGGTGCTTGGGTGAGATATTGTTAGGGGCAGTTCTGTGTCATGAGTATTTCTTCCTTTTTATTTTTCGGAACACTAGATGGCTATCAAACTCTGCATCTTTCATGCCTCGTTCCATCGATGGTGATGGCGTTGTTACTTGATGAAGAGAAAATGCAAAGAAAGGTTTACGCGCTCAACATACATGGCCGATAACTTCAGCAAGAGGCTATGTATCGCGCTAGTCTCGATCCAGTCGGCTGCTTCAATGCTGGAGACTGACGTATTACATACATTTCTCTCTCCTTATCCTCCTTTTTATTCAAACTTCTTCTTTTTCTCCTCCTTCCCTGTTCCTTTGTCTCTTTCTCTCTCCTAATCCTCCTTTTTATTCAAATTTCTTCTTTTTCTCCTCCTTCCCTGCTCCTTTGTCTCTTTCCCTCTCTTTTTTTTCTAATATCTCATGATGTCCTGATATGATATTTTTTCCGACACATATCGAGAATGACTGCATTTTCTGCTTTGATAAATCGTGATATTAGTTTATTCTATTCAGTGGTCAGCTTAAGATCAGTAACTGAATAACGTGATCCAGTGGCATATAATTTGAGTACTTTCTTTCGTTATCTTTCCAGACTCATTGGTAAGGTTCTGATGTGATGCAATGGCATGTCATTATACTCTATTTCACATCCAATTTTCGAAAAGTAAAAAAAATCGTTTTCAAGATCGAGTCAATAGATAGTGGATTTTTTGTTTTGTTTTTTGCATCTGATGTGTCGATTTTTTTTTTTGTAACCAACATTATCAGTAGAACAAGTGCAATTGATACTACTTGTATGTTACGCAGTCATAATGTTCAAATGAAAGCCATAGGAAAATTCATAAAATGTTCTCATAATTGCATTTCAAATAGACCCGACTCATTACTGATATCATGCTCGTAAAAGAAACGTCCGTATCGATGTTTATTTCCAATTTTATGACCATTCGTTCATTCATTCTTACACATGCATACGCTGAATCCGAGTGAATGTCGATACAGGGAAACGGGATAATGTTTGAGTCTTGAAAAGAGGTCACACCGGTTGAAGAGAGAGAGAATAAACCAACTGCAGAGCTAGCGTGAAGAATGTGGGTGCTTCCGAGACGAAAGGGGGAGAGGAAGGCAGCTCTCACCCGATGCGTATTTATAGTCCTGTGGAATAGAGCTTGGCAACGGCGGTTGACCAATCCCATTATGACCCATTGGCCTGTTTTAAGTTCCTGTGTCTTTATCATATCCAGATCCGCGTAGTTTCACCGCTCCGCGATGAAATCACTGCCAGGGAGGGAGTTACAGGGAGGAAAAGATGATGGGGGGGGGAGGAGGAGGAGGAGGAGGAGGAAAAAGGGGTGGGGTGTAAGGAAGGAGAGAAGAAGGGGGAGGTAGAAGGGGTAAAGGGGTTAAAGATATTGAAGGAGGTTAACAAGACGTGAAGATGCGGGGAGTATCGGGAGTGTAGCTGGAAGTGACTTGACAAAAAGTGTCGCGGACAGAGTCAGAAGATGGCAGCAGAAAGATGGGAGTAAAGGGATGGGGGTAGGAGGGGGGGGGGGGGGGTTCCGAGGGAGGAAATGGGGCAAACTAGGCCTTGGCTAGTTAAGGAAATAAAGGGGGTAAGTAGGGAAAATAGGAAGCGAGGAGGGAAGAAAGTAGGCTGGTGTAAGCTAGTGAAGGATGGAGGGGAAAGGGGCAAGAAAAGGGGAGGAGGGGAGGATGAGAAGGATGAGGGGGGAAGAAGAAGAACTCTGTTGGAATCCGTAATGGAAATGAAGAGGGGATGGGGAGGGGTAAGGAAAGGGGAACGGAGGAGGGGGGGGGGGCTGGTGAGAGAAAGGTAGATTTCGGAAGGGAAGTGGAGAAGCGGAGATGGGGATGTATTGGGAAAGCAGAAGCTAGAATGGGTGAAAAGGCAGAGAGGTGGATAAAGAAGAAGTAACAAGGGGGTAAGCGGAATCTCAAAAGCAAAAGCAAGCAAGCAAACAAACAAACAAACAAAGAAAACAAACAAACATGAGGACCTAAAAGTGGGACGTACGCCCCATGGGGGGGGGGGGGGGGGGGGGCTGTAAAACTAGGATGCCGGGGGCGGAGAACCGGAAGGAAGTTTCGAAGAGTCGGAAAGAAAGGGTGTTGCGGATCATTATTCTTTTTTTTTTTTGGTAAAACAATAAACGCGATAAAAACAACAACAACAACTAGCCATCACCACAGACGAATACACAATAGGTGGTGTTATGTGTACTTTGTAACAGAAAAAAAAATGCTAGGAACAACACTACTGTGCATCATTTGTGTATACACAGGGTAACATGTTACAATTGAAATGATTTGGCTTTGGTTTACGTTATTGAGCACCTGTTTCGCTATAATAAAAATGCATAAAGTAGCAATAAAATGAAGGATGACTTTTTATTAGATATTTATTAGATATTTTGAAATAGTTTGTGATAGATATTGATCTGTTTGAACTATGCCATTTAAGAATCGATCACCGGGGGTATTTAAGAAAGAAAAGTCATGCAATGCTAATGATTACATCTTCTACTGTCTCGAGACTTTCATTCCGACCTTCATTCATGACTATGTTAAACTGAAGAGTTTCCGACTCGTAAACAACAGTCTTCAAGACTAGCCTGAATATCATGTAACATGATATAAGTTTTATCTTTATACAAATTTTATACGGATATATATAGAACATCACTGACGATGGCACTCCCTTTATGAGTGAGGGTGGAGGGTGGAGTATAGTTCTTGGTAATCTTGATCATAATTGAATGAGAGGGAGAGAGTTACAAGCAGTGATCTTACTTTGTGCAATATTGTAATTGCTAAGATAAAAGATATGCCAATTTTATACCGATTTATTATGAATATATCCATACACATAATAATGTACTGTACATAGACTAAATGTCCATATACGTATGTATTATATACATGTATAATACGTAATGATAAACAAATAATTGTTTATGTTTTTTCCTTCTTTTCCTTTGCCGAGGTGGTGTGAAAGAGGTAGCGGAGTAAGAGACTGAGACAGTGAATAAGAAAGGCACAAATTGCAAAACAAGGGGGGCGGACTAAAGAGGACTAAAGAGGAGAGGGGTACAGACGGGGAACACGAGGGGCGAGGCAGGCTAGCTTACCCGGGGGCTATAAGATGCGTCACAAAAAAACTTGTCGAATACAGCTGCGCATTGCAGAACGCGAATTGAAACGGATACCCAGAGAACCTGACTTCCGATCAGCTAAAAGAGAGACAAATTCTGGAGAAGGAGAATTTTTGCTATGCATGCTTCATTCCACTTTTTTGAAGAGATACATAAAGAAAAGAATATGAGAGAGAGAGAGAGAGTTATAGGAAGACAGAATATAGAAAGATATATAGATAAAGAAGAAAGAAAGAAAGAAACATAATGAAGACCAATACAAACAAGGGAACATAGAATAAACAAATGTGGACATTGAAGGGTAACATCTACTCAATGTAATAGTACACACATAAAAACATTAACCCTAAATCATAAGATTATGTTCAATGATTGAGATGCAGATAGACCTCTCTGTTAAAATGCATAATATTATGTGACTGCTTTTAACCGCTTAACAAATCATGGAATAGTTTGATACTAATTAACAAACAACACCAAGAAATATTAACGTTATATATTAACGTGTCGAGGAACTTATAGAAGGTGGCAAGTCAAGCTTTCGACAAAGTTTTTCTTTCAATATTATTTGTTTGTCTGAATCGTTTCACCTGCTGTAAGAAAATAATATATTCTGTAATTTTGACCTGCCCGAGGATTAATGGATTATTAATCAAGTTAATTGCAAATATTGATATCTTTCAAACAATGAGTGTTATTAGCTGATGTGAACTAAGAGAACTGTATGTTAACAGCAAATGGGGAAAATGCCTGGAAATGACAACATTTAAATACAAATGTTTTCACCAAGACATCGACGTGTACTGGTGCAAGATGATAATGCAACATGGCCAGGAACAGATATTGTTGCACTGATCGAAGCGAAATTATGGCATTTACCTGAGAGTGCGTGACTACAATACCTGCATGAAAAATTCATTTCGTGGCAATAAATTGCAACACTTGTCTTTCACAGGGTCAGAGGCTACCCATGAATATTCCCTAATAATTTATACTAGCACTGTATGACCTGCTTCTTTCGTGACTTACTCGGGGTTTGAGTTTAGATTTCTACTTCACGGAAGCTGCGTTATAGTTTTCTCTCTCTTTTTCTTTTTCCTCGGCACGCCTCACTCGGCCGACGTCCACCGCCGAAACTGTGGCGAGCTCTCCGCGAGCGACACGGCGAAGCCATAGCCACCGAGAACTATGCTACAGCCACATTGATCGCTTGCGAGTACGGAGCATGCTCCTCTATGCACATAGCATCGAATTGTGTGAGAAGGACGTATTATGATATATCATCTTCTAATCTTCTCCACCGATGTCTCCCTACCCCCTTCCTCCTATATTATCATTTCATCTATTTACGTAAATATATAGACCTATGCATGTTTGTAGATTTCTATCTCTATCTATCTATCCGCCTGGTTTTCCGTCTGTATATCTATATCTATCTGTTATGTTATATAGGCCTATCTATATATAGGCCTACACGTATATACTGTGTATGTGATTATAAGCATGTCTTCATGTATGTATGAGTATGCATGTATGTTTGTGTATATTTTTGTATCCATCTACTTACCTATAATCTAAACATCTACCTATTTGCATATCGCGCTTACATTTCATACACACATATTGACACAGACGCAGATACACACATGGAATCGGTCAGTTTCCAAACACGATGAAATGACTGCTTGCATCCAAGCCTTAAGACATGATTATAAAAATTTAGTGAATAATGTCACTGGCCCTTACGGTTACATTGCACATTGTTGCATGAGAACGCTCTGCTGAACTGAATAAAGCATGTTGTAAGGGTCAATGGAAGAATAATGAATACACCCTATCTTCCCTTGGTCACTTTTATGACTAATTCTATCTACTCGATGCTATTACAGTTTGGCTGAAGGCCAATGCTAGCCACTTTAAGAGCTATTCAAAACAATGCCGCAATGACTTTCTTATTTCTACGATCATTACTTAATTATTTATTCTAGATGGTGCTTAAATTGTATGATTAAAGATTAAGTAATAGTATTAGTTATGAGTGCATGTTTTCCTCTATGTGTTTATTCACTGATGATTGAGTAACTTGTTTGTTTCTATGATTATCTAACTGTATGTTCGTGTCTGCTTATTCATATTATGACAATCAATCCTTTAATCCACTGAATTATGATGATTTTTTTCCTATGCGATTCACTGACGTTCACCTATTCCGATATTACTGTTTTTAGTGCTAAACCGCCACTTCGTTCATGTTATAATTCACCCCTCAGTACATGCGTTTAACGTCAGTGCTATGTTGTTTCACAATCAGTACGCAGATATCATTATGCTTTAAAGTGGGAGGGTTTTGTTTTATGACAGGAGCCATTTTCGTTATGACTGGCAAAAAAAAAAAGAACAGAAAAGAAAAAGAGTTTGTTGCACAACTTCAACAGTGTAGCTATGTCATATATATTTATTGATTGATTGGTGTGTTTATCTATGGCTCCCAATCGACACCTAACACGCCAGACTCGATCATTAATGATAGACGCTGATGAGTGTCTAGCGGTGTCAAGCCCAGTGTAGGTGTCGGTGCAGTGACAACGACACGTTGATCCGTATCTTGCGTGAATTAGATCAATTAGCATAATTAGCATAATTAACGCGGAGGCAATCGCGTCGGAAAGACTGACCCTCCCGGATACGAATGGTCATTACGGCGTTGTCTCCTCCGGCGCCAGCACTGACCATCAGCACCCCCTTTTCTGTCCTTTATATTTGTTTCTAATCTCTCTCTATCTTTCTATTTCTCTCTTTTAGTTGCTTCCCTCTTTTAATTTCACACACGCCCTCATTCAAATCACTTCTTGATGTTAGGGGAGCTTTAAAAAGTGCAATTGTTTACACGTGGACGGTGATTACGTGTGCTAATTATCGCGAGTAGGTAGATGTTATATGGGTTGCCCCCTTATTTTCCACTGATCGTGTGATTCTATTGGAGTATCGCTGTCTCTGATCTTAAAACAACGCGCCCCGTACATAGAGGCTGAAGAGAAGGGACCTTCTTGCGCCGTTGTTATCGCCAGA
Source organism: Diadema antillarum (assembly GCF_040938485.1). NCBI lineage: Eukaryota > Metazoa > Echinodermata > Echinoidea > Diadematoida > Diadematidae > Diadema > Diadema antillarum. The sequence goes on along the minus strand of NW_027271528.1, from coordinate 803,294 downwards.
GATCTGGGAGAGGAGGCTGCGAGATGAAGGGGTTTGGCGAACGCTTTGACCGGGATAGATGGGGTCCATTATAATCTCTTCTCTGACGTCCTCGAAGATTAATTCTATAGACATTATATTCACACATAATCATGCATACCCCAAATATACTCGTCTATACTGCATACTTGCGACAAATAGCATTATGCTTAAAGGGGATTCATAATCAGTCATAATTGAGGTGTGACTAGTCAGGGGGTACTGCAGAGGTAGGCCTGTACTCTATGAATATGTTTGATATTTGTTGCCAATGTGTTTGTTTGTTGTTTGTTGGTTTGTTTGCTTTTGTTATTTACCCGCCCTGCTGATTTATCGATTAGATAAAAATGAGAATGAGTTCGGTGAACAACTAACTCAAAGACGTGATGGAGGGAAGTGGCTGATTAATAAGTCTATAAAAACCATAGTTTAATCGGATGATAAAAAGAAAGATTGAAAAAGCAGATTGTTTCCTTCTCTATGTAACCGTGGGAAGTATAGTTTTATCACTGACTTATATGCTTCTACTGTCGTGATAGAGAAGTTGGGAAAGGGGGAGGGGTAGATCTGCTCAGGTGGTATGCTTTTTATCTCTGATAGGATCAGGTTATGTGTCTCACTGTGAGATAATTTAGAAGCCTCTGATGTAACATTATCTGCTTTCTCGTCACCGGCATGTATTTCATGGCAACAGGAACAGAACGAACATGGTGTAGTGGAGAAGGGGAGAACATTTTTAGGAAGCCAACGTGAATGTGTAAGCAGAGATGATAAGAGAAGAGGGGAGAGAAAATAGAGATAGGGATAGTGATAGAGATAGATAGATAGATAGATAGATAGATAGATAGATAGATAGATAGATAGATAGATAGATAGATAGATAGATAGATAGATAGATGAATAGATAGATAGATAGATAGATAGATAGATAGATAGATGAATAGATAAATAGATAGAGAAAAAGAGATATAACGAAACGGGAACATATTACAAGAGGAGGGATTGAGACAAACTGTGATATATGCAAAATAATTCTTAATAGTTATGTACCATGAAATAAACTATATATTTTCCTCGACAGTTTACATACTCAATAATGAAGGCTGAGAGATGGAAGGGTGGGGGTGATGATGGTGGTGATGGTGGTGGTGGTGGTGCATGGTTGTGATGGTGGTGGTAGTGATAGTAGTAGGAGAACGTGCACGAGGGAGGGGCGTTCAAAGAGAGCACGTGAATGAGCCGTGAAGGATATGCTCCATTTCGAAATGGAATACTAGAAACTAATCGGGCCGAGAGCGATTTGCGAACGGTTTCGTGGTTCCCGCAAATGCCGGATTGTCCATTAGGTGACCATGACAAGTCCAAACCAAACATTCGCTGCCGTCCAGTATCTATTTAATTAACACGGCCAAATTTACACCTCGCAGATACCGCTGGCGCCGGTGACTTACCTTCGTGTAAGGTAACTGATAGGGTAACCATCGTCCCACGCCGAATAGCTTCTTCATCATTGCCCTCGAAATACAAGGGGAGATAGAGAGAGAGAGATAGATACATAGTGAGAGACGAAGACGAGAGAGAGATATATATATATACACTCATATAACGAAAGAAAGAGAGAAAGAAAAGACACACACGCATATGTATATATAGAAAAATAGAAACATACAGAGTGAGAGAATGAGAAATATAGACACATACAAAGAGACTAGGTGAGAAGGAGCGAACAAACATAAAGATTAAGTCAGAGAAAGGAGGAGGAGAAAGAGACTAGGACAGACAGGAGGGGGAGGGGAGGATGAAATAAGGGAAGATGCGCCAGACGAAATGATACGACAGTCGCGTCACGTCATCAGGACATGAATACCTCCTGGCGAGAAAGACATTACACGTCTTCTTGCCGAGCTAAATGCGCATTCCACTCACGCGTCGTGATGAACCACAATATTGACACTTGACTTATTTGATTTCGTCGATTCAATATCGCTTCCGAATCGAATTTGCTGTAAGATAAATCTCAGAAGTTTTCTATCTCTGAAACGACATTAGGGCCTGAATGAAAAAGATGGGGCGAAAAGAAATACGAGAGAAGAAGATATAAAGAGAGATAGTGAGGGAGAAATAGAAAAGAAGAAAACTGGCCCCATGCTTCTGCGCGAGCCTTGGTTGTTAACTCTGTCTCTTTCCTAAAAGTATTGACCCTTCATTTAATTACGGATCCATTTTCTTCTCTAGTGGGCGTCGAAATGATTAAGGGGGCAGGGTAGTTAGAACAACGGAATGAATCCTAAAACACATATTGGCAGACGCCTCCGATTGATAACGGAAAATCGCTATTCACACATCGTCACACACGTTCACACCGCACTGCCCGCCAGGTTTTTAACTATGACCTTGCCATTGATTAATGCCCGTTGGCTGAACCGGTGAGGTTCGCGTTGCAAAGCAAATGTTTTCCTTCACCAAAGTTGGCAATAATACTCATGAAGATGCTCATCAATGCAAACGAAATTCAATGTCTTTCCTTTCTCGTCGGTGGCAGATCTCATTATTGGAAAATACTCGAATGAATTGCCTCTATGTTGACTTTTATTTTCCAGTCCGGTCGGTATAGGACGATGAAGGCTCGACAGTGCTGCGATTTTCACGGAGCAAAAACATGCTCGGTAGGGGGCGCGCTACCATGTAAAATGTTCGAATTTGCGATGGGGGAGCAGCCAAAGTCAAATTGGACATAAAAAATAGATGTTGTAAAATAATTTTCTAACAGATCACTTGGGTTCTAGTGAATCATAATGGATATTCACAAATCAGGTAGAATCTGTATTTACATGCAAGACGAATATGTTGTCATGACAAAATGTGGTGATATAGCGAAATTGAAGCGATTCTATCATACGTTTATGTTTTGACTGCGTGCTTTGTTACCGCCCATTGCAAATCTATTTCATATGAGAATTTAGGGTTTCTGGGACGAACACTGAACTAGGGCTTTCTATAGCTCAGTCGGTAGAGCACCGGGCCAGCATCCGGAGGTCTCGGGTTCGAATCCCGATGGAATCCCATTTTCTTTGCTCATTTTTCCACTAGAAAAAATAAAGTTACATTCTAAAATGACTTGAAATATTTGAATCGCTTGGACAGATACTCAAATAACGCGCTTCCATCCCCATAGCAGTAATGTCCCTTGGGATATCATGTGTAAGTAATTACATGGGATAGAAATGTATCCACGCACTAAAATGGGTTACTCACTGTCAAAATCGGCATCAGAAAGCCCTTCCTTGCTCGGATTGTCCTTTGTTAACATTGATCCTAATCCTAAATCCAGAGTTATCCATAATCCTAATCCATGCGTTTGTGCCAAAGAGGGAATAAACTTCAAATCTGTGCCTTTTGCAGGCTTCAATCCGCTTGGAAGGATTTATAACAAACTGACTGCTGGTAAGGCGGTTGCAACGCGAGCTCAACATTATTGGAGATTTGGTGTAAAAAAAAGAAAATGTGAGTATGAAACAAAATGGAAAAGATTATGTCGTGTAAAAGAGCAAAATGTCTGTGATAACATACGTGAGAGTCACCTAGGGTATTGGAACATTCCTAAGAAGATTTTCTCTCTTCACAGCAACCTCCTACTTAGTTGAAGTTCTGTAACTCGTGATATTGATTTGCTTCATTTTGGTTTATTTGCTTTATGCCAGCGTTCATGTGGTTTTTTGCAAGGCCGTTTTTACTGAGTGATAGCCTGTGCCATGATGAACAATATTTTTAAGTGATTTGCTACAGGCACTAGTAAGTATTCTAAGAGAGAGAGAGAGAGAGAGGGGGGGGGGGGGGCTAGGGAGTGGGAGAGATACTAAAGTTTGTTCGAAAACGAGAAGTCGACTATTCGAGGCTTTTTCGTCTGATGTTGTACGACAATGACAGTTCTTGTAGACTGGATGAGAAAAGCTAAGAAACAATTGCTTCACTGCAACACACTGCCATCTTTATTTGGGACAACTCTTTCGCCTACTTTGAATACAAAGCGTTGCAATAGTTTGATTTTCCTAGATAAGCATATCATGCTAAGGTTATCAGACAGAACTCCACCCTTTGGCTTAAGTCGTTATCGCTCGTCATTATACTTTCTGACTTGTATTTCTTACAAATTGTTAAACAATAAGGATTACCCTTTGTATTATCATTATGCACATTTTATCTTTTGTTGGATGTAAACAAAGTTTGATTGAGATGAGTTGATTTGAACTGAAATGAACGAAGTTTCACGAGAAACCAAAATACGTACCAGAATTTTGTGTATACATCTCTAATGCTCAGCAAAGAAAAGAGAAAGGCAAATATTTTTGAGTGTCTTATTAAGCTTCTTTTTTTTAAGTTGATACATCTATCGGTAGCTTTTGGGCAAACGCAGTATATTTCTTATGACATTACATTTGTATTAAGATAAGTGGATTTTTTCCCCTTCGAGTGGTTAAACAATTTTCTACCTCCATTCGGCGTAGTCTGCAATGTATGAGAATTAGGTGTAGTCCTTTTTAATACATGGATGTGTTGTTCTTTTGGCCTGTAAAGACCTGCAAGGGAGGAGCGTCAGCTTTAATATACGCTGGAAAACTTTCTAGGGTTTCTACAATTTGAAGTGCCGATTTAAAAGGGTCGGGCTTTTGTTTGATTGCTCGGGTTGATACTTACGGATATACCAGACTAAACATTCATAATGTAATCCAGGCAATGTCAGGTGAAGTAATGTGTTCGGAGTTTTTTACATGCTTTTTATTCATATCAATATTCCAAATCTAATTTTACTTCAAATCTGTCCAAATCATTTTTACTACAGGGCATGGCCTCTCTCTCTCCAGATCACGTCTATTTTCACTCTATATAGGCCTACATTTCTTTTCCAGTTTTGGGGATCGTATGACTCTACAATACTGAATTTATCATTTGGCCTTTTTCTTACATACTGACCTGCTCACTTTGTCCCCTCTTCGAAGAATTAATGGTATTTTTTCCCTGGATGTTCGCAATGTTGTCATCTATGCCATTTTGCCCATAGCGTCTAGAAGTTGACTTTCCGTATGTTACTCCTGTTCATACGTCCCTCTATTTTCTATTTTCTTGTCTTTTTTTCAGACGTCAAAATATTACTTTTTCCCCACAACTATCTTCTGTTTCTCTTGTCATGCTTCTGCCGAAGATCGCTGTTTCTGTTGTTCTGTTTCTGTTTCTGTTGTACGTTCTTGTCTGCATTTTGTCTTCAGTTCGTCAGTCTTGTCCATCCCGTTTTGTCCTGTACAACCTTTTCTTCAGTAGTTGTCTTGTCTAGTCCTGTTTCACGTTTGTTCGCGTCTATGAAAGTGTATTTATCTGTTAATCTAATTTTCAGTGGGCTTCCAGACTTCTTCCACTTTGTTATTTTTTGTATCTACGATGATTCAATTTATCTTCCCAACGATGTTCTTTTCCAGAGGGGCCCACATACTACAAGCTCTGTCTTTTTAGTGGGTCCCTCCATTTTTCGCACTTTAAGCAACGGTATACATGTACTTCACTTTGATCACTTCTGTTTCTTTTTTACTATACATTGTATGATTACTATAGGTCCTCAAATTGTTGTACAGTCTTTTCATTTCACTATGTTCTATTTACCTTATTCTTTGTTATCAAAGGAAGTGAAACATATGTTTTGTCGAAAAATGAAATAAACTTTGAATTGAATTGAATTGAATTGAATTTGTAAGAGCAGTCATATGACAAAAATGCTATCAGTTATGAGTTATTAATTACGTCTCCTTTCAAGTGTAGTCTAAATAGTGTATAAAGTAGAAGTGGACATTTGCAATATTTGGTTTGCTTTCTTGGGATAATTTTCCAAAACTCAATCTGGCTTTGATAGGAAACCTGGACGAAAGATCGCATCAACTTCTTTCTTACTGATGTCAATTCACGCCATCCCTCACACACGAGCCTTCAGGAACCATGGAACGGTTGGCTCATAGAATCACTGTTTTATGGTGGATGCAATATGATATACAGCTCTTGATTCAGCACCTACGAGCTCAAATCCTGTTTGGTGTATGCACCCCGGATAAGATATTTTACCCATGTTTAAACCAGGTGACAAAGTGGGCACCTACCAATGCATGGCCGGCGGACCCCCCCCCCCCCCACTTTTTTTTTTTTTTGCACCATACAAAGGAATACACAAGGAATACATAAGGTGTCACCACTTTGGGCACCCACTTTTTTTACCCCGGAAGTGGGGATGAAGTGGCACTAGAAAGAAATAGATAGAAACCTTGAAGTGTGAGCGCGGTAAGGCTGTGTTTTAACGTTGAAGAAGTTTTTTTTTTCTTGTCAGCTGAGACCTTTTTTTTTTTTCTTTTCAGCTGAAGGAACCCGGAAGTGGAAGAGAAAGATGAGCTGAAGACCTTTTTTTGCTCGTTAGCTCATGAAACCCGGAAGTGGGCCCCCACACTTTTGAAAACGTGGCGCCGGTGCACCGGCGGTGGTGCAATGTTGTGGTGCAATGTTGTTGGTGGTGCAATGTTGGGGTGATGATACACGGTCAGCTCTGGAGGCCAGGAAGAATGGTATCGATACTGGAGGGTCTTGACGTTTTCATCGCATTGAAAAGCTCTGCTGTTTGCTGAAGGTTTGCTCCCTCATTCATTTTGATCGGTCAGCATTTTATATTAAACCTTTTTCAGTAGAGAGGAATCATATGCATATCCGGCTTTAGATGAACAAGAACAGCAGCAGCAGCAACAACAATAACAACACACCCACACACACGCACACACACACACACACACACACACATGCAAGAAACAAAAATAAACAAGATGAAAGATGGCAGTTCTCCAATGCTTCTCAAAGGTCAAAATTATTGGAGTTATGATGTTAGTACTGACTATACAAATAGTAGGATCAGAACTGTTTTCATCATTATCTTCCTTGTTCCTTGTTCATTATTATGTTATCATTTGCTACTGATACCAATATTATGTTTTATTGATAGTCCCATTGCTACCGCCACCATATACAAGTAATAACATTTATCGATGAGTATGCGTCATTGTCACTATTATAAACACTGTGTCATTGATATTTAGAGTTTATCATCTCTTCAAACTCTGAATGATTTACAGTCTCTGTCACATCTTGTTAATCGTTCATAATCATTATTGCAATCCCTCCAAATAATGTGTGGAACAATGCTGGTAGTGAAAGTGATAGTGGTATTAGCTGAGCCAAAATATCATAGACCACCTATCATGCCTATATACCGTAAGTTAAGCTATGCCTTCTTGTAATTTATCATGTTTTTTAATGCTTCCGTTGTCGTATAATTGATATTTATTACAAAAAGGTGAACTATTGAGGACTGCAAAAGGTCAGTTATGGGTGACTTATCTTTCAACTAAATCGACTTTATAAGGCCTGTAGCTTTGGTCGTTTGTATGTAGGGAAGAAAAACCAATAAAGTTTTCCACTAACCACGCAGTATAAAAAAAAATATGTAGGAATGACAATTTCGATTAAAACAATTTGCTGTCAGTTGGATTTGAATGCTATAGACTGTCTGAACAGAAAACGTAAACTATATCAGTGGCATTTTCAGGGCAGACTTTTTTTCAATTAAGGTAGAGGTTATAGCTTGAGGACTCGGCCAAAATTTGCATTTTAATAAGATGTCCAAAATACGGCCATGAAGAGGTATTGTGTTTTAATCAAAGTCACTAATCAAATATTTTTGTCATATAGACATCTTTCATCTTGACTTTTTGGAGGAGAGATTCACAAGATGATTCACAAGATTTTAACCTACAAGTAATCAATCAACGTTTGACATTATGATCTCAATATCTAGATGCCTTGTGGCTTTGTTTTTACAATTACAAGGTTATGGGCTTTCTTCTTATATGCACTTCAGCATGCTCATGAATTGTATGCATATATATATATATATATATATATATATACTTGACTCCAGGAATACCCTAGATATGACAGGAAATTCTGAAACGATCGTCCTTAATTATGTTAATTTTGCCGAAATAAACTGAATACAAAGCCTACTTGTCAGTTTCCTTTTCTCATTATTGTTTTCATTATCCTCCTCCTCCTTCTCTCCTCGTCTTCATCTTTCCTTTCTCCATCCTTTTCTTCTTCTTCTTTTCATCCTTTCTCTTCTTCACATCCTATTGTTGTTCTTCCTTTTTTTTTTCTGCCAGTTCCTCCGCTGCCGTTGTTGTTGTTGCTGCTTCTCATCTTCTTTTTGTGTCATCCTCATTCCCTATCAACGTTTTCTTTGTGTGTGTGTTTGTTTGTTTGTTTTTTCCGCAAGTGTCACATGATGACAGTTTACACGTTAGTTAAGAAAGTGTTAAGAAAGGGATCTGCACGATTTATTTCCTTGATACATTATAAGAAATGTTAAGATGAAGACAAAGAATTATCGCACTTTTTTCCCCTGTACTTCCATTTTTCATATATTTGAGTGCAGTATGTGAAGTAGATTCTATCCCAACAGGCCAGCAGTTGACTGTGTTTGTCCTGACATCGAAAAATATGACTACGAGTTGACAAATGGACAGCAGCCATCAAACGTTTAATGCGATGGCCCTCATTAGGAGCTAAATGGGAGGTTTTTCGCCCTCCATAAAGTCATCAATTGCCACACTTTGCCTAATTTGCGTGTTGACTCTAGGCATTATTGTGGGTTTTTTACACCTACTTAATCATCGTCATATCGCCGCGCCTCATACACGGATAGCACGGAGACAATGTTTGGCGAACGAAGGTCACAGTCTTGATGACTGTTCAGTGTTCTGTCGAGTCAAGTGTATTGTGTTTGTATATCGGTGGTGTAAAATAATTTGGGCCTCGTAGGATTCATTTTTCACACTCCCCGCCATTACTCGCACCTGCGCTTTCCAGACATGCGACAGCTTGCTCGCCCTTCGCTCACACCTTTCCGATTCGCAGATGGGGCATCAGCTTGTTCTGAATGGCTGTCAAGTTATCATCAAAGAGTACGCCAACTCTCTGTTTTCTCCCTTTATTTTTTATAAACTTGGGACATGAACAGACGTTTTTGTTTTGCACGGCTTCATGGATTTCAGTAGATAAAATTACAACCATGCACACTTATGTGAGCATCATCTAAGACCTCTTCTATAAACTGCGACAGTGTAAAGTTTGATATCGTTATTGCAACTTACTAGGGGAGCCTCGTACCTCATTCGTTACTAGTATATCATACGCAACCAGCTCTCTTCATGCGCCAGCGCGCGCACATACACACACGACCTCACGCACACACACCATCAAAAGCAAACAGGCAGAAACGAACATCCGCACACCAGCAAATACACACACCACAACATGCATTGTCAAAACATTCCCCCCCCCTTTTGCACACACACACACACACACACACACACACACGCAAACACAGAAACAGACTTATATATTGCTCGTAATCTTAAAGTTTCACATTTGTCATCACTTAGGTAACAATTTCGTGGGTTTAACACTATACAAGTCCTGGCCAGTGATATCATAATAGTTGAAAGTCTGAAATAAGATGCCTATATTTTGTCCTCGCTCTTCAACGAAATCTTTTTTATGCAGACTGAAGAGACAAAAGCAGTAAAAGTGTAAATGATAAATATTACTCCTTACAGAACTCACGTTAAAGAATGTCCTACACCGGGCGTAATGATACACACTTGATAAATGGACGTACGTGGAAGGTATGTCATTACTGGCCCTTTTAATGTTGGTAGGAACTTTATACACACTCACGTACACTGTTGAACATACACGTATCTTTGTATTTTTAACACACAAACGCATATTTACATAATATGCACACACAGAACGAACCTACTAAACACACACATACACACAGATTCATAAACACGTGCAGTCACAACCTGCACAAAACGTATGAAAAGGGGCTTTTCTGTTAATTCACAAATCTTTCTGCCCAAATCTCTTCAGAAACATGGGCATATTACTATGTGGCTATTACGCACAATTTCCTCTTTCTTTTACTTTTTGAGGTCACCATGATTATCGAACTTGCTGTAGTATCGCGAGACGATGTGTTTTTCTCCTCAAACATAGCATAATATAATTCTTTTTTTCTTGCAGTATCCAATGTTTACAGACAATGGCAGGTTCACGAATTAACCTATATAATTATATTTGTAAATATTCATTAGCTTATTTCTCTTTCGAAAACAAAACTGCTGAAGTCAAATCACATCGAATGTCATTGCATGTATAATCACAAGCACACACCCTCATACAAAGTTTTACACACATGCATAAACACATACACACATAATTATTATACATACGTACTGTACTATATATTCTGAAATTCTTTAATTCTCAAAGCATTACCTATTCTTTTCTTTTTTTGGCACAACTTTACGTATGAATAAAAACAAGGAAAACGATAACCCGATTTTCCTGTCCTCTTAATTAGCTAGGGAGACTGTTGAGAATAGCTTTGTTATTGGGAGAGGAGATTTAGCAGGGGATTTCAATTTTTCTCCTCGGAAACTTGAACCCGTTCTGCGCCCTTCCCAATCAATATGCAAATTTCATTCGCTCTCCCCGTGTCCCCCTTGCCAACCTACCCGCCGCCTGCTTTCGCAGAAAGTATGCCGCGTACGGCGAGGAATTACACGCTGCAATATACACATTATTTTGTTATTTAGTTTGTTTTATCTTTATCTTCTTCTTTCGAAGTTATTGCAATCTCGTCTCGTCAGGCAGCCCATATTACGGTCACCCAGTGTACCGCTTGGAAATTCTCCGCTAGGTAGGTATGGAGAGTCCTTAACCTGAAACAAAACACACACACACACACACACACACACACACACACACACACACACACACACACACACACACACACACACACACACACACACACACACACACACACAAAAAAAAAAAAACCCGACGGCAGCAGCAACAACAATTTTACAAACATTACAAACATTACAAACATTAGTACAATAATTTCACGCAATATCGGTATTATTAATAGACTCAAGTTTCATATTCCATTGTCCTCTTTGTTGACGTTGTATTTTTCTCTAATTTTACCTTATCTTAATTACGGACTCCTAGCGTGGGATAGTGCCCATCAAAACTTACTAGATAAATTACTTTTATTACAAAGAAAAGAGGTTATTCGTATTATTTGTGGCGTCCCGCCACGTTCCCATACAGAACCATTATTCACTAAATATAACATTTTGAAAATTAAAGATTTGTATTTTTTTCAACTTGGTCAGTTTATGTTTGATTACAATGTAAATGCACTTCCCAGTATTTTCAATTCAATGTTCCCACGGAACCAGTCTTTTCATGATTATTCCACTAGACAATCTAATGAGTTCCATTTACCCCTCCTGAGAACTTTATTGGCCCAGAATACATTTATTTACACCGGTCCTAGATTTTGGAACTCACTGAGCTGTGAAATAAAAAATTCCCCATCTTTGTATTCTTTTAAGCGCAAGTTGAAATCGTTTCTATTAAATCCTCTCAGATATTTTTTTTTCCTTGGCTACAGGTTTCGTCAACCTCAGGGTTCATCATCCACCCACCAATCATTCAATCACCGAATTCATTATTACGTAAAGAAGTAGCCATCACAATCCTTGCTCAGCTGCATGCAGTACCAACTCTATGAAACACATTCTCTACCATCCCCTGTTCCATTTCCCTTGTTCAGCGTGTAGGCATTCTCTCATTCTCTCATTCTCTCTTTCTTTCTTTCCTTCCATACTTTTCAGCTATTCTGGCAAGTTGTGTCATGTTGTTGTGTTTCTTCTGTTTTGTCCCGTCCTGTCGTATATCATATTTTGTCACAAGTGTTTGTAGTAATTCATAAGTTTTGTGAGTGGTTCACAATCTACAAGCTTTGCTTTTTAGTGGACCTCTCTATTCTTTCTTCTTTTTTTTTTTCAACTGAAGCATGACTTTGTATTATTATTTTTTTTTTGCCAGTATGAGCTCCTATGTTTATCGATATCATTTTTTATTGCAAAGGCAAATGTTTTGTTTGTGATGTAATACCTGATTTATCTTGTGTTATTTTTTTGTTGAAAGAAAGAAAAAAGAAGAATGAAAATAAATGAACTGAATTGAATTGAACAACGAAACAAAACTAATAAAGAAACAAAAACTAATTTACAAACAAACAAACAAACAAACAAACCTGTTCAGTTGACGGCAGCTGGTATCGGGGATGAGCTAGAGCCATTCGTTAATCTTTGGAGAAACCTGGAGATTAGACTAGCCTGGACTCTTCTTCTTCTTCTTCTTCTTCTTTTTTCTTTTCCTTGATCTTCAAGTATACAGTCTGTCTTCCGATATTATTTCGTACTGTTTCAACACCATTCGTGGCTAAACGGGGTCAATCGCATCGACCACTTAAAAGCTGAAAATCCGGTACTAATATCATCCGAGGAAATTTGCAACTCTAGCTTCATATTTTGTCCGTGGGTATATATAGAGCGGTTTAGGTATACCGACTTGACTGCAATGAAATATTCATGGCGATTAGGGACGGCGTGTACTAGTATAAGTTAGAAAAGCCGCGTGCAGTGAAATGGAACTCTATGGGAAAGGTTGTGCGAGAGAGAATTCGCACTAAGTTGGGGATAGTTCCCTCGAAATTAAGTTATTTTCTCAGTCTTGCAGACCGACCGTGTTGCTAATCACCAAACTTCAAAGGCAATTTTCCCGTTTTAATCATGTTTGAAATGCAATTCTAAAGAGTGGACATGTCGGTGGATAGCTCTGATTTCTTTGATGTTAATACGGGCAGTATATTTCGCTAATGTGCGTATTCCTGTCATACACAATTAACGTGTATCATTGGTATGAATCCTGGTGCTTACTTTGATAATAAACTACCATAATTTTCCCTTTTAATTCTTGCTTTATCCGAGTGAAATTGAGGATTTCTTGTCTTATTTTTAATATCTGCTGTTTTTAAGATATTTTTAGTCTCTTTAGGTTGGTATTGGATACCGAAAAGATGTCGGTGATCAAAAAATAAATCAAAACATATCAAAACACAACACAACGACAACCTCATATTCACTATACTTAGTATGCAAAGTCATAAGAAAACGAATTACTGACGGCAAAGATAATACATTTTATAACCTTTATGTTTATTATGATATGGCTCACTTATGACTGTCTTGACTAATAACAGTAGAATTTAACGAGTATTCTCATCATCATCATCATCATCATCAACATCGCCATCATCATCATTATCACCATCATCATCATCATCATCAACATCATCATCATCACCATCATCATCATCATCATCATCATCAACATCACCATCATCATCATCATCAACATCATCATCTTCACCATCATCATCACCATCATCATCATCATCATCATCATCATCAACAACATCATAAACATCATCATCATCATCATGACAGGCCTATCGTCATCATTATAATGATGCTTGTCATTAAAGTATGTATATTCCGTGAGTATATTTCATTTCTGGTGAAGTTTTGATTCTCTGGTCACTATCATGTTTGATTCATGACATGAAAAAGAGTGTTGCGGATTTGACTCGCTAGAATGACCAGTCACGTGACTATATTGTGTCCATCGGGTGTCACTGAAACCAACTAGGAATGTGCGTGTGTGCGTGTGTGTGTGTGCGTGTGTGTGCGTGTAGGTGTGTGTGTGTGTGTGTGTGTGTTTCATTTTGTTCAACCGGGCACACTGTGCCATACGATAAGAAGAAGGAGGAGGAGGAGGAAAAGGAGGAGGAGGAGGAGGAGGAGGAGAAGAAGAAGAAGAAGAATAAGGAGAAGAAGAAGAGGAATAGAATAAGAATATTAGACGTATGAACATACTCAAGTTGCATCAAAACGCAAAGATCTTATGTATAGGCCTAACATTTATATTTTCATATATATTTTTCTAAATCAAATCTTAACAACTTCGATTTTTATACGTCTGGTCATAGGTCGCATAGTTCGTTTGTTTGTATGGTTGGTTGGTTGGTTGGTTGTTTTTGCGCGGTGTTTGTTTGTTTTTGTTTTTTTGGTAGGGGGGAGGGGAGGGGGCAGGAGGGCGGGGTTCGGTGTTCTTTTAATGGATATGCAACCTGAATCATCTGCAATCACGATTTGAAATCAGAGAACAGTGTTTTTCTGTGTAACTGACTATTACTGACGCTCTCTGGAATTGTTTATTCATCTACTAATGTGTCCAGTTGTTTATGGTTCGGTTCAGTTCAGTTCGGTTCATTCCTCTTTTTTTTTATTCCATTTCATCAGTACGCATGAATATAACAACCATCAAAATAATACACTGTAATATATTCTTGTTACATAGTGTCACATAGAAACGAATCTTGTTTCATTAAAGACTAGAAATTGAGGGGATGTTAAAAAGAAAACTTATATAATGCAGTCCCCTTGCTTATGGTACATTACTACAGTACACGATGTACACCAAACTTACTAACTTCAGCAAAAGTAAACATAAGACAAATTAACCAGTGCAAAAAAAAAAAAAATGTTATTATATCAGTGGTACATAGCATGACCATGCATATTATATTAATGATATATAACGCATGACATGACTTTTGCGGCGGATTGTGACGGATCGCCAAAACTCTCCTGCATGGAGGCTATCTCCCACTATACCCTCCCAACTTCCCGCCCTTTTTCCCGTCAACATACAACCATTCTAAATACAAGCGGATGGGCGAATGGCGAAAAGTGCGTTTCTATCACTCCGTCGGTGATTGTGCAATTAATATGAAACAACATAAATGTGGCTAAATCCATTTGTAGGTTCAACAAATTTAGTGGATGCCTTACCGCTCGCTTTATGCTGATATGCATCTATATAGTCAGTGTGTTCACTCTCTCCCTCTCTCTCCCTCTCTTGGAAATTCCACCAAAGTTTGCATACGGAAAAGTTCAGCTGACTTCCGGGGAGAATGTAAAGTTAACAAATATTGTCAATCCCAGTCAATTTGGTGTCTTCGGGACCCGAGAATTATGTCAAAGAATGCGCTGAGAGACACGGGACGCGAGAGGTACGGCCATTTAATTCACATCGCGAGCGATCGTGACTGCGAAAATGCGGCGTGGCGCTCGAAAGTGTATGTGAGCTCACACAGGGCGGGCTGAGACCCATTTCACATCAAAAACATTTCACTTTTTTTTTTTTTTTTTGTTGCGGGTTGTAAAACATAAGATCCAACTGGTATCATTTCGTATACTTGGTTGCTTCATAGCCTTTTGTCTTGAATAAAAACAGTTTCAACGCCAGAATGCATTATGTACAGCGTTGTTAAGGTTATTGTTTTCCCTTGTATCACTTTTTTGTTTCAACCGAAAGAATTCTCGAATGCATGGAGGGCGTGATGCTTGAATTGTATTTGAAAAAAAGTCTGATGAAAAAAAGTTTAGAATAACAAACAACGAATCACCAAGTGTGTTATCAGACTCATATCACATCGTTTTGCAATCTTACGAAGGCGTCTGATGTGTCCCAGAAAAAAAAGGAAATCACCATACACTTATTGGACTCTATTTTGCTATCCTACCTCATGCGTGCTATACACAATAACGTTGTTGTTTTATGGCCGATGATATAATCCTATTAATAATTTACGACGATGATAATTCTTCAATGCGTTATGTGATTCTATAGGTGCTGTATGTTTGAGTGTGTGTGTTTTATGTGCGTGTATGCCCGTGTGTGCATGTACCTCAGATGACTGGGGCCTACTAAAGAAAAATTACAGTACAATAATGGCATGATTAACATTGAAATTAAAAAAAAAAAGAAGTTCAATGAAGTTATCATGGAGTTACACATAAAATACCTTAGAATAGAGGGATCATGATGGACCTATCTGTTTCTGCATTTGTCAGTGTTTGGTGAACATTTCAATGTCAATTGTATAAACATTGTAACTCAAACATGTAAAACGATGTCATACAAGAAGGACCTATTGAAGAAATCATTGGACCAACCTCAACATTGAAGTGTGATTTGTACTCTCATGTCAACATCAACTTCGTCTGTAGTTCATAATGTCCTCTTAAACTCTATCTTATCCACTTTGTCAATAATCTCGAAAATCGCTTTTTCTGGCTACTTCTAATGCAGTCATCTTGTTCCTTATCCGTCTCCTTAATCGTATTTCCTCTCCCCTCTAGATTGTTATTGCTAAGATATATAGCTGAATTGAACATTACTCTCCTGGTATTTCTGTTATTTAATATTTAGTCGGTTTGTGTGTGTGTGTGTGGGGGGGGGGTATTAAAATATCTCTCAGTGTTTTTTTTTACTAAAACTCACATACGTTGCTTAACGAAAACATAGGGACATATTTGATTTGAAGTAAAACCTTGGTAAAAAAACACACCGTACTGAGGAATCATGTGTTTGCTTGTGCTCATGCTTGTGATGTGAATATCTTCACTGTCCGATGACTTTGTTGGTACCCCGTCAATGTGGATGAATCTCCTTCCTATAATTCCACTGTCTTCTGGAGGCTATTTTCTTGATTCATTGGTTAAAATTTACATTTTACTCTGTTATTATTGCACACTTTACATTGAAAATTTTCAATATTTAAGCAATTTACGTTAGTCATCAGATTGTCAATGAAGTTGTCTTTTATGACAACAATGATCCTCGACTACCATTCACTATTAACATTGACAGTTTTTTAATCGTATCTGTGATTTGTTACTATTTTTAATCTGTTACCGTGGTTGTCATAGTTATCAAAGTTAGCATCATTATTGTCATCATCATCATCATCATCATCATTATCATCATCATCATCATCATCATCATCATCATCATTGTCATCATCATCATCGTCACCATCATCTTCAACATCATCATCTCTCTTTTAATCTCACGTTTACCATCGCCAACAACAGGACATTCGTTCATATGCGTATATATCATGTACATATTTCTTGCCTTCCTCAATTTCATAATCATCGATCGTCACCATCACAATAATGCATAGTCACCATCATCCACCGTAATTTTCATCATTATAACCACCGGTATTGTCTTGTTACTTTTTATCGTGCTTGTCATTTCATTTCCCTTTAGGAGCAGCAGCAGCAGATGATGATAATGATGATGATGATGATTCACAGCATTTGTTTGGTGTCTGTTATCTGGTCAAATCATCCAAAGGCGCAGATTATCAGTTGACATTGCCATTGCTCATTGTTGATATCATCTTTCCTACCAGCTATACCATTAGGCTGATCTCGGAAATTGATCTTTGTTACCACTTCATTATTTGTAATCACTTTCGTGATCATTATGACAGTCATCAATGTCATTCCATCGATTTAATGGTGATTTGTAAAGAGTGCACGGACTGAGTGATGCCGTTGAGTGATTGAGCTTACTGTTCAAATGTGAAAGGGTATCGTCGGCGCGCACGACGCGATCGCTAAACATGCAAATGGCCGCAATTGATGTATATCAGAGACACGCGCGGGAGCGATCCGGCGCCTTTCTCGAGCCATAGTGTGCTGATGAGTCGCAAGAATTAAGAGACCAATGCAAACCAAGCGAAAAAAACCCATTCATAAAAATGCGACTCGGCACGGCAGTGCATTCGGCTTTAGAACAAATAACATTTCGTTAGTGTCAGAAACAAGCGCATTAATTTTGGGCGATAACTCTCCTAAGAGATAGGGGGTGATTTCTTACTCACCGAAGGAACCCCATAACATATCGCCGCAGTATTGGCTGCGAGTGGCTTCAAGTAAGCTCGTTCATTTGACGGAAAATGCGCGCAATTCGCCGTGATTGATGCCGTGGTTATTATGTACAGGTCTGATTTGTATCCGATTGCAAGACTAACGTTTTGATCAATCACGCTACGAAATATTGTGAGGGTAATTCCTAAATGAACCGAGTCAATCACATAACACAGACAGACAGACACAACACCGAAGACAACCGCAGCAAAAGGAAACACAAACGGCATCGAGCGGGAAGAAAGGAATAGGCTAAGAGACACAAATCAAACTCCAAGTGAGGCATAACATCATATCTAAATGGATTTTACAAATTGGATGCCACTTGCGGTTTTATTACGGGCGTATTATAGACGGGGGCCGGATGCGGTCATAAAGACGTGTAGAGGGAGGAAGAAGCTGTGTAGAGGATCGTGGTGAGCCATTAGCGTGTCGTGGTGTGATCTCGGATAGAAGCTACTGGTGAAGAATCCTCCTCTACAGCTCTTTTGCCTCTTCTTATTCTTCTCAGACGCCAAGATACAAGGGCACATGTCAATGGATGCAAACTATACTTTCACTCCTTTACATGTCAAATTTGTCCGCTTTTATTAACATCTCTTTCTCTCTATGTCCGTCTGTCCGTCTATCTTTCCGCCTGCCTGTCTCTATCTCGATCTATATTATGTCCAGCGTCGATGAATATGACATACACTCTCACTTCTTCGTCAAATTGACGTATATTGTGTTTTATGTTTCTCTCTCACACACACATATCAATGGACACAACCTTTGCTTAGCCTTCATTACACGACAAGTTCTGCGTTGATATTCTTTTGCCACATCTCTCCCTTTCTTTCTCTATCTCCCCCCTCTCTCTTTATATCTGCATATATATATATATATATATATATATATATATATATATATTTCTCCTTCCTTTCTCATATCTCACATATATACATATAACATATATATATATGTATGTATGTAGACGAGAGACAACGATATGTACACACACACACACACACACACACACACACACACACACACACACACACACACATATATATATATATATATATATATATATATACATATACATATATACATTTTTGTCTCTCGTCTTTAGATACTTCTGACAGGTTGAGTAGTGATCCAGACTCTCTCCGCAAAAGCGCAAAATCTGGCCCACTTGCCAATTGCTTGCTGGTGTGGACGGAAGCCAAAAATGACGCCACGCACCCGTCAGCCCGTGGCGGAGGTTAATGGATACGAGCGCGCAATTCAACCTCTCGGACCACGCCGTGCTGCCAGACGGCCTTCCTCGTCTGTGGCACTGTTGTTGTTTTAGTTGGTAATATTTAAGCAACATCCAGTGTTCACGAAGTTGAATGATACACGGTAAAGAGAGAGGTATATACACAAGAAGTAAGTATGTAAACAGTTGTATACTGTATGCAAAATGGTATATGTATATATGCAAACGCACACAATATTGAAATGTGTACATACAATATTGAATATGCCTATGTCCTCATCGTGTGCATGTTTAATTTTGTATCGTTTATTCATCTGCCCATACTTAATGTTTCGTTCTTGCTCTGTGACGTAAATACACCAAGAGAGCTTTATTTTGGATGAGACAAGCGTTCAGCGATCACTTTTGGCATGAATTTATTGTTATGCAACTTGCCACTATCTTGACCGTCTGAGTGCTCGTAATTATTTAGCATTTAAACAGAGTCGATTTTGAAAAGAGACTGCATCGAATCTTCGAAGTGTCGCTACAGCCCATCTCACTTTGACACTTTTATTTGCAGTCTATTGAAAGGTTTGCTGTAACTTTAGACTGTAGAGCTGCGATGCTGCTGATAACAGACGAGCAATAAATGTTCCTTCAAATGTTGCGCACGTTTATCCCTTTTTTAGTGCTCAGGACTGCAGGAAGGCAATATTTTTTTTTTGTTAATTGTGTCCAAATGATGCGGATATTTTGTTATGTCGTATAGAAATACCAGTTTACTATTATTTGAGTAGAAATAAATAAATGCCATTGAAATAACGGTGTGTGTAGGTGTGTTTGTGTGTGGTTTTGCTTTCAAGAAACTGGTACCTTAAATATAAAGGGGAACAAGACTCCAATCTTGGATGGAGGAGTGCATAATACCATCACCAATGCTCACCAAGCTATAAAGAAACATTGCTAGTCCATTGCTGCCAAGCTTGTCAGGGTTCAGTTATTACATTATAGCATTATATATTCCATAAAGAGCTAAAAACGAACATTTAGTTCGTAGTGCATTTACGTTTATTTATCTTTATACATGTAATTGCATTAACTTCCTTTATATTAATCGATTTTTTTTTTACTCTTTTTCATTGTGACGTTTAATTTGCATTTCTTTAGAGTCACAAGTACTTTTACCTCCTTTAGTACAGAATTTACTTTTCTTGAATATTTTCACAAACAAAAATGCAGAGAAGAGCTGAGGAAGGAAGAAAAAGAAAAAGTCAGAGAGAGAGAGAGAAAGAGAGAGAGAGAGGTAGAAGGACGAAATAGATACAGACATTGAGGAGATATGCTTACTACATGCGAAGATATTATGTCGAGAATGACTCACTCATTTAGTCAGACAGTCTGAGTTGAATTTTTTTTTTATCTACATACATCTTCAAAAATCATTTTGCATCCGTCGAACCAGCTGAGTTAAGTGCACAAGACACTCGCATACATCAAATCTCGGTGATATCCCGTCTAGGGTGCCAAGAAAACTCTTGAGAAAATGAGAATAGATGTCACTTCGTCACCGTCCCTATATCTTACTCACCTCTACGTCACATACTCGAGGGATTAGCGTGCCCTTTTTTTTTTTTTTTTTTGCACTGACACGGCTCGCTGGTCAAATTTGAACCGTGTAAAGGAATTTGTAACCTCCTCCTTCAAGTGCAGCTTATCATGGGTTTCAAGGATGAGCTACACCTTTTTTTTTTCATCCGTATCAAAAAAAAAAAAAAAATTCAGCGTATCCTCTTGTTCCGACAGTTTGGTAGAAACCTGGTAGAATAGTCTACCGGAGTTGAAAACGCCACAAGGGTAATTTTATGTTAATCACCATACATTTTATTTTTTACAAAGAAATCATCTTTCTCCCAGCACAGCTTGTTATTCCTTGATAAAGACAAAAACATTTCAATCAATGCATCAGAACAAAGAATATCCGTAAACCAAACGAATACCTGTTGATTTTATCTGCGAGGATTAAAGTAATGATAAAGGTGAAACTGTCCCAAATGAAATCAGATATTGACGTAACAAATCATTTCGCCTTCCTCTTTTTCCACTTTTTAAAATTTTCTCTGTTTCTTTAGCTTTAAACCACTTTTCTGTTGTTTAGAAGGCAGATATGGTTTGTGCTTTATTGAATAAAAATGGACACTTGAGATGAAAAAAAAAAATCAGTTAGGCGCTGAACAAAAAAAAAATGTCATACCGACAAGGAGAAGCAAAGAAACGTTTAAAGGGTAGAAAGACAGGACGACGGTAAGAAAGGAGGAAGAGATGGAGTAAAGATTGGCGACAGCTAAATAGACGTGGCAAGAATCTAAACTCTCTGAAGACAGAAAGATGAAGAGAAGACGTGGCGAGTTTGAGGATACACGAAGGCGGAGGGAAATTGAAGAGCGGGGTGCATGTATAAACGGGATGGAGGAAAAAAAAAGAGGGACTAATATACATGTCATACAATTGATCTCAAACAGATGTCATAAGGAGACACACAAATGCTAACAACCGCGAAACGCGTATTATGTCACGAGTTCATAGCCAAGGCCGCTAACAGCGCCTCCAACACATCATGTCAGAAATGTGACTGTATGGGACTGAAAGACAAAGCTATTCGAAGGGGCCGTCCATTATGGGGCGGGATGAACACATCTCTTTATCTCATTCAATATCGCTTCCTTGAAAATTGGCTGATTGCACCCGCCATTTTCTGCTCACAATGGCGCGCGCGAGGAGGAGGAACGGGTTCTCGTTTGCTCGCCTTCCTTTCACTGCAGTCGGCCACATTTAGCCGCTGAAGTCGCCTCCTTCCCAGTCATTTTCGGCGGATTTGTTGTTATTTTAACTCTCCCTTATACATCCAGTCGAAAAGGAGAGAGAGAGAGAAAGGGATAGGAAAAAATAAAACAAAAATAGGAACAGGGGCTATTCAGTATAAATCTATACAAATGCGCTAGCTGTAAGAACGAACGTGTAGCACACAGGCAGACGGGGAGCTGGGTGATTTTAACGACGATGTAGACAGAAAACGCGCCTTTCTGCTAAATCTCTGGAGCGTAAGGAAATCGCGTCTCTAGATGGGAGAAGACGATGACTATCTTCTCGAAATGATTCGTCAACAATGTCCCCCGCATTTTTCCTCTAGTTTCGCTATCAGTTCGAGCTGTAATCCCCAGCGGCCCTGCCTCAGCTTCAAAAAAAGGATAGCAGGGATGGAGGAAAAATAGTAAAATAAATAACTCATCCTTCTCGGTCGTTTTGCCGTCTGGTACGCCAGCTTTAGCATTCAAGCCGTTTTCGTCGTCAGAATTTCAAATCACGATTAAGTATCCCTTTCAGAGCCATGCAAAGGGGGGAAAACGCGGTAAAACGTATTAGCATTTTCTTCCATTACACACAATATCCAGGCGAATGTCTCGGGAATTAGATTTGCCAATACAATGGTCGAGCAGCAACCAAAGGAATGTGATACAAATGCAGAATTGTGGCGTTTTTCTTTCCACTTTTCCCGTAATTTGTTTTTTCTTCTGTTTCCCCTTTGGAGCCAAAAAAGGGGGAAAAGATTGTTTAGCTTTGAACTCATCCAAGAGAGTTCACTCAATCCTTTGATTGCTTTTTTGTTCCTCCCCAAAATGGACGGAGATAAAGACGATAAAGCATTCTCTTGGTTTATTAAAACTTTGAAGATAAAGTATGACCGCTACTTTCACTAATCGACCTATACCCTCACATGAAAGTAAAGAAGTAGATGTTGTAGCTTCATACAAGACCACACACGCATATTGCGGCGCCATATGTATAGACATATCCCATATACAATGTATATATACATATATAAACAAAGAAACAAGTTGTGTTTTGTGATTTACTTAAACAGTTAACGATAAAAGGAAATTTACTGAAGACTAGTGTATCCGTAAGTGCAAACTTTGCCTTTTACTCCACTAGATGCATTTATATACATATGTCATTTGAACAAATATATACTACCATGAATATATATATATATATTATATATATATATATTTATATATATATATGCATTTGAATATATATATGCATTTGTATATATTATATATACATACTTTTATAGTATGTTGGTGTATGTATTATATATATATATATATATATATATATATATATATATATATATATATTATATTATATTATATACAGAGAGAGATTGTGTGTTTATGTGATCCTTTATGATGAATCTATATGACTGACATTATTTTTCATGATCAAGAAGTCTGATCTTTTTTAAAACTTTTTTTTAATGCAATGGGTAATGTATGGTCTGCGCTTGTGTGTGTGTGATTGCGCATAGGTAGTGTGTGATGGTTCCTCCTCTTCTTTCAACGGAATAAAAAAGACAACAACAATAAAACAACCATGCGCTTTGATACATCCACCAATAGTGATTCATTTCTTCTTTTTTTCCGGTGGTATCGGAGAAGTATGTTCCAGATAGTGACAAGTTGTAATGTTTGTATTGTTTTTCCTTCTGTTTGCTTTTGTTTTTGTTTTTGTTTTTTGTTTTTGTTTTCTCTCCCGTCTGTGCATTCATCCACCACCAACAAGGCGGGGAAGACACAGGAAAGTGGATGCTTGTTTGACACGTAACACACCAATTCCTCCTGCCCCCTACCAGGCCCTTATACTCGACAGCCCGCCCTGGATAGCTACTCCAGCGGGTACTAATCAACGACGACATTGGGAATTCTGCGCGTCTTTAAGATGAATTTCGTCATTTCAAGCTTCTTTATTTGATTTATTTCCGGGGGACGAACAGTCCCCATAAAAGCTGGTGTGCATTTTAAGACTAATTGTCATTCTCTCCGTGGTCCATGATCCCCCAGTTTTCAAGATGATAAAAGGGCAGAGGAGCGGCGCACAATTTCACAGGATTCGGGCAAATCGAGACAAATTGATGGTCGAAGCAAGGCGCATTAAGATCGGAGAAATCGCGCCATTAATTATGCCCGAACATAAATCAGCCCGAACATCGGGCAGAGATTTTCAGTGGGAATCAAAAACAATCTTTGAGATAAATCAAGATTTTGGAATTTTAAATTCAGATTAAGGACGCGTGCACTTTGCGGGTTCAAAAATCTCCGAAGAGTTAAACAGCTCTTTTCCGAAACACGACTGATGAGACCAAATTCACCAAACAGTGTCCGAACCACCGCCTCACGCCCGGCGATGCCTCTCTCTTCCGCCGCCGCTCGCGTGTTGCAATAAGAAAGTCAATCCTCGATAGCATTGAGGTTTAATCCGATTCGTGACCCTTAATCCCTATACCTCTCTCTACGTCTCGATTTCAATGAGTAAATCTGTGGGCAAAATGGAACGCTTTCCAGAAATCATCGTCATTCGATTAAACAAAGCAGAAACTTGATATCGCAACTATGTACTCATACAATAAAGATACACATGCACACACAAAAACAAAAACACACAACAGTCGACAATAGTCATCACTTCTTGCCTTTTTTCCCCCTGCAATATTTGGAAGTTTGAAAGAGTTTGAGCCTCTGCTGAATTAATTCGTCAGCAACAAGCAACCTAGCGAAGGGACAGAGCTACAGTTACAGCGAGCAAAGATACCGGTCGGCGCGTCAGCTGGCTGTGGTTCACCAGTTGTGGTGGGTATGGTGTTGGTGGTTGCTGCGGACTTCGCTCACGTCAAGCGTAGTTAGAACAAAAACTCGCCGTTTCTGCGATTTCCCGGTTTTCTTTAATTCCAGTCAACCGTCACTGGTTTGGTTTTATCATTTTCACTTTTATTATATTTTATTTTCATTTATTTTTGTAATTGTTTTCATTCTCTGTTTTTCACTGTTGTGATTCCATGCAGCTGTGGACTATTCGAGGACCGCTAATCCAACAAACCACCGATACTATATCAGTTGGTTGCGTCGCTGTGCAACGTGTTGATGCAAACAAACAAACATACACACACACACACACACACACACACACACACACACACACACACACACACACACACACACACACACACACACACACACACACACACACACACATACACTCAACAATGGTGACAGATATCAGACGAAGCTAACATTTGCTATGGTCAACGGAACTGAGTACTTAAAAAAATTATCACTTACACTGCTATACCTTCACTGTACATGGATGATTCTACTACAATTACTATATCGATCTATCATCTATACCATCTATCTAACCTCATCTACCACACATGCTGATAACAGCAGTAAAAATGGTGCCGATGTTAATACTGATCAGGACTATCCTAACAATGCTGGTGATAACGGTGATTATACATAACGCAATGTACAATTCATGACAAATTATCTTCATGCACAAATAGCTAAAGTTAGCAATCATTACCGTTATGATTGCAATGATCGTACCAGGACAGAAATGGTCATAATTTGAGATTCGCGTGACATGAAATTGATGATAGGAAAGTTTCCTCTGATAACACGGTGATAGACAGCACGGTGATAAACAGCTCTTGGACCAGTAACAGCATCTTATTAAAAAAAAAGAACAACTACGACGACACGAAATAAGTAGACCTTTAGTGACGTAAATCCGTGAAGGACGGCGTAATGATATAAATGTATAACGACCAGAAAAAAAGAACATCCTAGGGTCAGCCTAGATTGGGTTACAAGGAAAGATGCCAGCATAATATATTTTATGTCATCAAAATCTATGAATGATATATGGCCGATACATATAGCATGATTATGGACAGGATATTAGTACTCATTAGATTGTGGGGCAGGGGTTATAGCACCGGAAGAATGCAGTTCTTTTGTTATTTTATTTGTTAAAGGCTATCAAAAATATTACTTGATCTAAACTGAAAAAGAGCAGAGGATGTCATCAATATTTTCAAGTAATAGTAAATGAAATGAGTGATAGAACATAATCTCGTCTTTTCATATACGCTCAGAAATGCCTACATGTATCTTTGTAACGTTATACCGTCCTGATATTTTCTCAAAAATCGCATCTGTTTTATGGATAAGACATGCTCATTTAAAAATGAAATCCAGTTCAAATATAACTTAGTCTGATAAAAAAAGAGTAAAATCTTACGAGTTCAACGGTAAAAATTTGACTGAAATCGGAAGAAAAATAAGGAAGTTATGACATTTTGAAGTTTTTGCTAATTTCTGCAAAACAGTTCTTGTACAGTGGATATGAATATGCAAATGAGTGAGCTAACCATGTCACACCCTCACAATTTTCCATTGATTGCCTACAAAAAAAAATGACGAAAATTCAATGTTCCTGTCACTTAAGTCTGAAACATGATGTTATTCCTGGTTGAATAACTTCAGAATAGTGATCAGTTAGATATACCAGGATTTGAGCCTCGGGCATAATTGCGTTTGAATGAAAAACTGGAAATTTCCTAATTTTATGTACAAACTATATGGTAGGTTGTGAGGGAATGACATGCTCACTTTGCCATTTGCATATTCATATTGACCGTTCAAGAACTTTATCCCGAAAAAATAGCTAAACTTCAAAATGTCTTAACTTCCTTATTTTTCATCCGATTTCGATCAAAATTATGCCGTTAAACTCGTAATATTTTACTCTTCCTAATCAGACTAATTTATATTTGGACTGGCTTTTCCCCTTGAACACTTTATTGTTTTGTTAAATGATACTCCCTCCTTGGTTCTGGATGTCACAGAAAGGATACCATCCTCTCTTGCATTCTAAAGAGAGGAAGACAGCAAGTCATTTAAAAAATGCCCAGTGGTAACAACATTCTCTTCTGTCCCCGTCTCTTCTGAGAACACAAAATGTATATGTTTCTAAATGTCTAAAACCGTATCATTATATTATACTATTAATAGTGCCATAATAAGAACTATTGCAGCATAAGGTTTATCCGATCTTCAAATCTGCATTAAAGAAGAATTTGCTATATCTCCGATTATTTTTGTCTTTTATTTTTTTGTCCTATGTTTCGGTCATTTGTTGTACCCGTGCTCCTCATCTTAATCGTTGCACTCAATTTCAGTACTGGGACCTAAGCTCAACAAGCTTGCTTTTTAAGTAGGTTC
This sequence comes from Diadema antillarum, assembly GCF_040938485.1. NCBI lineage: Eukaryota > Metazoa > Echinodermata > Echinoidea > Diadematoida > Diadematidae > Diadema > Diadema antillarum. The sequence goes on along the minus strand of NW_027271528.1, from coordinate 776,079 downwards.
TATCATATTTCTTGAACATTTATTCTCAGATTCCAACTATCATAGACTGACCATCACGTTCTATATATGCAATATTCTATTATGTTTTCTAGCTGAATATCATGTATTATTTCATTTTGTTGTATTATTTTGATGAATTTCTCACTGAGAAATCTGAAAATAAATTAAAACTGAAATTGAAATTGAAATTGAAATTCCGGTCCTTAGCATGCCTGACGCCATACGGTCCCTTCACAAAGACAGATGTATTGCAACACCTGCCTGGTAAAGATGTCATTATAAAGGAGGGAGAATGTAGTCACTATGTAACTGTTTTAGCTTTCTTATCAAATTTGACTATTTTTTTCAAGATGATAATAAACCTTCAACGTCCTCACTTAAAATCGCTCTCTCCCTACAAGCATAATATGTCTGTGGAGGGAAAGAGAGACATTTATATATATATGTATATATATATATATATATATATATATATATATATATATGATCTTTTTAAATCAGAAAGACAATTAGGTGAACTCTCAGTAGCTCAATATAGATATGACTTCCTTGGAAGCTTTCTCCTCATGATTGTCATTTACAAAAGGGAATTATATTCTGCTTATATTTCTGTTTAAAGAGTCCACTTTAGAACTTATATTTATTCAGCTTAAAAGTTAAGCTGGACTAGAAAGGATTATTGATTTTTGCCTAAAAGTGCGGCGGGCAGACCTCAAAAGTTGATACTGTTTGTGCAATCAGTGGTATATGCTCAGAGTAGCACACTTTGGCCTGTAAATAGTGGACACATTTTACTTGAATTTTCGCCAAGGCTAAAGCACGTAATTACATACAGCAGGTATTCATTTCCGTGAGAAATGCTCCAGTTAAAACACCGCTACACAAACATGGCCACAATTCATCCTAAAGCAAATTAAATATTTGCACTCTCGATTTGGCTCTATACACAGAAAAAGAGATCAGTTTTAGGAAGCCAAATTTTTTTCTTCATTTGCGGGACCGCCTTTGATGAAAATAGAGCTAAACGTGACAAAAGAAAATCGGTGATAAGTTTACTTGCTAATGCATTATTTCAGCAATTGTGTTCCTAATCAGCGTGGGCAAAATCAATCGAGAAGGGACACATGTAGTAATGGTTCAAACGAAGACAAAACTGCTGGGCAATTAGGCACACTTAAAGAGTTTCATGTGCTTAGATTTTCTCCATCAAAAACTCATTAACCATATACATTTTTATTGTCCTTACGCGAGCCTAATCATCACGAGCCACCTCAATTAGTCATAATTTAGAAGCGTTCCAAGTGACAGAAAAGAAGCAATAGCTCTTAAACTGTTGATTCTCTGTTTGAAGCTCACAGTCCTCCGAGAAGAAAGGAGTGGGGAGAACGCGACATCATCATATTTGCGCAATCAACAGAGCACGGCGCCTGAAGCTACTCTCGAGATACCCCTTGATGTTGACGAAGCGCGGATCGGGCTTGGAAGGAGCACACATCGTCTTTGTTCACTGGAGATGGATAAAAGCCCCTAATTACATAATTAGACAATCGCCGCAAAGTGACTGGCAAAAGGGGGGAGTGAGAGAAGGAGACCGAGCGAAGAAAAAGAAAAAAAGATGAGACAAATTTCCCTCCTTGAAGATTGTTTAATGAGTGAGCTTCTGTTATGAAAATCTTGAGACTTGAGTACCTCACCTGTCATTCACTTTGTGTTAAACCTCTCACCGGTACTTCTCCTCCATCTCTCCCTCTCTCACTCTACCTCTCTTTTTATCTTTCTCTCACTAGTTAGTGTCGGGCATTCTCTGGACTTCTTTAAAAAAAATAAAAAAATAAAAAAACGTCGGATAAGATCGGAGCAGACGACTGTGTTTGCCGCCGGGATTTGTTGCCTTTCTTACCAGCTCAGAAGGCGGGATTGTCATGACCGTGTGAGTCGCATCTCTATTCTTTGGGTGTTTTCTCCCCGACCTCTAACTCCACCTATACCCTCGAAGGGCGTGGCACTACTTCACTGGATAGTGGTGTCCATTGCCTGACACACGAGAAAGTGAACTTTCAGGGAACATGCTTTTCTCATACTCTCCAGATGAAACATGCGAATAAATTGGTGATATTGTATTCATATCATACTATTATTAGCGACGTATTTCCACAGAAACAGAGAATGCGATGAATTGATCTGCTCTGATTACAGTTTCTGAGTTTCATGGAAGCAAATGGAGAAAAAAAAAATGATTTTAAGAACAAAACATTGACCACATGCAGTCATCCTCAGTAACCAATCAAGTTTCGTCTAAAGATAAATTCTCAAATCTCGGTGTAAAATCATGGAAATTATTGTACTCATCTTATGCCATAAAAATAATGCCAATCTGTCAGCCAAAGAAGTAAAAATACCGTTGTTAGATGCTGACGTTTGATAAGACGTATATCATTTGCTAGTAGCTCACATGTCACTGTTCTTCCCCAGGCAAGAAACGAATGAATAAAATAACGACCCATAAGCACAGACACAACTATGTATGTAGCGACCGAGTGTAATGTATTAAATGTGGCATACTGCAGAGGCTATGATCGATCACACTATCGGGAAAGGGACGTAAATCGATAGATCTCGATCGCCTCTGAACAGCAAGGAACTGTTTGCGCACGGACCGGTATCTCCGCTGCCGGTTAGGAATCGCACCATGTCGATCTCACAAGTTCGACGTCAATCGACAGTCTACTTCACTCCCCTGGAAAAACAAGCCTTATTGTGTTCCTGGCGACAGTCGATCATTACGCGATTCCAACTTGTTTGATTTCACAGTTTATACAGACGCGCTATCAAAGGGAAGAACTTCGGAGTTACGCACGAGGCGAGGCTCTTGTCCGAGTAGGTGGGGATATTGAGTGGAGTTTGAGTGTTGTTCTAGGAGCTCTTAAGAAGAAAAGCTGTCCCAAAACACAGACAGCGCTTGCTCACCTCCCTGCTTTGGCTTATCGCTAGGGGAGAAAAGACGGGTGCGCGTCCATTTCGCGTTCAGCAAAGCTCTTTGATCAATAAAAATGCAAGGAGAATTTAACAAAACCGAGGGATAGGGAGGGGGTGGGTGGGAGATAGCGAGTGAATTGACATGTCAAGACGGTCTCGTAAAGTAATTACTGCCGCTATAGGCATCACAATCACCTGGGTTAGATTTTTTATCTCTTTATTAAAAGCAAGATTGATTGATCATTCTATCTACACGAGCGAATATTTTTATGCCCATCGTTCCTCCCTTTGAAATATTACCTAACGAAGAATGACGGACACCCTTCGCTTTCAACTCGATTTATTCCTTACGACTCATCGTCGACATTGATGCGATGTTAATTTACAGAGCATATTAAGGAACAATGCAAGGATGAAATAGGGAGCAGTGTTAATAGTTCAAGACATAATATAATCAGAGTGAATATTTTCACAAGAGTTATTAACAAAAGACAGGTGAGCACAGCCATGAAAATAACATCCACCTGGGTGCATTGTATACGGTCATGAAAAGAAAACAAAAAAAAACATACAACCATGAAGAGGGCATTGATCCTGAGAAAGACTTATACTTGTAATACATCGTCACATTTGTCTTGCGTATCTTTGTAATCTCTTTAACCGATTCCTCAAAATTCTATATTAAACTATGTGTGTGTGTGTTCGACACGTCGGCTACTTGTCATCAATAATTATACACACACGTGGAGGTGTGACATTATGATGTATAAACTCACGTTCAAGCATTACACCTAACGATTCACCATCAAACACAAATGTTTTATACATTTACAATTAAAACACACACACGCAAACACACACCATTATTGATGACACAGCATACTTTTCTTTCTGATTATTGCCGTGAATTGATTGCTATGATTTGAGATTTCAAAAGTTCGCGCATTTAGCTACCTAAAAGTTGCTGAAAGCTGGTCATATTTGGCTTCTGCTTTTGAATGCATTGTTGATTAAGATTAAGAATGTAAGATGTAAACCTCAGAAGAATGTAAACCGACACACGCGCAAAACTATGATAATATCAACTGTATATATACTTACAATGGTCATTGCCATAACCGAAATAGTTTGATTTTGAAATGTGACGTAATAAGAGAATGTAACGTAAAGAATGAAAATAAATGAATTGAACTGATCTCAGAAATTGAAACAAAGGTGAATATGTGTGTGTGTCTTCTTACCATTATTTTTCGATATTTACAGTGGAGTTTATAAAGGGGACTTGTGTGGGAAACCCGAGCTCCTAACTTCACAGGCATTTCATCATCATCATAGCAGCGTTTGTCTCTCCGTATAGTGGGCCTGGCCTGTCTGGCCACGTCAGCTTACGAGGGGCCGACAACACACCGGCCAGGGATCCGCCGAAAGCCGCGATAATTCGGCCATAAAACACCGTCAAGGAAAACAGGGCAATAATGACCGTCATTTCGAAGGGAATGTTTATGCTACATCCTCCGCCTTTGTATTCCCGACATGCCGACACTTTTTTTTTTATTCTATCTTTAAAGGACCACGTGACCAACAGCAAAACTATTCCAATCTAGAAGTCTAGTCACTGTCTAACGGCAATCACCATTCCATCATCCTCGTGCAGCTATAACGGATACTACTGTGAAGGAATACAAACACAAATTTTTGGTTTGATTTTTGGTTCGGTTTATTTCCGCATTCAAGCAAATACAAATTCAACACAAATTCCAAAGATAAAAACAAGAACAAATGCAATAGTTAGGATTATCATCACAAAATATTTCAACAGGTAGATAAACATAGGCAGTAATGTTGTAAAATGAACATACAAAACATACAAAACATGTAGGCTAAAAATAGCAGTATTATAGTATTTTTTTCTAGTAAATTAGATTGAAACAAACAAGTGAATAACTATCGTTAAACTGATTTTTTTTTTCGTCTTGTAATAAAGAATAAAATGAATGAGAAGATTGATTTTGAAAAAGATTTATACATTTCTTTAACTCTTTTCTTTCTCTTTAACATCTTTTTCTTAGACTTCTGGAAACATTTTCTAAGTCTACATAAGAATATTATTTTCATCATATTTAAACTAAACAAACAAAACAGCGAAATCGTTAATTGAAACACTCTGGTAAACAATGGATGGAACATCTCGATTGGTTCATGAAAAAATCTAAACATACGCAGGCGAATCAAAATGAGTGCAGAGATTCATGGGTGAACAAGTTAATGTTCCAGAAAGTTATTAAAAATCATACATGATTTCGTTATGAATCTGTACATGAATGCCTTGTTATACCTAAACAAATGGAACTGGTTGATTGAAATGCAAGAACAGGCAGTTAAATTCCTGCTATGTGGGGAGTGATTACAGAAGCATAGCCTATAACGTTATCATCTAATATCTTTAGTCGTTATTAAACAAAAAAAAAAATATTCAAACAGAGCACTGACAGAAAGAGCAAACGATGGGAAGTTTTTTCTATTATGAAATGAATTTGGAATCACATATTCTTACTGAAATTTCGAACCCACCGTTTGGTTTATAAACTGGCAATAGAAGGCGAATAAGAAAAAAGTGTATATTTCTGTATTATAGTTAATTGACTACACACACACAAAACAAAGATCAACTTTTTCAAACATTAACACAGCGGGCTTAACCCAAATGATCGGCAACTTGTGTCGATGTTTCTCTTTAACTCGGCGTTTTCATGGTCGGTAAGTATCCGTTTGAAGTCGGAAGGTTTAACGCCGGGCCGTTTAGGAATGCAAAATTTGTGGCCGCTGGAACAAGAATTGACTATAAGGACGCAATGTCGTAGTCAACGCCTTACGGAAAAAACACGCTAGTACCCCCACCGCCCGTCATTATTGATTTTATAAATTGACAATTAACCTCCAAAACATGGAGTATTGTGAGCTTAAAACTTAGAGGACTCAAGGTGAGCGCCATTAAAGACTACGTTTATGGAGTGCCGGTTCGAAAACAGCCAAAGTGAGCTTCGAAGGTTAGTTTTCTACCCCATTTCTCCCTCTCCGTTCGTTATTCTCGCTTTCCAAATGCAGCGTGTACTCGCCTGTGCTCAGAAGAGATGGTTTGAAAAATGAAAGCTGCATGATAATCGTTCATATTGCAGCTTTATGTCCACTATACTGACGATTGAAGGAGAATGCAACATGTTCGTACATGATCATTATTACATAATAATAATAAAAATAATACTGTTTTATTTAACCAGGGTAGCCTCTTCAGTGTTGCCACTGCTCTACCACAGGGCCTTGCCATTATCATTACCCTGGCGTTACCAGATGCCCATTTATACACCTAGGTCGAGAGGGACATGGTGGGTAAGATCATCTTGTCCAAGGACGTAAGCACTTGGCGAGAATCGAACTCGGGTCCTCCGGTTGGGAGTCGGGAGTCTTATCCACTATGCCACAGCACCCCTATTCCATTTTTGACATGTCCCTGTACTTTATTATTGTTATTATCATTTTCGTTTTTATCATTATTATCGTTATTACTACCATTATCATAATCGTTACTTGTTTGCTTTTGAGTGAGTAAGAATCCTCGAAATAAACTGGAGCCTCATCTCGAGAGTTAAGACGTACGCTGCAGTCTTCGCATACATCACCTCATGTCCAATGTCTATTGTCATTTCATCGTCTACCTCCTTTATTCATCCAGAAAGATCAAGTTTAATTATCAATTGACATCTTAATGCATATCATGGCTAGTAATTTGGTAAAACTTATAAGGGAACAATCCCTTAAGTGTTCAAAGAATAATTACCATGTATCAGTAATCGCTTTGATAAAAAAGAAGATATAATCACTTTTATATCAGTATTAGAACCAACTTACCTGTTGATTTGGACACGCGTCCTAACATCTTGCTTGTGTTCTCCAAACTGTAATAGATATAATGTATGCTGGATGATGGGGGGGGGGGGGGGGAGCTGGAGCTGAATAATATAAAACAGTCATCCTTACACCACTTTACACAGACGAAAAAGGATCCTGGATTGTAAATTAAGAGAAGGCAAATGTCTACTTTTGGTCGTGACCATCAAAGGTGGGGTGGGGCAGGCTCACGAGACGGATGAGAGACAATTTGAATAGATAACTAACGATTATCTTGAAGAAACGGTACTGACGATTACTGCTCTAGAAACCTAGTTGTAGCCGCGGGGGAAAAAAGAAAAAAAAATGTCGGATTCATGGCACAGGTCTAATTGATTCAAAAGGGAGATAGCAGCGAAAGAGAGAGAGGGAGAGAATATATATATATATATATATATATATATATATATATATATATATATATATATCAGACAGACAGACAGACAGACTTTGTCACTGTGGATAGATATATAGGCCTACACCAAAGAGAGAAACCGAGATGGCAAGTTATACTACAGAAAAATATCAATAGGGAAAAAAAAACCCTCTCATAAAAGGCGTTTTTATGAAATACATCTCCAGCGTATAATAACAAAGTATTATATGTCCTACATACATCTATCCGTCTATCAATCAATCTATCAATTTATCTATCTATCTATCTATCTATCTATCTATCTATCTATCTATTTATCCATCTATCTATCTATCTATCTATCTATCTATCTATCTATCTATCTATCTTTATATACTTATATAAATGTATATCTCCTTCGTTATTTCTCATATAACATGTACATAAATGAATTCACAGATTAGTCTTATTCTGTATACTCTTTATGTAATCTTGTATGCGTAAATTTGTATGCAAATGCGTGTACTTGTGATAAAAAGAGGAGAAGTACTATCATGAAGAAAACGTTGAACAAATTTAAAAAGCGCTCCCCAGACGGGAACGGATTTCAAAATGACAACGTCATTAGAAGGGGGTTTTAATTTGGTGAGCGCCGATGGTCAGCCCTAATGGCTACTTCTGGTCAGTGGAATCGGCCTGTGCCTCGGACCCCTCCTCGGCAGGGACAGGAATGACTGTCAAGTCTGACCGTCAACCATCTCATGTCCGGCTCGACTCGGACCTCTAATGGGATCGGAAAGTCCAATTTGTTGCTGGAAATCATCGCTAGTTCCAGACGACATGATAGCATGGAAGGGGTGGGGGATGGGGGTGGGTGGAGAATTGAGAATTGTCCAGCATGTCTTGCTTTTTGCAATCCCTGGTATATTTTGTTTTGTTTTGTTTTGTTTTGTTTTTGTTTTGGTCAAGAAAACCAACGGACAAAAGGAAGGAAGGGAAAACAAAATATAAAAACAATTTCTTGTTCTTTTGCAACAAGAGAGGTCATCGCTTAGCGTTTGTTTATGTTATGATAATTATGTTATGATTGCTCTGACTCCAAGCTTCACCGCTGTTGGTTAAGCAACAACATTTTTTACTTTTGTTTCAGAGTTTTGCACTCTTTCATTTCATCTCATTTCATTTATTTCATTTGATCCAACAACAACAACAACAACAAAAGAATTCCAGTAAGACATTTAAACACACGTAATTACACAAAATCATTACACCATTGCAATAAAGGCATATTCTGTCAACTGAAGTACAAAAGATGTTGTGACTTTTATGATAAATACCGAATAAGAATTGTCGAAAAAGAAGTATACTATGCCCTTTGTTATTGATTTTTGTCTGTGCAAGTGGGCGTCGTTATTGCATGTGGATAAACAACCAGTGAGCTCTTAATTTGTCGATTTACACCCCCTTTCTCTCTTTTCTGTATCTCTCGCTCACGTATCTGCACCAGAGCATAGTGGATTCGAATTGTGATCTACTCGTCACTGATTAGTAAAATCAACATTTCCATCTTTAAAATGACTCCTCTTTCTTTTAGGCACGTTTTCATTTTGGCGCGAATGTACAAAAGCTGAATGACTTTGAATGATTGGCCGCTGGACTTATCTGACTTCCCTGGAAATGATTCAGTTAAGTTCTCCACGAATCATTGAAGAAAAAGGGGAACACTATTATTGCTTCGGTTGACCCGCCGTGGCTAAAGAAAACACAATCAAATACAAAAATAGCAGTATTGTATCGAAACGATTGTCGATAACACGATTAGCGGCAAAGTAGCGGAAGCACGTTACATGGCAGTCGGGTTTTGACGGATATGTTTTGAAGAAGTCCGTGTCTCCCTCAAAGAGGTTGGCAAGTCTATCATAACACCTCGCCACTCGTAATGACAGACGCAGTCACAAAAACGGACTGGAAAGCTCTTTCACACAATCATGCATTCTGACACAAACATATTAGCACACCAGACACATGCTCACAGACTTACGCACCCACTCGAGAAATGTTTAAACTGTCACGTCTCACATACAAATTAACATATTACAGTAATATAATGTTGTTAACTTACAGTGCTTGCAAAATGCGCGACTACGTTGATTAGCTATTTACGGCGACCACTTGACACGAGTTTAATCTTTAAAATGTCTTTGGGAATAAAAGTTATAAACCAACCACAGCTTAAAGGGGATGGCTAGTAACCGATCAGTGGGAATCAGTAGGAATGATGAGGGATGATTGTTCCAATCCTTGTGGGATTCATTTAAGAGTACATTATAATTATACCTACTGTTGTGTGAAAATTATTTGCCTCAGAACGGTCTCATATTCAAGTAATGACAAGCAGATTAATGCCCCGTCACTGACCAGGCACGCTAACCTGGAAACATTAAACTGCATAGATTGAACTGATATTACTCCACAACTTAATTGTAGACATAAAAGCGCAACAGACATGATCCTGGTCTTATTACTCTTTCAATTTGCATCTGTAGCCACTTTAGGTCAAGACCGCTTGGCGACGTGTTGAGCATTCCAAAAGAAAAAAAAAAGAAATTGACTTCTATTTTTGTTCCTCATCTTATAAAGCAAAGAACGGTAAAGCTATAAAAATACGTTATACTGTCAGAAACCTCCGGTCGAATACCAAGTGCCATCTACAGTCGAAATTACGGAAAGTTTTAAAAGTCTTGAAAGTTTTGTAACAGTGTAGCCTTTTGAAGTTTCTGCTCCGCTCTTTTTATTTCACTCAAAGTTCCGAAATAAGGAGACCGAATATAGCGCGGGAAAAAAGGTTTTGAACAAGGAAACCACTTTGATTGTATGAAACCTTTATTACGAAAAGCACACACAATCATGCCTGCAGGGCTAGTCCCACGCACTTGCATTCGCGTGAGCAGTAGACAACACAAGTTACCTGTTGTAGTTTGCGTTTCTGATTTTGGCTTTCATTTTCCATGAAATTAAGGCTAATTAGGTAATTCAGACAATTGATGACTTTTCTTCATAACAGCTGTTAAGAGGTTCTTGAATTGGGTGATGAGAAGACGACATAGATATTCAAGAGATGCAACCGAAATTATCTTTCTATGTTTCCTGCGAATCACACCTCCACACACAAATATACACTTGCGTATACACTCACACAATGCATGTACATAGAGGAATCATTAATCTATGTTGCGTCAAATTGCCATTTGGACGTCAGTCTCCATCATGAACGGCCTACTTATGAAATGTCACCAAAAAGAAATAAGTAAGGAGGATGTGCATTGTAAGTGATAATTAGTTCAATTTGATTAGTTCAATTGATATTTATTTCCATCATTCAAAAAAAAATAAACAAAATACTATTGTAATTATAATTTTGTAAGACTACGGATGATATGTAAAGTTCTGCTTCATCCCAGCCACTAACATCCCCCCTTTACCCTACCCCCTCTCCACGCTCTTCCCATACTCAACCCTTTTCCTGCGGATCTAGAGATCTCGAGGGTTAATGATAAACGGGTTGTCATCGCCCGCAACGAAGAGCCGTAATTACGCGCGAAGATGACATGGCGGGAAACAGAACTCGATTGACTCGTTGCACGTGCACGGCGCGTCGACGCAGACGAGCGAGCTCTCCTCACGCCGCGGCCTCGGACAGGCCTTACGGAGATGGTGTCGGGGGACTGTCGGCTTGGGACATATTTCGTCACCTGGAATATGACAGAAACCAGCTATCCGACACCATAATATGTTTTCCTCGGTATTGTCTCAGTTAATTGAGAGGAGAGAGAGAGAGAGGGATGGGGGTGGAAGGGGGGGGGGGGCGACTGAGACTAGGAAAGAAGGAGAAAAGGGGGAGGGGCAGGGTGAGAATTACAGATCCAGTAACTTAGGAAGAAAGACGAAGCTATCCTTAATTCATGATCGTTGACATACATTATGCATATCCTGATTCTTTTGAGTGCTATTTATTCATGTACCAGCTCCTGTGCTTGGTATTTGTATATCTATATGTTTGTTATGTTTTGATAAATCAAATATCTATTTTTGTATCTATTCTCTCAATTATTCGTTTATACATATGTTCTCGTGGCTCAACGTTTCCACAGTGATTAAGGAATCTTTTCAGAGCCCTCCCCCCCTCTTAAATCATATACTTCATAGTGTTAGACTACCTCTTTTGTTTAATAATTACATTGTTTCTTTAAAGTAGATTGCGTTTGACCCAATGAACGTAGTCTCTCTATATACAGTTTATGGTCGTTAGAGCAAAATGAGCAGGTGCTGTAATTGAAGGCGTATAATGTCCATTCCCTGTGGAAACTTGTAATGGTGTGAAAGGTTCTAAATTTGGCGCCAAGAATGCAGCTGAAACAACCTTCTGTTTTTTCCCCCTCCAATGATTTTTGGTCCTATAATTGTGACCAAAATTGCATCCGTTCGACGCTGGCACCTGCGACGAAAACTTGTCGCTGTCCCACACCCAGGCAAGCACATAGCTGTCGAAGCGACCATGAACGTCGTCGGGCCGGCAGGCTAAGGCGCGAAACGGGCCACGAGCTTGCTTGTTTTCAAACAAAATTACAACACTGTCTGGGCAAAACCAGGGAGAAGGAGGAGCGAAAGAATCAAATGTGTGTGAAGTTCGACTTGTTTCAAGGTCGTCATATTCCTGTAAAAGCCAACTTTATAATAATTTCCTCTTTCTCTTCCTCCCTGTCTTTGCGAGCAACATTCTTTGTGAGTTTCTAGGTCCCCAAAGTGGCATGTAGCACAAAGAACATTCAGTCATTTGTACAGTATCTTAAAGGGATCGTATAGTTTTAGTTGAGACCTAACTGCAGGTTTCTAACATTTTTTTTGTGAGATAGTGAGAAACCTCTTATGAAATATGAAAGAGTCTGTAATTCCAAGAGGAGTTCAAAGTTTGTTTGATGAAAATTGGTTCTAAAATGGCTGAGATACCAAAAACAGAGCGATCCGAATAAAAGGTTGGACCCATATTTAATTACTATAGCTTTGTTTTACTTTGTTTTTGGATGTCTCAGCCATTCCAACACCGATTTTCATCAAATAAACTTTGAATTTCTCTTAGAATGGTATGCTCTGTACCATTTCATAAGTAGTTTCTTGGTATCTCACAAAAAGTTAAAAGCTCAGTCCTTACCTCAACCAATACTATACCATCCCTTTAAACACATTCTTTTGTGTGTGTGTGTGTGTGTGTGTGTGTGTTTGTGTGTGTGTGTGTGTGTGTGTTTGTTTGTAGTGTTGTGCGTAATTTTTGAAGCTCTTCTTGGGTTATTATGTTCTTCGATCAACGCCTAATATTACATGCCAACTGTTTTTTTTTCTCCCCCGTTTTTGTGAATCGCCGTACATTACCTCGACAATCCTCGTAGTTATCAATATTCAAACAAAACAAAGGTAACACTACAGTTCTCTGGCCCACCGTTCAAATTTCCATAATTTTTCATGTGACGATGTCATTCGGCACCTTGAGGCATACTTTCGAACAAACAGAAATCTCCGATTAGACATCAAAACACACAAAGGCCATTAAAATACATAAAACATCAATCAAAATTAGTAACAACAATAAGATTAATTGAGTACTTAAGACACATCCCAAGATCATTGAGAGGTGAGTACGGTTAATCTTTCTTGTAGATAATAATACATATTCCAACTGATCAGTTTTTAGTGTGCTTGGATTTTGTTGGCCTAGCCTGTCTTGACACAGGCATTGATATCAAACTTTAAAGGACAAGTTCACCTTCATAGACATGTGGGTTGAGTGAATGCAGCAATATTAGTAGAACACATCAGTGAGAGTTTGAGCAAAATCGGACAATCCGTTAAAAAATTATGAATTTTTTTAGTTTCTGCTCAGTCACGGCTGGATGAAAAACCTACTATAACTTGTGATGTCACATGAGTACAACGATATAAAGAAAGAATAAAGAAAATTCAACATATTTCCATTTTTCTCGCATAACAAAAGAACACTCGACTTCTCTCTTTCAGAAGGCAGGGGGAATAATATTACCCTTAACATACGTCAGTAGCAAGTCGAAGAAATGTGCACTTTATTCAAAAAGTAAAGTTTTGTGAAGTTCTCCTTTATTCCTTATATAGTTGTACGCATGTGACATCATACACTGCAGTAGTCTTCTCTTAGAGCAGTGACTGCGCAGATACTTAAAATATTCGTAACTTTTGAACGGATTGTCCAATTTTCCTCAAACTTTCACTGATGTGTTCTACTAATATTGCTGCATTCTCTCAATCCGTATGTATATGAAGGTGAACTTGTCCTTTAACAAGTTCAGCTCTTTTCTAGATCCAAAGAATGATGCCCTCGCCGAGAGCTATGTACTATGTATTGATGTTTAACCTGTAATTTTGGTACCATTTTAGACAAACAAGAGCCATGGGGGTACTTTGTGTGATTCGCATATCATTCCTTCACCCTATTGATCACGTTTGATGACGATATAGAATAATTTTGATAAAAACGTACGTGTAAAACTCTGCTCTTTTATTTGTCATTTTATTTGTCATTTATCATTGGGATTATTAGAACATCTTGAACTTGTGAGTTAAGTTTATCATGCGCACATGAGTTCAATTCTTTTTGGCAAGGTTCATATTTGAATAGTGTTTGAAGTACTGGTCTACGGTCAATACTTGAATATCACTGACTTTTTTTTATCACTGATGATCAACTCTTCAAGATGGAACATTGCCCACAAACTCTCAGTGGGTGGGTATATAGGGATTACGTAAATGTGCATCGGTTTCGGTAATTTTGGCCGCGTATGGAGAGAGCGGCTTGTCGTCAAGCGTGGGGTACGGCCCCCATCCCTTCCTACGATCGGTTATGTTTAATTTCGATGGCTCTTTAAAACCGACTTTGCTTGCCTCGTTATCGCATCGACTGATCCCATGCACCGCATGGTCCCCCGTGGGAAAATGATATCAGCATATTCTTCTAATTTACGTGCTGACAAACTGCATTACGAGACAGACAAGTATCGCTGTAATGATGCAAATAGCTGCCTCGATCTCCTTATTCTCCCCTACTTTTAGCCACTATACACTGAACTACTGCCAATTAACTTCCGTTGCCGTTTCGCTGGACACCGCGCATACACGTGTCAAAAGCATGTACATTCGTGTAAGCGCACGAACGCACACACATACACACAAGCCACAACATAACACAACGCAGTTGAACATGTCGAAAAGAGCATGAAAATCACACAATTAAAAAAAAAAACAACGTACAGGTTTCTTCATTGCTCTTCTCCTAATCACTAAGTGGTAATTCCTAAAAAATCATGGTGCTATACCTTTTTATGTCGCCAACAAAAGTGATACATTATACCTTAAAAAGGATCTTTAAAGCTATAGTGATGTAAAACAAATATCAATATCCAATCATTCATTCCGTCTTCTTTGGGAATTCAACGTTTTATCGACTTGAACTAGAGAAAATATAAGTGCAATTACACGTACACTCCCAATTAAAGTAGATAGAGTGGAATCACTAGAATAATTTGAGGGAATTGAGTTTCATCAAAATCGTACTTGAGAACGATATGAGACTCTCAACTCTCATCAGCACAATGAGTCATATTGGTGGAGACCACATTGTGATAATGTAAAGAAGAGGCATCAATAATAATGATCGCCTCTCCAATTTCGCACTTATTGATACACAAGTTTTTTTCTAAACTTCCTTCATCTTCAGCGAAATCACATAAAGAACAACTTGTATTCTATGTATCTATCTAGTGCAAGGCTTGCAATATAGGCATGCAATGGTGACTTTTAATGATCAAATACTATAGTAGTTGCTCGATTGACACTTGCTTTATATATTGTACAAACAAGGAGGAATGCATATATGCATTATATGCATCATAAACCTATTCGCGTGAAAAGTCCTGTATATTATGGTATAGGAGAATGTTCATTCACCAAACTTCGCGTCATTTAAAGGTCGTATCCCTTTTGCAAACGTCACTAAATTGTGTATGCTTGAAGAATAATCCCTTCCACCATCGTGTATCAAATCTTTCTGTAATTCACCTCAGAGCTTTTTTACAAGAAATTAAAAACTCGTTTTTAACGAGAATAGCTTTTGGATTTTTTTTTTTTTTTTTTTTTTTTGGGGGGGGGGGGGGGGAGGGGTCCGAATAGATTTGCTGGAAATCCGTAGTACATTGTATTGTTTCCCCTTCTTCTATTAAAAGGACGTTCCCAGTTTCAATACTTTTAGGAAATGTCTGAATTACCTACCTCTGCAATATACAAGCTTATGAAAGGAATCTGATTTTCACGGTTCTAGAGGAAGGGACAAGAGAACTTAAAGAGCTCATAAAGATGTAGCAACATGTGGCTCGCACTGCAAAATCGGAAGAAAATCTTTTGAGTTCTGAAGTATTGGAGCTACACGCCCTGAACTGAATGATAACACAGCTAAACATGCATTTACAATGAACTAAGCCTAGACAAAAATATTGTATTCGTGGTGTGACCACAGCATTTGAATGTATCTACAGCATAGTTATTTATGTATTCATGTATTATTTATTTATCTATTTATTTATTTATCTATTTATTTGATTGTCTGTTTGTATGTTTATTAATTTATCTATTTTTCACTTCATAAAACGTACATACGCGGAGATGTGACAATAATGATTTATGAACAAATAATTATGACTTTATAATGTGACAGATAAATCAAAGTTATCACAGGTAAGTGAAAGGGTTATTAAGTGAGAGGGCAACATGGCCTATTTTCAAACTAATAAACCCCGGGAATATCGTATGCATATATTTCCGACATGTTTTCAATTATATGATCTAATTGCATGGACATTGAAGCAGAACACTTTAATCAAAAACTTGAAATGATGCGTTTTGATTAATGGCTGCTAGACTGAAACGCGTTTGTGGTGTTTTCCGCCTGTGGTGTAAAAAGAAACCACGCAACAACATATTTTGATAGGTATTGACAGATGCATGCTTATTTCCACAACACAAAATATCCATAGATTTGAGTGGAGTTTGCTTGATATGAGGTTGTAAATCAACTTCCCATACTCATCACCAACTGGCGATTAAAAGAAGTCTGTTTCTATCCCCAAAACCAAAAATTTCGCAAGCGCAGAAAGATATATAGAGATTTCCTGTAGTATCCATTGCCAAATCCAGAACGGCAGGATATTGAAGCTGATTATTCCGTTTCATCTCTCGCTTTCTCTGTCTTTTCTCTCTCTTTGTATATCTATCCATCTATCTCACAGCCACGCATAGATGACACGAAAATTAGAGGATATCAGACAAAAAAACGGTTTGTGTGGCGCATACGAGGGCAGCTTTGAACCTCGTTACACAAAGAGCCTTCTATTATTTCATATTTCCATGCTTTTGTTCTGGCGTAAAGGCACAACGCGTAAGAAGCAAAAAAGACGAGAAGTGTCCATTAGAATAAGAGCGGTTAACGCGTATTGTTCAGGATTCCTCAAGGGAATGGAATGAATCGTGTCGGTCTAAAGGGAGGGGCATGTTCATTATAGCGCATCGTAATGGTATCGACCTTCCAAGCTTCGCTTGCGTGCGCGTAGAAACAAAACACGATCTCGTTCGTGTATGCCCCTTTGAGTGAGACGCAAACGTGTAAGCGGGGAAAAAAGGGATACATTGTATAGGAACAGCATGAAAACATGTAGTGCATTATCGTCCCCTGTGTAAACAATCTTGTGTCATCCACTGACTTCTAAAGTGGAGGGTAGGAAGACTGGAGTGGGGATGGGGGAAGGGTGAGTGGAGGACACAACGTAGAGTAAGATGCGCGCCACCTGTCTTATCCTATACCTCTTCCCCCACATTGCGGCTACGCACAAAACACACACCCACATTCATACACAGACAAACAGATCACGCACGCCCACAAAACATACAAACATGCACACAAAATACACACACATACACACACTCACACGCCTCACTGATAATCGTGTAATACATGTATTTTGAAACATCAGCATCCTGGCTTTTGACTGACCAACGCTTCCGGCGAGGAGGGAATCCACTGATATTAGACGAAGGCCGTTTTGGCAAAATACGTCCGTCGGCAGAATCGGAATGGCTTTCACAAACTGCGGACTTCCGCCCTGCGGAAAACAGACCAAGCTTCATCTTATTTCTTTCTCTTTCACCTTCTCCTTCTCCTCTTCTCATTCCTTTTCTCCTATTTGTTTATTACGGTGTGCTCGGATATAAAAAGATAGGCAGCAAAAAAAAAAGATATTGGCTATGTTTCGGAAGTTTTCATTTTAGGGTGAACATAATGAGTTAATCGCGCTGTGACAGTGCAGAAGGGGAGAAGGGGACTAAGGCTAAATTGATATTGTCCCTATTACAAAAGTGACGATGTAGTTGTTAGGGAAAAGTTGACCCGTGGGATTTTACGCCTTAACCTTGCTCCTCGTTGACAGCGATATTTTCTCTTTTTCTTCTAAAAAGAGGTTTTTTTCGTTTTTATTAGAAACGGATTTTCCTTAAGACAAGAGCTGAGTGATGGTAAACATGACACGTCTAGTCTAGGTTGACAGATTGTCCATCTATAAATGGCATCCCTGTTTAGTAGCCAAGCGTTTAATCATATTGCAAGAAATGAATACATGTTTTCTTTTAGTATATCGACGTGAATCGATTACTATATACGACGTATATGACAGCTATCGAACTGATATGAAACTTGTTCTGGTTGGGATTGGAATCCGAAAAAAAGGAAGAAAATGATTTCATATTCAGTGTTATTCGAATCCATAACTATATAATGACAGTTCTTTTCAGTGATTTATCGAAGTTTTTTTTTTTCGTTTGGAATGAATGAATGAACAACAGAACGAATCAAAACATAACAAAACAAAAGCGATGCCATATGTTTTACACCCTGAAGTTAACAAGTACCGTATCTCCCTACTCAAGAGAATAAGATGAGACTTCTAGATGACATTATGTTTGTTTGTTTGTTTGTTTGTTTTAAAATCACCCTTGTTTGACTGACAAACATTCAAGCAACACAAAACTGACCCTATAAATTTGAGATGATTGTTTATTTTAACATTAATACGTCTTCGTGATAAATTCATTTGCAGAAATAAGTGTGATGAAAAACCTTGATGCACACGGTGCCAAAGAGGTATATGAAATCGAAGAAAATGGGGCATGTATACACTAAAGTACCATTATATCAGTACGTCTTTCTGCTGTATTCAAATTGTACAAAATACTTTATGCTCTTAAAGATGAAATCTATCCCAAAAATGAATATCAAAAGAAAGAGAAAAAGATTCCCTATATAGAGAACAATACAAAAATGACAAAAACGGATAAGAAATAAGCAAGATATGTCATTTGAAACTTCACTTTTTTTTTGGAAAAGCATTTCTTAACCAGATCTTATGAATATTCAAATCAGCAAGTTCGACGATGACAAAAATCTCATATTTTAGTTGTAAGGATATAAAACTTGTATTTAAAAAGGCAAGTTACAGCTGAAATATGAGATTCTTACCATTTCTGTATATGAAATGAAAAGAAATTGTGAGAGCATGACATCGTAAACTTGTTGATTTTGATCAGTTTCGCACTGTTCTGCAGGTATTTTTTTCCTTCTCATGAAACTGATAAAATTTTGAGGTGGATTTCTTCTTTAAGGCGTCTTCCAGTCAACTTTATATGAAACTACTCGACATCGTTTTAAATCTCATCTTGTGAACCCGAAACTGGCATGCTTACCACAAAACCCAACTTTCAACTTTCATAATTAATCCTTGGTCTGTCCAATATCATCGATGTTTTGCCTACTGTTGTTAATTATAAATACCTTTAAAGCCATTGATCTAAGGGGGACTGAAATAGCTATATTTAGCGCCTCAAGGCACCTGATTTCTAGGGGGAAAGTCCTCAAATGACGAATTAGTCACCAATTTCTGGGAGAGCCTTCTGATAGCAAGCTTAATCTCCGTTCGAAATGTTCACGCTTGACTTCGTTTATCCACGCCAATTCGAGTGCTTCCTTTAGAATATTAAAGGAGATCTTTAATTCTGAAAGAGACATGATCGAGCGCCAAAGATACTTTAATATTATTTTCAAGAAACCGTTGAAACGTAGGAATTTTCCTCCACAATTGACGCGCTTTGCTCTCAACAAATACATTTTTAGTAGACATGATCTTAGTTTAAACAAAAACAGTAGCTCTAACAACAACAAAAATGTCAGATGTCTTGCATAATACTCATATCCCAATATTGGTTTTAAATCATGTTCTCTGCTTTAGTGTAAATGTCAGACAACAAGGTAAGATAACTTATAACATAATCAGCTTATGTCCTTAGAAGCCCTGTCCTAATGGTAGAAAAAAAAAAGTTAAGCAATAAAGAAACCTGGATCCCTAAGACTAAGCAGCTGAGGTATCGTCGTCGGGACCTCCTACTTAACATTATGTTGTTGTTTTTGTTTGTTTTTTCGTGATGCAAATGTTTGAGTTCATACAGAAACTGTTATGTGCAGAAACAGTTCTGGGGCAGGACGAACGAATACTCAATATACCCGCGACCGAGATCTGTGCTGAAAGGCGCGGATTTGCGAGCTTAATCCAAAATCAAGGACCTCGGCGCGAGAACAGCCGCGCTATGGTGGCGGTGAAACGCTCAACCGCAGCCACTATATCCGATATTTGCCATCAGACAAAATGTGGCATGTTGCACTGTAAGTATATACTCCAGACATGGAAACTCGAATTTTTTTTTGGAATAAATTACAACATATGAAAAACATTATGATCACACATAAGGCTTTTTTTCCCCACAACCTTGCTCCCTGTTGTCGTTACAACTTTTCTAATCTTTTCGAACATTCTACACAGAAGTAAATTCCTGTATATCAACGAAAACAAGGAAAATTGAACCCGAAAATTGAATCTGTACTCTCTTATCAGGAAATCATGAGAATCGCAACCTCTCCTGACGATGTCTTCTTGCCCTTTTTAAAATTAAATGTTTGATGTTAGGCAATTTGTTCTAAAAAGATTTATAAAAGTTTAAATTAAAAAAAGTTTCTAATTAACAAAGGACACGCGTATTATATTATTATATAGCCCCCACGCAGTATTATAACAGCCAGGCATAGCGAGTATATTTGAATTCGTTTGATTTTCATTTTCTTCTATACCTAGTGAGACGCTCTGGTTTTGAAATGAACGAGGGGGGGGGGCACACAAAAAATAAGGAAAACTCAATAATTTGCATAACGATTAATGGTCGACAGAGCAAGGATAATCAATACATGCAGTTTGCAACCTTTTTGTGGCATGTTTGTCTAAAAAAAGGTTTTAGACTTCTCTCTTCAAGTTGTTTCTTCGACAAGTTCTTGCAAATTCATTCATCATTCTTATTCATTGTCCTCCCTATACGATCCATCCTTTAAACTTTCATATGACTATACAGGAATGAAAATAAGTTCTGGTGTAGTTAACAATGCTTTCTTTCATTTTCTTGCCATTTTGCCTGAATCTTTTATTCCTCTTTTAAGGGTATAAATATCCCATGAAGAATATTACAAACAAACAATCACACACACACACATACAAACGAACAAAATACTATTGCAACGGATATGCACTCTGTTCTTGTACATCATCTATCATTACTTCTTTATATAGAAATGGCTGTCAAAAGGAAAAGTGGAGCTAAAACTTTCTCAAACAAAATATTTCGTGCATAATGTAAGGGAGAAAATCTCTGAGAGATTCTTGGAATATGAGTATCAACAGAAAAATATGCTTTTGAGCTCAAGAGATAAACTTAATCATCCTTAATCATCTTTAAATCATGGTTATATTTATATCGCTTACAACTTAGGACTTGGGCATGAACCATGGATTCTTTACGGTGTCATCAGCAGCTACTGCCAAGCGTCAGAGAATTTACGGCGATCAACTAATCTTATCCTGCGTATCCGCGCAGTTCAACAATTTTCAGTTTTCTTTTCAAGTCACCTAGATTAAGACCCACTTCTCGTAAAATAAAAGAAACAACGTAAGATGAAAAACAAATATCCAAAGCATTCAACATAATGAAGTCTTACAGTTACTTTACACACTAAGCTGTTGAAGGCATGCACTAAATTAGCATGAGGCATTGTGTGGTTCATTGAACGGAGAAAGTTTGTCCCCTTCCCCCCCCCCCCCCCATTAATTTCAATGCTCTTCTGTGCAGTAATTTTACCATGCACAGACATGCTGCAGTTCTGGCCAGCTTGAAATCAAGATGGGACCAACTCTAGTCTACAATACACATAAAACTGGTCATTCGAAAGAGACTAGAATGGCGATGTTGTAGTGAAAATTGAATCCAACAAAGCACCATTCAGTAATATTCATCATACATTAATGACCTGCCGAAAGAAATAAAAGAAGTTGCTCCTGGGTGGCATGCATTCTATGCGAGGGAGACAACAAATGAATTGTAGTTGTTGTGTTGTTGTTATTCAGACGTGGGGATGCGGAAGAGCGATGACGTAATAAAAGATACTGTCCTCCGGACGAGTGATGGCGCGGTAGTACAATTCAGTGCTGTCAGGCGAGCTTTTGTTTTTCCCATCATCATTGTGCCCATCTGGCATGTCCACGGAGAATAAGACGAAGCGCATAGCAAAGAGTTTTTTTTTTTCATTGATTTCTGATATTCAGTGACCTGTTTCTTTAAGATTGAGAGTAAGTTTATGCTTACGCTCAATCCATTTGCGATTGATCACAGCCTGCAGTCAGTCGGAAATTTTCATAAACAGTGATAAACACCTTTGTGATTGATTGTAAGTTGCGCTCGATTTTCTGCGCTAGATAATTATTTCAATGATTATTGTACGAGCCTATTATCGTCTGCAACGGCATTTCAGCGCGACTGTTCTTTCCTTTCCATGTAGTTATCTCAAATTCAACTTTGCCAAATTGCACCAAAATCACAGAAAATACTTGATAGAGTATTTATAACTATTCATGTAAATTTCTAAAACCAAATCAGTTACTGGGAAGTGTTTGATATCGACGTCAACTTTTATGTTGTCTACCAGAAACTGAAGTTAATTGTCCAATTTCGATACGCTTATACTCTGCTAAAATTAGATGACTAACTTCACTTTCAGATACTATGGGCTATACCATAAAGCTATACCATACTATACCATACTATACCATAAAGCTCGCGAAGAGTGACTTGTTTTGAGCGACGGCATTGGACATCTCGTACATGCGTAAAATAAGATATCTAACTTCAGTTTCAGATTGTAACGCGACTTACAAATAATGGGAAGGATTGAAGTGTGCATTTCTATCCTTGCGAATGAAGGACTGCGAAATACATATCATTCATACGATACAAAATACTCTATAGCCAAGTGAGCAATTTACAACCAACAAAGTATTTAATGCAGATGAAATGAGGTTTCTTTCTCCTGTTGGTGACATGGGCCATAGAGTCGCAGGCCTTTACAAACCATTATGTGCTCACGCATGGAAACTCTTTAGCGAAAAAAAAATCAGCTACGTAATGAGATACATGAAATTGCAGAATCTATTATTAGGTTACATGAAATTTGAATCTCACTGTCTCCCTTATCTAACAGGAACTCCTTAATATCCAGAACGAGAAAAAAGTGCGAAATTTCAAATTTACAATTTTACAACAACAAAAACAGCAAGAATGGTGAAATACCAGGGATGAGGTGACAAATTTCGTAGCGTAAGAAAAGGAACAAAAGGAAATTAAAAAAGAAGAAAGTGGCAAAAGGAAATTAGAAAGTAGGAAATCACTCTCGACCATGAATTTTCCGCTTAATTCAATATTTCGTATTCTCTGAAAGTCTGCATTGTAGAATCACATGTAGCAAACTATGTAGAAAAAAAAAAGACAATAAAGTTTGATGTCAACTGGAAATCATAAAACTCTCAATTCGTGAAAATCAATGGAACTATCCTTGAAAAAAAAATTGAAGTCTGGAAATCAAGTCATGCTATGGACGTTTTATCGTCGGTATGTCTCTGTGGGCTTCGCCCCGTGGTGTATGCATCAAAATAAGTTAGGTTTTCTCTCTCTCTTTCTCACTCTCTTCCTCTTCTCCCCATTTTCTGTTCCCTATTTTCACACTTTTGCTTTCTTTTTCTTCTTTCTTTCTTTCTTTTTTTTCCCCGACTTTCCCAGTTTCCCGCACTCTTTGTAGTTGTAAGTTTTTCACCCCCTATACTTCCCCTCTTTCCCCCTTTTCCCTCAGAGGTACCCACATGTTACAAGCATAGTCTTTTGAGTGGGTACCTCCACTTTTTTTCACAGAGTGTATAAATGTTTCTTTTTGTACTACACATAAAGACATGAACATGTTGTTATCCCTATCTGACTATGTATATTATCAAAGACTCGCATGCCAAATGTATCATATTGTTTTTTTTTTTTGTACATTCTGTTGGAAAAAGAGTGAAAAAAAATAAAGTTTGAAGTTTGAAGTATGTTATCATTAGGACTTGGGCTCTCTCTCTCTACTTGACCGGTATGAGTGTCGTGGCGGTTTTCTGCCCAACACTTCGGCGTTTATGGCCTCGAAAGGACCGCCTCGTCTATGATAACTGCGGAAGCTACCTCACGACGGCGCCTAATGTTTGGCGGAATCTAATTCGAAACGACGAAGCCCGGATCGACTTCCCGTCGTAGTTGTGAAGACAATCTTGACGATCGCATCTCTTTATTGATATTTCTCGCATGTCAATGAGGAAAGCACGAGCCATCTCATCGAGGTCAAACGACCGACATGTGTAAATGGAGGTTCATCGTCGAAAATAAAATACGGAAAGAGAGATGAACCCTCCGTGTTCCACGATTTGGCGGGAAATCTGGTATCGTGACTAAATTGTTCATGTCAAGTGTGATACCCATTAGGGTGGGGGGCAAGGTTGATTGGAAATTGCAATTAATCGAGCAGCGGATTGGCCTTCATCGTTGGTGATCGTTCTCTATTTCTACATCATTTAAAAAGAGGCAGCAAATCTAACATCTAGAACAACAGAATTCCTTTCAAGCGAGGTCACTGACTTCGCTGACTCCCTTGAATGTTGAAGCTCTTCGTCAAACGTATACATAGGCCTATTCGCTCCCTTATGACTGGCACAGCTAAAACAAAATGGCGTCAGCAAAAAACAAAGCGAACGATTCCCTGTAGATCTGTCAGTGTATATGGTAGAAGATCATCGATCGAAGACTGTGAACACATGTGTCATTCAGAGAACTTGTAAAAAAAGACCACAGAATTTTGACGTATTTTAGATTGAAAAGGGGCTGTTATCCATGGTGGAAAAAGCGAAATAAAGTTGAACAAAAATGCGAGCCTTGATAACGATTACACGACTTTATACTGTCAAGGAGTTAATGCCTCTGAGAACATAAAGGAAAAAAACCTCCTTGCAATGTTTAAGTAAAACTTGGATACAACCGCTGTAACGCAACACACGGATTATACCAACTATATTGTTAATATAATGAAACAACAGAGAGAATTAATTTCGTACCTTCGTGTACGACTGGAATTTAGCCAACAGATGCATTCATATTCACATAATCTTGTTTTTAGGGTGTCTTTGAAATATGTCATTATTCTATAAATGGTATAATGTACATCAGGTCCCTATACTCCTTATCAATATCAATATGCTGTAGATTAACAACCAGGTCTGAAGTTGAAGGAAATACCTCTATTTGCATACTTGTCAGTTAGTATTCTTTGATATGAATCTCAACAAGAGAGAGATGTGACCGAGAGAGAAAGAGATAAATAGATAGATAGATAGACAGACAGACAGATAGATAGGTAGGTAGATAGATAGATAGATAGATAGATAGATAAGTAGGTAGATAGATAGATAGATAGATAGATAGATATATAGATAGACAGGTAGGTAGGTAGATAGATAGATAGATAGATAGATAGATAGATAGGTAGGTAGATAGGTAGATAGATAGATAAATATATAGATAGATAGATCTATAGATGGATAGATAGATAGACAGGTAGATAGATAGATAGGTAGGTAGATAGATAGATAGATAAATAGATAGATAGAGATAGAGATAGATAGATAGATAGATAGATAGATAGATAGATAGATAGACAGATAAATAGATAGATAGATAGCTAGGTAGATAGATAGATAGATACATAGATAGATAGATAGATAGACAGACAGATAGATAGGGTATAGATAGATAGATAGATAGATAGGCAGAAAGAGAGATAGATAGATGATAGATAGATAGATAGATAGATAGAGAAGGAGAGAGAGATAGAGATGAAGGAGATCGATGTGTTTCTTATTGTTTTAGAACAAGATGAATTTTAATGTGACATTGTTCTTTTACAGACGGGCTGATTTATCAAACATGTCACGCTTGAAACACGCTTGTACCTATGCAAGGAAAAGATGTCACTTATTGACTCCAGCTGTACGATTACGTCAACACTGTTTTGGCCCTTGGTATCGCTGGGTTGCAGTATCAGAGACGAGAGGGTGAAAATACTATCGATCACTGATACCTATCGATCGATCTGTGTGCCTGAGTTCAGAGCTGCGACCAAAGAGATAGAAAAAAATAGGTGCGAAATTTTGCGCGTATCATCATCGTGCCACGTCACACTCCACCGCGATAGCCCGCTTATCGAAACATATAGCTTCAAATGCTATCAATACTCAGTATCAATGCGCCGTCATTTGCATAACAATGAAATGCCAATCAAAGAGCTGGTGCCTGGATATTGTGCCTGTGTACATCTGAAAAATAGAAAGAGGTATGTGTTGCCCGCTTATTAGAGTCCTTCACAAACGCCTTTCTAGCCCTTACTCGCTCAGAGCTAATGCACGAAATGACGATGGGAGGGGGGGGGGGGGGGGGGGAGCTGGCAATGGTACGGGTTCTTTGTGCCAAAGACTGTGAGCAAATAATACGACATGGGGGCGGGTATTTGGAGCTGCTGTAAGTGGCGATGATGGTCGAACTAGTTACGCGGCGTGGCCGCAACGTGCGAGGTCGGGTGACTGGCTGATAGACCTTCACACCTCTAGGTCTTTCTCACCTTGCCCTATCTATCTATATGACTCTCTCTTTCTCTATCTTCCTCTATCGCTTTCTCTCCATTCTTTATGTTCTCACTCTTTAGGTTCTCTCTTCTAGAGGTATCGGCTAGATTGAATTAATGCGCCTGGTGCTAGAGCTAGTACTCGTTGACACCCGCCTAGTGACGGGAACCCGCGGAGGTGCGAGCAGGTCGATTGACCGCCGTCATTGTGTCGCCACCAGAAGGTCTGGGCCAGAGCTATAGATAGGTAAATACTCTTCCAACCGCCAGGACCATTTTTGAGTTGTTGTAGTTGCTGTTGCTCTTTCTATTTCCTACTTGAAGAGGCTGTCTTCAACTGAATGAGCCTGGTAAATTATCGCCGATTACCCTAGTATCATTAAAACGTTGTGTCAGTCATCACAAGCAATCGGTCATGTAGTAATATGTGAGTAGAAAGCATGCAAGGTATATACAGTAGCTGGGAACTATCTTCAGAAGATCTCAAGTTAGTGGATTATCGAGTATATGGTTGATTACTATGTTTCCCTCACCTCTCGCTTTTTCCCAAATTCGTCATAACTAGCAACTATTGTTTTTCATATTTCTTTTGTTTATCTTTTTTCTCTTTTATGGTGGTGGAGGTGGGGGGGGGGTTGACATGGGGAAGGGATTGTTGTTGTTGTTTTTCTAAATAATCGTTGTTGGATCTTCTGTGGTCCATGTTGACCGACGCAATTTGGTCAGAGCGCTTCCAATTTGCGAAATACCTAAATGCATTTAACTTTTCAATATTGCTACCATCGTGATCGAGATGGACTGAAGGAAAGAACAAATGATTAATCTATGTTGGTATGTTTTTGTGTGCTGTCTTTCTCTCCCTTACTATCCATGCCTGATCACTGCAAGTTAATAGGTTTATCATCACTTTAGTAGCTCGGCTTGTCTCCATTTCGTTCCACAGAAATACAGAAGACCATTATTGGATGAATTCATTACATTCGTTAACGATTATCAAGAGTTTATCATTTTGGTGATGTGAATGACGCGAGTAAACGGATACGATGAATGTACGTACTCACGCACGCGCACAAAGCACACAGAGTGCATGCTTTGCGCAAACTTGACGCACGCATGATTTCCGTGTCATCGTAACTCTCCGAGTACCTTTATTATTTGGTACGTGCAGGGTTGGTGAAATGTACCGAGTCGCCCAACGCGCACACAATGCGGGAACGCCCCGAATTTGCGAAAACGCCTCGAATCATTTGGCACAAACACTTGAAAGCAAATAGTGGGGCGTTACTTTCAGCCTTGTTTCGGAGGCGCCCGGGCGTCGAACCGCGGGAAAGAGAACGACGTCATGGAAAAAATGTGACAATGCACGCGGGTTCTGTTACAGTATCGCCTCGGGCGCAAATGAAGCGTGTAATGACTAGGCACCTCTCTGCAATGCTCAGTTTATAGAGGAGAGATACGCTATGTCTGTTTAGCTGCTCGTTACAGTACGCTCTCACCTCACATGCACCTGGGTTCAGCGAAACACCTCAGTGTGAGATGGCGCCGAGTCCCAGAAAGAGGGCGCTTTGTGTTTACACTTCTTTGCACTTTCGGGGAGGAACTATGTAAGAGATCAGAAAAGGGGAAGCGTGAAGAATGGCATGGATGAATGACAGTACATCATTCATTGATGAAATATTGATGCTTAGGAAAATGAGACACAGCCCCCTTGCTTAAATTAACTCAAGATCCTTTTAATACAGTATGACTCGCATCATGATATCGCAATTAGCAAACACATGAGTCACTATAGGATAACACTTTTTATATGTCCTTAATAAAATCAGCACTCCACTTTGACAAAATGATATGGGACTAAATCATCTCAATATTTTTGGCTTCACAATGTACTTTCCCCAATTAAATCACCTAGTATTTTGACCACAAAAAAAGACTTCCTTAGCCGTTTGTCTGAATGACCATCAATAGAATAACATTATGTTCAAAGGAACATGTAGGGTCTTTCGTGCGAAATTACCTTTCATGCAAAGATTTTTATATCATTGTTGGCGTATAGAGAGTAATACTGCAACGATTGATTGAAAATTAATCCTGGGAGACGAACTATTTCGAGGAGGAATGGTCTAGCGGTCATTTTGCAGATAATCAATTACCAAGTCGTCAAACTATCCTGTGGGATGATGCACAAAAGTCAAAAAGCTCCTCAAAAGTTAGAAATATACACATGTACGTAAGCGAAGATAAACGTGGAGTAGTATGACGAAAATGGAACCAATTCACAAGTCTTCAAAATTGAATCTATAAAAGGCGCCATATAGTTGCTACAATTTGCAAGTTAAAGACATAATATACCATTTGCAGATGAAACGAAAACCCAGCTTTAGTGCTTCAAAACAGTTCTAAGATGTGAGTTAGGCACATAAATAACCATCGTAAAAATTTTAATCAGGATAGTCAATGTTAAGTATTGTTAAATATACAAAATTTGAACAATAGTTATAATAACATTGTTTCTAGACTAAACCATCTACAGTTATGGTTTAATGAGAAACACAATGATATCTCCCTACATTTTAGGTCTCATTGCAAAATTTTCATGTGATAGGATATTTTGTGATACAACTGACCTACACATATGCATTAAATGTGATAACTCGAAAATTTTTTGAAATCACTGCTCCCAAAGGTAAACTGTACCTTTAAATTTTTAGCTTGCCTGAGCAAAGGCTCGAGTGAGCTTTGCGATCATTCATGGTCCGGCATCCGTCGTGCGTCGATCATGTATGATTCTTTTACATTTTCAGCTTCTTCTCGAAATCAGACAGATTTTCACCAAAGTTTGCAGATAGCATTTCTAGGGGATAGAATCTTAATTTGTTCAAATGGGCATCATCCACCCCCCCCCCCTCCTCCTCCCCGATGGCAGGGAGCCCAAAAGGCCTCAAATTAAGAATCTTAAAAAGCTTCTTTTCTGAAACCAGACATGACAGAACTTAGTATAATAGTAGTTTTATGAGTAAGTAAATTGTGACTGTAATTTCAAGTTTATTCGTGATGGATCTGGAGATCACACATTTGGCTTGCACATTTTGATCTTCTTTTGGAAAACGCATTGTAAACTTTCTACAAACTTGACACTTATCATTAACAGTGTGATAGAATTATAGAATTTAACAACACACCCTCCTTGGAGGTCCCCCATATAACCCCCTAAGTTTGCCAAGTCCTTCTTGAGTGATAGCCTGCAAGAAGGTGGAATTGCATACCAAGGTAAGCGCTAGACGTCGGGGTCTCTTGCTCTTAGCCACTTCCAAATTGAAAATAGCCTTTTTGGTCAGACGAAACAAAGATATACAATGGATAGTTCTTTCGATGTGTTCAATTATTACTTCACTAAAAACCAATGAATTGAGCCAGCACTTTATACAGACGCATGGACATATTATACATGCTCACACAGACAGATAGACAGACAGACAGACAGAGATACGCACACGCGCGCGTGCGCACACACACACACAAACACAAACTCGCACAATCACACGCATATCAACATGTGCATATCCGAATCTATAACATTTACACAAATCATGCTTAAGACCAAATTCAGTCTGATTATCAATTTGTCAGATCGGCAGTGGATTAACGCCAAAGACCAACATTCGTTATATTTATGGATGGAAAGACTTCCCAATTTTCCGCCGCGGGTATATCACAGGTAGCCTGATGTTCAAAGTCGTATTTCCGATTTTACGACACTAGAGCATTTCTATCCGACACTTCAGCACTCTCTTTGTCTGCGACTCTTTCCTGTTAATACCAACAAGTATTTATTATTCGCTAACAGTTCTCAGTTCGTTTTGAAAAGTTCATTGGCTCCGTGGATGTAAGATCCCCTTGGCGAAAGGTGCTACCGTCGGGAAGTTATCTGCGTCGTCGCGCGGGAATGTGAATCGTACATTCCGCCCGCTCTCTCCGTCGAGTGTTAAACTTGGTTGTCATGATTCAAATCATCTTTGTGGTTTATCACAATGGGATTTCTTCGTGAAAGACCGGCGAGCGAGAGGTTTGGCGATGCTGCTGTATACATGGCTCACTTCGATCACCGGCTCGGGCGTTCACGCCGTCCACAATGTGGTAAGATCGATGCCGCGTTAGAGCCAGCTTCAACCAACCTGCCGCAATTCAATGAACTCTTCACACGTATAGTCCCTTACTTAGAATGTTCTCTGTGACTCCTTTGCTGATGAAAACTCCGTCGCCGCTTGCAATGCGAAAATCTGCCGCGGAAACCACAGTATCACTGCGAAGAAAAGAGCGAAAAACTATATGAAATTGTGTCCCGTTTTTCCTGTGTCGGTTTGCTTTGGCACTTTGGCACTGGTGAGGAATCTCTCACGTTTCACACCTGTTCGGCTGGATGAGAACATCTTGAGAGGTGTCGCCACAACTATAGATACATTTTCTCTTCGTCTATAACGGCCTTATAGTGCCGTAGATGTTTTAGGAATGCAGATATATTTACGAGATTGAAGAGTGATGCAAAGATACCGAGCGAGGCCGCAGAAAGAAAAAAAAAACGAACCGCAAAGAATACATTATATCATTAAAATAGGTTTGAAATCACACAAAAAACCACCTGAATGTAAGCGTTTTGCGTTTGCATGATTGCGTTTGTCTAATCAGTAAGGAAGAGGGATGGAAAAGATTGATTTAAAAAATGACTGCAGAAAGTATATATTAATCAAAGACAATGGGAATGGTGAATGTAAACAAGAATCGTTGATTTCATTCTTGTTTTAAAACGCTTATGTTTGACTAACTCTCTCAAGTTTCGGAAGTGAATGGAATGAACAACCAAGTGGCGTCCAGTATAAACAATGTCAAAACGGTGCCCAAAAATCATTGCAATCTGATTATAAAACTTTATAAAGCCTTAACTCTCTTACGAGACCCTGAAATCACACCTCCATGGGTCCAAGCGAGTGTTTGGTTTTACCACCGTGATATAGAAGACAGAGGAAGATAGACAAGCCTGATTATGAACTGACGAACAGGACCAACGTAATCAATGCAACACGAATTCTAGTCTAGGGGCATAGCAAACGATCAATGTGTGCATGGAGATACTATCCAAAAATTAGATACCGATATATCGATTGAAAAAAGAGTTATCTTATTTTTGTTTGTTTTTAGAAAATAATGCTTAATATTATTCATTGTGAGCAAAATTTTACAAGTCAATTTGCGATATTTTCACAGTGATTTTTAAAGCCACTACATTATGATAAATTACTTACTTTGATAAACAATCATACAACTGTGTAACTTATAGTTATCGATGGTGCTGATCGATTCACGGCTCGCCAGACTTCTATCGCGGAAACGGGATAGATAAAAAGAAATAGGTAACTAGGTTTCCTAGATATGAATGATGAATGCATATTCCGGGAATAGAAGCGATTCGAAAAAGTAGATTTCTGTCATTCTTCAAATGTACCCTTTCATCCGGTTTTTGTCCAAATTCCTATCAACTTGGATCAGCGAGGACACACTTAAATTTTTGTAAGCATGTTTGTTTCTTGATAAATTATTTCACGTCTAACTGACCTCCTTTCTTACTTCATCATTTTCTCCTAAATTCCTCCTCTCTCCCTATCTTTTTCCACTACAGAGTAATATTGGGTTCTTTGTGTGACAAGCGATCCCTTCCCGCCATTTCCACAACGCGTCGTCATGATAGGTAATTATGTTGTCACCAGGCGCTATCAGCCTTTCCTCTGGCGCTACTATAGGGGATTTCCCGCGTTAATACACACTGTCTTCGCCTTTATCATCTCTACAGTAATCAAGGGTTTGGCAAGAAGTCATAATGCTTTTTTTTTTCGTCTCGTAACTCATTATCAACCAAACAAACAAACAAGGAAATACGCATAAACAAACACACACAGACACAGCAATAGGCAATCAGACACACACTTACGCAAGCACACCTATTGGTGGATCCATCAATCACACATTTTACTAAATGAGAGGACCACGTGAATTTCCGTATTCCCACTGTGAACCGCTATATATTGGTTATAATGAAACTCTGGTTACAACGAAGTAAAAATTCATTATTCACTCTATGTATTTTAATTGTTTATTTGTTTGGTTGTAACGAAATTTCAATGTAACGAAAGAAAACCACCAGTCCCAAGGACTTCGTTATAACGGGAGTCCACTGTAGGCACCTAAACGGTTAGTCGTTATGTGCTTCTGTAGGAGTGCTTGAAGGCATTGTGTGTGTGTGTGTGTATGTGTGTGTGTGTGTGTGTGTGTGTGTGTGTGTGTGTGTGTGTGTGTGTGTGTGTGTGTGTGTGTGTGTGTGTGTGTGTGTGTGTGTACAAATACATAGATACAAACATCAACAGCGTGTCTGAACTCCAGTGAGCAATCTGTGATATCCACCCACGGATGGCATGGGGTATGTGTTTTCTTTGCCTCACAAAATCATTAATTCATAGACGAGGAAAAATTGGAGGCCGAGTTGGAGCGGGTGAGCAGTCATGGCCGAGATGCATTTCTAAACTGCTCAAGGGCTAGACACTTTGTTTGGCTCCGAGAGACAACTAGAAAATGACACAAAAAATACACAAATTCTGCAGACGATAATCTAATTGACTGTAAACAAATCTCATGACATAGGACCTGCTATACGATGTATTAATATAAGGAGAGTTTTTCATGTTCATGCATATTGTTGTTGTGAGCAAAGATTTGAACTAACATACACACGCACACACACGCACACATACATACACACAAACACACAAGCAGGCATTCAGATACACACATAATTTCTGTGTAGGTAAATCAGTACGAGCTGCTTTGAAGTCTGCAAAGAATGTACGGGAAAGCTCCCATCGCAAGTCATCTATTAGACTAACATGTCGAACTGTAATTGTTTCAGTAAGATTTTTTTTTTTTTTTGAGAGCAGGATACAGCTAGGTTGTGCATCGTTATTGTGTCTTTGTTTTTTTTTTTCACAAGGTACAATGATTTAACGCCCCCATTTGCATGCTTCTGGCATCGCTGTACAATTCATCATGAGATATAACATATTCCGCTTTCTGTGAATGATGACTGAATAACCATATACCAGGGCTCGACACTAACGGTGGCCCGGTGGCCCGGGGCCACCAAAAATGAAAGTCGGGCCACCAAATTTCAAAAAAGGGCAAATTTGGTGGCCCGCCTCGGCCACCAAAATTTTTTGAAAAGTATGTCAATAAATTCGTAACTTTTTGCGCCGGAAATTAGCAGTTAAATTTGTTCAAATGATGGATGAAAAGGACTGAATGAATGCCTGAGAGTGAGTGTTGCAAGTTTGTTGAGGTTTATTTATGAGTAGATATGTCCAACTTCTAATTCTTACTATCATAAATCTTAAATATTTGACTCATTAAAAAAAAAGGACTTTTAATGTTTTTTATTGTTGTTGTTTTTTCTGGACACCAAATTTTTCTCTCGGGCCACCATAAATTTAAAATTTAGGATTTTGGTGGCCCCATCGGGGGGCCACCAAACAAAAAAGTTAGTGTCGAGCCATGCATATACCATCGTACATGTTATATCAATTCTTCGCTGACAGTGTGTCATTATATAGATGAAGACTGGCGGGGGAGGGAACATACCGAATGTTCCACCCGAAGGGTTTGAAATGGTAGTGAGGGAGGTTATAAGTCCCGAGACGAAGTCGAGGGACTTATAGCCTCCCGAAATAGCATTTCAAACCCTGAGGGTGGAACGTTTGGTACATGTTCCCGACAACAAAAGTCATCATCTATTATATTATATGGGTTAGTCAAATACGTCAACGTCAACCACCAGCACAACGCACTCGATCGCTTGCTATCGCATCGTTGCGCTCGATCGCGCAGAGCCAAATTCACTGTGCGCGCGCAGTAATAGGCCTTCTGTCATTTGTTACGTGAAAATGTTTTCCCATGGCGGAACATTACAAAAATGTTCTGCCCATGAGCGAACATACCTAATGTGCCTCCATCACGTGACTGTGTTTAGCCAATCACTAACCGGTATTTGACTTACCCACTTAATATAAAATTATGTAGATATATAAAAAAAAATAGAAATAGAGAGAGAT
This sequence comes from Diadema antillarum, assembly GCF_040938485.1. Lineage (NCBI taxonomy): Eukaryota > Metazoa > Echinodermata > Echinoidea > Diadematoida > Diadematidae > Diadema > Diadema antillarum. Next base: position 741,410 of record NW_027271528.1, on the reverse strand, counting down.
AAAAGTGCACCCTTAACCTGAACGTCTAGCTCGAAGAATCAACGTTTTCTGCAAGTAAGCCAAGAAAAAAAAATGGAAACAGGGTGAGAAGATATCGCAAGTCAATTAAAAATCTGCCTTTTCAATCTCTTTAAAAAGACTTTCTCGCAGATTTTCCGGGATATGCCAGTTGACAATTATCGAAGATGTGGCCAAGGGAAAAAGAAAATAAAAAAATATTGACCTATATATATATAATATATATATATATATATATATATATATATATATACATATATATATATATATATACATATATATATATATATATATATATATATATATATAGAGAGAGAGAGAGAGAGAGAGACATATATATATATATATATATATATATATATATATATATATATACATATATATCACTCAATAAATAGGGTGAAATGATAATGATGATATCTTGATAGTATTCATCATGCCCCAAATCCACGTTGTGGAGTGCTCTCGGCGCAAATATATTAAAGGAAGGGAAAGTAATGAGAAGTTAAGAAAGTACACACACACACAAACACCCCAGAAAAATTGAATAATCAAGAGCAGATATTAAACAAGTGGGTTTTTAGACCACTTTTGAAAGAATCTGATGAAGGGCAAGTAGTGGCCACTTCGGATTAAATGCAAAAGGATACCAATGTAGGCGCCCAACATGTATATGTCGGAAATAGAATGAGACCATGAGTACGAATTTCTTCTGCTTTGCCCTTTTCTTGCAACGGAAATCTTGAATGAAATCATGAGGCTACTCGCTAGTTGTCTCAATTAGAAATGTAAGTAGATCTTTTGTGTATTAATATAGTTTTCCTCTTCTGCAATTTCTGATTGCGCGCCTAGTCTTTGAGCAGCGATGAAGTGCTCTGATTACTGGATGTAACCCACATAATAAATCAGTTTTCAAAAGGTTAATGAGTAAAGGTTTTGCATTGATAACCCAATCATGAAATTCATATCATGCGCAGCGACACTCGAAAATAAAAATGCAAGAAACAGACCAAGAAAAGAAAAACCCAGAAGCGCATCAAACTAATTATGCGTCCTGTCGATCCACTGCATGTATTCTTCTTGGCTTCTCACATAACCGACTTTCATCATCGTGTCTGACAAATCCACTTTCATTATCACTTTGATGTCGGCTCAAAAAAAAAAGTATAATATATCCCTGCAGGCTTCCACCAAGACTAACACGCTTTTTTCGCTTTTTCATGTCCACGGATAATGCTCCAAACACTTCTCCACACCTTCGGGTATAAGGGAGCGATGCATGTGCATTAAAGTCGTCCAAAATTAAGCCGAGACCTTCTCTTCTATCTTGTTTTCTCCCCTTCCCATCCAGGCTATCCACCTCTTCATGCCCCAACACCTCACTCAGAGGGAGCTTCAGACTCATTCACAAATTAGCGCTATCGAAGCTTTTGACGCACGCCGACAATTACATTTGTCAGACTTAGATGTATATTGAAAAGATTAGGGCGCGGGGGAGGCGCTAACCCCCGGTCGAACACATCCTGATGGCGAGGCTGTAGTCTGCCACACGCGAGATATATCATACGCGGTAATGAAGCTCAGTCTGTCGGACTCTTTGCCATACAATATCCGAGGGAAAAGAACGATACATACGAGTGTGGAATTCTCGCAAATTACAAGTGTCAGTCTTGGTGAAAACGGGGACACGAGATGTTAATTGTCTGATCATTATCCTTGCAGAAATTGACAGAAGAAGAAGATGATGATGAAGAAGAAGAAGAAGAAGAAAAAGGAGGCGACTCGGTTAGCAAATGACCCAAAAAATGACGTCTGTTGTCAAAAGCGACAACAATCTAATTGGAACTTGCTATAGAATTTATTCATAGCACCAGGGATTAAAAGTTGATTATCGATGGTCAAGTGCTTGTCACTCGGTCGGCTCTGCCCCGCAAAGATTAACATCAGCTCTGTCAAAACGTGTAAATACGCATGGTGACGTTTGGATAGGCTGCGATGAGAAAAATTCATAGAGCTGCCAGTTGGGTGGGCAATCCAAACATGTTGTAGCTGACACACTACCTTGTTATTGCCTTTTTTACATATTTTCCTCTCTCTCTCTCTCTCTCTCTCTCTCTCTCTCTCTCTCTCTCTCTCGTTTTCTCCTTCTCATATTTATCTCGCTTGTCATGCGATGCGTAAAATTGGTTTTAAAATCTAGTTTTCTTCAGATACCCTTTTATGAATCATGCTCACGGTCTAGTTGCATAAAAAAGGCTCAATACCATGGTACATATACATCACTAAGATAGCAATTTACCATGGCAACAACTTCTAGGGTTCTGAGTGTCACTTCAGTATCTTCACCAATCATAAGTTTCAATGATAACTAGCAATTATTTCATCTTATACTGTGCAGCGGATGAATACTGTAATAATCAGTTCCAAGTGTTAATAGAACGTGGCTTCCGACAGTCAGAGATACGATATTCGCCATAGCGTTTTATATAAATTATATTTTATTTTATTTCGGGCCACGATATTTCTTTTACGGACCACCAAAATGTCATATCCATAGATTTTAGAGGCACGAATGGTCCATCAGAGAAAAGAGTTAGTATCGAGCCCTGACTATTAAAATGTAACATTGTTTACACACAAAATGAAATGCAATCTATGTGGGTACCAATTTCCAATGATCATGAAGGGTTAGTTTTGAATATTTTCGGGCCGAAGAATTAGTCAGTAGTGTTTTATTATGGAAAAAAAAGTCAATCAGATTAAGAGTGTTGACGATGTTTTCAACTTGTGTACTCTACAATTAAGGAGTTAAATGGACTTCCAAAACAAGAGTATGTTTTGAATGCTCCTAAAAGTTTGCGTTTCATTTCATTGCGGATTTTATTCTTCTTTACAGTAGCCTCATCCCAATTCTCTTGTAGGTTATCGAACCTCCTTATCTCGACATGGCACATGACCACCATTTCTTTCTGTCTGGTTAGCACTCTATCCCCTCTCACAATCTCACCCATCGCTGTTCAGTGAACATTATTTTGAATAAACCTGCGCCCTTTCATCTCATCTTATCGTCATGTGGCTGGCACGAAACCGGTTAAGCTCCCTTTTTCTATTCTACCGTGTCTCACCCCATTATGGGATGCGCTGTGTTCGAAGGGTTTGGCCGGATGAGCGCAGAAACTCATTTGGCACAGCGGTATGAAAGTAATCTTGGCTAATACCTCTGCGTTCTCTGGGCTGGAAGAGAGAAAGAAGAAAGTGAATTAGGCGATTCAATACCGGCGGCTTGATCTTCGCACCTCGGGTGTCACTAAAGGTAAGGGGCAAACATATGTAGAATTGGAATTAATCCCTGCTTGGTCGCATCTCTCTTTCGACTATGCTTCCCCCTTTCTTTCGACTACCACCTCGGGTCTCCTCCGGCGCTGTCGAATTTCCCATGGTGTCATCACCCGCCCGACTACCGGCTGCGAGTTGCAACCAATGTTTAATACCCCCCCCCCCCCCCTCCCTTCCCTCCTTTCTTCACGTCTGTGATATTGAGCATACAGATAGGTTATCATTATGACTATTAGCCGCCAACTCTTGAGGGGGTATAACTGCCGCCTAGCCCTCTGGTGGATTGGTTCTTCTCATTCCAATGTTTTCTAGGGCATCATCCATGGGATACTGGAGCTCCCCCTCTGGCCGTGGCGGCAAATCGGAACTCTAAAACTCAGCCGTGCCGCTGCGTAGAATGTGAAGGGGAACGCGACAGCCCGGAATAGCATGATTAAAAACGCGTCTCTAATCCGTCCGCATCTCTGCGGGGCAAGGAGGGTCGAGAAATGGCGGGCCTTGTCACCATTGGGTTTGTGGGCAGGCGCCAGCCTAATCTACCCGCGTAATCCGCCATCCCGAGAAACGCGGGAGCTGTGGAGGGGACAACTAAGAGAAGGAAGCAAGGCAAATAATTAACTCCATTAAATATACAAATTTCACTTCGCACGGAAATATCCCAACTCGTTTCGTCTGCGTCTGGAAATATCATTGCCGACAAACTTTTTCACCCCTCGTCTATTTTCTCCCTGATATTGAGCGCAGATTACCGTATATATTATCGGTGGGTGATTTCTGGCTGGCTATATTAAGGTGAGCTCAACAGCGATGACGGAAAGCAATGAGTATTATCACACTTCACCTTGCGGCCATGAAAATATAGAGAGAATAATGATTTCAACGTATTAGGTCAACAGGAGTCCGCCTTCATACACACATACACACACACACACACACACGCACACACACACACACACACACACACACACACACACACGAGTGCACACACGCACACAAACACACATACACACACACACACACACACACACACACACACACACACACAGAATCCCACAGAAGTATGCAACCATTTTGCTATATCAGGAATTAGCTCTTCTCGTTTCTTGATGACTACTCTCTAAAAAAAATCGAGTGAAAATTTTCACTCTATAAAGAGTGAATAAAAAAAAGAGTGAATTTCGAGTGAAATTGGAGTGAATTTTGAGTGAAAATGCCCATTTTCACTCATTTTGGAGTGACGTCAGGGATCACTCCAAAATCTTCGAGTGATCCCTGACGTCACTCCAAAATGAGTGAAAATGAGCATTTTCACTCAAAATTCACTCCAATTTCACTCGAAATTCACTCTTTTTTAAATTCACTCTTTTTAGAGTGAAAATTTTCACTCGATTTTTTTTAGAGAGTAGGTTTTATAATATCATCCCTTGTTTCAAATCCATGTAAATTAAATAGAATACGGTCATATACAAGGACTGACGTTAGGTTGCTTATCCAGGATTTCTTAATTTTTCTGACCTTCTTTTCTCCTTAGCAGCTCCCAAGAGAGAAAAAAAGGGCACATGCATTAGTGATACGGAGGAATAGGAGATTCATACAGAGCCACTGCATTTAGGGGATGTAAAAATACGGATTATCAAACTTGCAGATTTTATCCAGCGGGTGATTTTGGCCGTTTGAATTGGGCCAGCGCCTTTTTGGAATATAAGATATCAGGTTAATATATTTTCCCCTCAATTGAATACACAATTCTGTGCTAAGGCAGTATGGCACACAACGGTGCATTGAGAAATGAGCAGATTTGAAATGTCCGAGTAACACTTTCAATATTACCGGTATACCTCATTGGTTTTTTCCCCTTTTCACGGTAGGTCCTGAAAGCCGCTATTTCGTTGTTTCTCTCTTATGTGATAATATCAATGTATCAATATCCCAATATCAATATCAATTTATCGATATCCCAATATAAAAATCATGCAATTTCCCAATATCAGCATCAATTTATCAATATCCAAATGTCAATATCAGTATCAACGTGTCAACATCCAGACAGTAGTGTCAATTTATTGATATCCAAGATACCAGTATACCAATATCAATATCAATAACAATTTATCAATATCATTTTATAAGTATCCCAAAATCAATATCAATTTATCAATATCCGAATATCAATATCAATATCAATGTATAAATATCCTAATATCAATATCAATTCATGAATATCCCAATATCGATAACAACGTGTCAATATCCCAAAATCAATATCAATCTATCATTATCCTAACATTAATATCCATTTTATAAATATTCTGATAGCATTTTTGCATCTGCCTTCCTGGAAACGAGTGTCCTACATTCAATGGTACGATATTGAAAATTTCTCTGACAGTAATGAAGAATTATTGAGACAACTGGAATGAAATAACAAACAAAAGAGATGGGGGCCGTAATGTTATTATTATTGTTGTTATTATTATTGTAATCACCGTTATTATTATCATTATTATTATTATTATTATTATTATTATTATTATTATTATCAATATTATTCATTCGGCATTTGCATTAGATAATACAAGTGAATGATAAAAAATCAAACAAACAAAGCAACCGTAATACAAGAGTACAAAAGTCAGGCTTCCTCTGATGTGCCCCCTAAGTTTCAGGGCTTGAAAAATTGAGCAATCAAAAATTACTATGGACTTTGGGCTTTCCAACCACTTAAGGGAGAACATCAGGGAAAGCTAAAACATAAGTCATAATATAATTAATATAACAATTATAATAATTTCAAATTTAACATATGCACCAAGGTCAGGAATTATTGCACATAAGAACTAGAAATATCACTGTGGCGACTTGATACACTCCTCCGCCATATTTCCAGAAGATAATAGGGAATTAAGAATTTTTAACTTTCTAAAATAGTTTGAGAACTAAACACTTCGGAAATGCCACAGTTTTTATATGTCCATTTACAAAACCAATCATACAAAAACCTGAAACAAACAACCAAATTATTGGAAATATTGATTATACTGCATGAGCTTATGCTATGGCTTACGTTAGCCCTTATAGGAGGAGATGGGGAGGATAATAATGATAGCCATTCGATACTATTCTAAGCAAGGAAGAATAATCTAAATCAAATTAACATCGAAAACAAAGTTCATAATCAAAATCAAAATACAAATAAAAATAAAAATCAGTTTGAAATTTGCGTCTTTTATAACCTTTCCTTTAACTCAGGCGCAAACGGGGGGGGGGGGGGGGGGCGCTCAGCCCCAATGTTTTTGTTATGTACAATACATAGGAATATATAGGGTCTAACCACTTGGGGTTACCCTCCCCCCTCCCCTCACTTTTTCCCCCGGAAGTGGCGCCGGAATAAAACAAAAATGTGGTCTTTTCTTTTTGTTCGGTTTGCTCCTTAGTCGAGGTTGATTGGAAATCGCGGTTGCAAGTTGTACCAGAGTTTTTTTTTGTTTTTTGTTTTTGTTTGTTTTTGTTTCTTTTTTTTTGGGGGGGGGGGGGGTTGTGTGTATTTTCTTTTTGCCAGACGATGAAACGGGGAAAAGTTGGAAGTATGGAAGTGGTAGAACAAGTGCGGTAGGGCTTTTTTTTTTCTTGTTAGCTGATGAAACCCGGAAGTGGCACCAGAAATGACAAACTGGGCCCCCCCCCCCCCAAAAAAAAAAACCAAAAAAAAAACCCAACAACAACAACAAACAAACAAACAAAACCAAAAACAAACAAACGTGGCGCCGGCCGTGTTTCCGACCTCACATCAGACCGAAATGTTGAATTAAATACCATCCTGGGTATAAAACGAGGCCTGTTTACACCGGGGAAATAAATAATGATGACAATATGTCGCAAATTGGCAACGTTGTGTGGAATTCCGCATGGACTCTCATTTGTATGCCCGTGACCTCGGACGTGATGGGACACCACGTCTTGTCACGAGCTGATACTCGCGGCCACCTGGTCACCCAGGTCTCTGGCGTGCGACTCTCTGGCGTCTTTGCTGACAGCTCTAGTCATAGAACTCGGCAGTCTTCGGTCTCTCGGCCCTCCACATGTCGAACTTCTCCTCTGGGACCGAACCTTTGGAACACCTGACGACGGTGAACTTGTAGAGGGACGCGAAAACGCGCGCGAACGTGATTGTACTATGCGGCCTTTGAGTGGCTACCTTCGAGCGAGATGAACATCTTGTTCACCACTGCGGTAGGATCGCGAGTCACGAGCAGCGATGGATTGTTTGCAGTGAAGTATGGTAGCCTCCAAACGTCCAAACATGTCATGTAAAGAAATCATGTGTATAGGAAAATTTGCATCTGTAGAGGAACATTTCGTAAACAGAAGAGCAATTGAAATCAACTATACAGGGTAGTTGACACAATGCAAATTTGTGTGATTTCTACTTTTTTTTAACCAAAAGATTACCAATTGAGTCTAAACTCACTTTCTTAAAACAAGCAGTTTAAAAAAAAGTTGCATAAGTAGATATAATGTATATGACATCCTTGGTCATTGCAAAGTTGAAGCTAGCTACGATTGAATGTTGCCAATAACAATGAAAATAATTATGAAGAAAATCACGTCAATGATTTGATAAGGTTTATGTCCCTTCATAATTCTTGTCTAGTGTCATGCTAAACTATAGATTTATGACGGATTACGTAACGCCGCGTTATTCGCGGCAGAGCTGACGTCACAGTACAGGGCACCTTGCATTCCACAATCGTCTTCGTCATTGGATACGGCCTTTAATTTGCCTGTGTCCCGATGTCGGCATGCATAGAAGAAAAAGAAAAAAAAGGAGAATCTCGGGAATTGGGTTTCGATGGCGCCTCTTTCGGGTAGTGATAACGCGATAGAACAAATCGATACACACCCAGTCCGTTTACCCTTCGTGTATTCGCATACAAACCCCGTGATGTTTCATCGGCGATTGCACAATATACGTTAGACGTATTTGGGTTCTACACCGTGCCAAATCGGCGAACGATTGAATGCTAACAGCATTATAGTATATAGTATATCTAATGCACTTACAGTAAAACTGCTTCATATCATTCTATTATTTCGAAAATCAGACAGGAAACATTAAGCGACTATCTGATAATCATTCAAAGGTTGTACCACAGATAAAATATGGTGGACTGTGTACAATCATGACAATTACGGAGTTTGGATATTGCCGTGTTTTGGGAATTTGCTTAAATCACGAGAAGGAAATTTCATTTTAGGGTCTTAAATCATTATAACAAAATTGATTTGGCAAAATTTCTTACTTTTTTTTCAGACTTCGTCCTGTACTAGCGCTATCGTGTTCGATTGAGCAAAAACAAAATAAAACAATTAGACCCAGAAGCTATAGAATATCCTCTTGAGTATGACACGAAGTCTTTATTGAGCCTTGTTTATTGCATGTCGTCAAATTATTTCTTTTTTTTTTCGATGAATTTTGGAGAGTCGGTGCAGTCAACGAGGGTGGGGGGTCATTTGATAGGGTTCGGATGTCACCCCGCGGTTGAAGCAGAATTATCGAAATGCCAACCTATCTCTTTCACGGTTGTTTCAAATTTATAGATTTCGAAACGTCATGGGATTTTCGAGTATCTTATGCCCAAAATTCTAGAGAGTTTAGGAAGAAAGGAAGATTGATATCACAGACTTTCGGAGTTGTTACCAAGATAGGTAGTATAACGACATATGAAACGTATAATATCTCCAGCATGTCCAGGTTGGAAAATTTTACTCCACTACTAGACTGAATATTAATCAAGCAATGGAGAATCAGAATTCAGCTAACAAATACGAACAATATGCGTGATACCTTGCCCTACACATATTAAAATCATTGTATGCAGTATTAGAATATTGATCTGGGTCTTTTTTTTTTGTCCCCGCGTGTTCGTTTTAATGACTTTTCAGTATTTATGATGGTGAATACATGGACATTTTAAAAAACTGCAGTCAAATTTTACGAGTTTATCTCTATTTGCAGTCTCTATTGGTTCTCATTTTTAGTTTCCTTTTAATACCTCCTTTTATATCTTTCCTTTTAAAACTCAGATAAAATATCAGATTTTGAGATAAAAAGATCTGGATTTCATTCAAATCAAATGAATGCTGCACCCTGGTATTTCGTGATACTCAAACCACAAAAGTTTTAAACACTGCTTTCAAGAAGAAAATTCTCGTCGGAGAAACCGTATTCTACCTCCTACCTATAGAGCTCTTCTTCAATGTTTTGCACATGAGTAAAAGTGCTGCCATAACATTTACTACTCTTCTCGTATTGTGTCTTTCTGGTTGGAATACAATATTTCTGCATAAAAGGATAGATGGATAGATTAAAAAAGTTAGACAGATAGACAGGTCACATACAGAGAGGCGTTGGCAGAATGAATGATTTAGTGACGGTTAAATTATTCATCGCCTCCGTTTTACACTCTCTTTCGAAGATAGTGATGTAGTATCAACCGCGCGGTCAGTAGAAAGCTACCTCAAACAGACAAGAAGGTCATGATTTGCTTGACAATTTGCCTGTGCATAACAAAAGATATAAAATGGAAACTTGTGCATAAAAACATAATTATTTGGAACAGCTTGTGTATCATTATTATCTATTATGTGTCTAGTTTGTTTTACATCATCCGCGTTGCCTGCGTTTTAAAAATAGAAAATCCGCAAAAGGTTGTACTATGTATATGTATATAATAGATAGGCCTATGTATAAAAAGAGAGGGAAATAAAAGTGGACTGCGCATCTGATTATAAATGTGATTATGACGGTGTTGACCACGTAATGAAAGATGCGCGCCTTTAAAATCAGCCTCATTACAACCATTACACATCGGAGTTGTCGCTACGAAACTGCGGCGACACCGCCTGTAATTGTGACGCTACTATTCTACGTCACCAAAGAAATTAATGAAAAAACCTGAGGGGAAAAAGGAAAGAGACGAGGACAAGAATTAAAAAAAATGGAACCTGACATTTTCGACACCACGTAGCACAGCAGCTCACCGCATTCATATCGTCCATCGGTATTATGTCCTGTATCTATTTTATTTGCCGTCTTTTGTACTGCCGCGACGAGTCGACACCTCTCTACACACCCTTGCAGATGGCTCTATCGGTTCTTGTTTGAAGTCTGCAAGTCTACGCTCTAAACGGTTTTAATATCTGCCCTTACAAACAAGGAAGCAGAGTTCTTTTTTTTTATTCGGTTCGGTTGTCTGTGGTGTTGTATCGATTCAAAAGGGAGGCAAGAACAAAGTTGTGTTCCCACGGAAATACGCTCGGCGGAGGCGCTGGATGCGTCTTTCAATGAGAGGCAAGGTGACAACTATTTCTAAGTGGTGTCATAGAAACTCGGCTCTCTACCCGCGCAAAAGGCGAAAGATAAAGCTTAGAGCGTTTCCCATGAGATTTTTCACCATGAATTTGTTATATTACACTCTCTGAAAATTTAATTTCAGAGTATACCAAAATCTCCTGCTTGTCTTTTCTCCGCCGACAATTAATGCATATCTGCCTCTTCCTTACATTTTGTCCCCTGTCAAGTTGCTAGTTCGTATTCAAAGAAAACAGTGTTGCGCTTGTTCTGTTTCATCCAGGAAGCTTGCAGTAGTGGGCGAGAGAGGAAGAGAAGAGGGGGAAGAAATTATAGGGGGTGAAAAACTGCCGAGCACTGACCGACGTTCGGACTGATCGCTCGGCTGATGAGCCGGGCTCGCTTTGACCACTGCCGCTCCTTCTCTCTCTCCTCTCCCGCATCCCTACGAGCACCACCACCACCACCGGAGACCCCCCAAGGCATTTTGACGCTCTTTAGTGAATTAGCTCTCCTAGCACCATCTCGCCTACTTCTTCACCTCTGTCTTCTCGCTTGAGGAATGCCGACCCGTCTCGCCACCGACATATTCGACGACTTCTCGCCTTCTCTCCGGCGGCCGGAGCTCGCCGAAGCCTCCAATGTTGCAATTTTATCTCCCGCGGATCCTTCGAAATAATAATGTTGCTCGGGCTCATATTTGTTAAATGGTCGCAAGGGCCAATGGTGTGATAGTGTTTACCGCGCTCTATCTTTCGGGAGAGAGCAAAATTGCCCCGGGGCAGACAATCTGCTCCGTGAACCATTACAAAATAACCAAAGGGAAATATGAGAGAGAAAATATGAGAGCCAGATATTATTAGGAGCCGCCATTTACCAGGTTTCTCATGAAGAGAAACTTTTCGTACCGTGGAGGATACTTCGCGAACGGCCATCAGAAGAAACCGAGGTTCAATTTGGAAATGACTTCGTTAAACCGACGTAACGCAGCGCTGCAGAGCAACCCAGCGATGTTATTAAGACGGACCTCTTTCACGAATGAAGAGAGACTGAAAATAGATCGGATCTTTCCCGCTTCTCGTCTCTGATCTTCTTTTCATCCTTTTTGCATAATTAGAAAATGTGCCGCCCAAAAAGTGTGGAACACATGCTGCTAATCTAAGATGAACCTTTGGGTTGTTATTTTTTTTTCATTACAGGTACATAAGACATTGTTGCGACATACAATAGAGTAACACGTCATTCCGGTATGATTAGGAATTGTAACTGATGTCTTATTATTTGTTTATAATCCAACATTTCAAGTTTGTTTATTTTGTCATTATAACATTATTGAATTTTTATAGATATGAATCTGCAATTTAAATACAAACACGATCATATTACTCTGACTGATTTCCTTAGCAGTGAACGCCTAGCTTCCCGATTTCGGCATTAACTGCCGCCCGATAGGTTAGATGTAATCAATTGTACACATCATTCAAATTTGATCGCCATCTGTTGCAGACAAGTAGGTATGGACTTATTTTTCAGGGGGTGGGTAGAGGTATAAGTCTGAAAGAGAACGCTTAAAATCCTCAGTCGAAAGGAAAATGAATAATTGTGGAAATGACTCGTACAGAATATAATGGCGGATCTTCCGATTACGAGGGAAAGGTATAAAAAGAAAAATCATAAAGGAGAGACAGGAGATGTTGAAGTGGGGCAGCCCAAATTTGACCTAGAACTCCCCTCGTGTAGTCGAGTTTGATGGGGGCGGGTTTACGGCGTTTGCCGCGGGATGTCTCACCCAGACACGTAAGCCCCCTTTTATTTCTGTTGATGATTATCAAACAAGCTCAATTGTTGAATATGTGACTAATCTCAACGTTGGTTCTTCTTGCTCTCTGAAGTACAACCATGTCAGGTGTGCGCAGAAACTGATGTAAATTCCTCTCTTCAAATAAGACATCTTAAGCTGAACATTTCAAAACAAACATTAAAAAAATGACTTATACTCGGTGGTAACTAAAACCATTCATTGAAAATAGATCTAGATCGCTTCATTCAAGAGTGTACTTTGTGATTTTACTTCGAAGGATATTGTTCAGAATGGGAATAAAACCTTTATTTAGAAACAAGAAAGGTTATGCAGCTACTCGTATACAAATTTACAAATTGTCTTTGCGTGGGCCCCTCTTTTCCAGTAGAAAAATTGTTTTGAACATTAGTTTCACATGTATATGTATATGTATATATGCATATATTGTTGTGATACATTGTACTTTTTATTCTCTTGAACTTGTATCAACAAAGATGTGCTATAGGAAATAAAATCTCATTTGAATTTAATTGTGAATTTTGAGAGATATCATTTTGGATCAAGTAACACCCATCCGTTGTCAACGGCAGATGTCATTGGAAACTTGAAAAGTCAAAAGTAGTTCCATGTTAAACGTGTTAAAGATGACATATTTGCAATACGGGTATTTTAGCCATCTCCGTTTCTATTTACGAAGGCGAGGTACATCATTTCTTCAAAGGAAATGCAAAGTTCTTAAAAGTTGTCAAGTTTTGAAAACTAAATACGATGTTCGCTCATTTCACCCAAGTGGAACTCAATGCAAGTACCCATACAAAATAAGCTCTGTCACGATACATGAAATTCCTTCAAAATAATGCTTAGTTGTCTAATAAGAACATCGTCAAATATCCGCTCAGACTACCAATAATTAATAAGGACACACATATACACACAATTAAACACATTTATAAACACAGAATATCATTAACATCCAAAATGGCTAATGCTGTGTAAAGGCTTGTAGGCATGTTTGTGTAATGTATAAAGCCCACTTCTGCTTTTAAAAACAATACCCTTAAATACAAACTTACGAAGAAAAAAAATAAAAACGACAACAACGCTACGTTTATGTGAGAATTGATTTTTGAATATGATTTTTATTTTGTATGTACTTGTATTTGTTTACAGGGCCCTCTGGAAAACAGTACTCGATTACTGACGGGGCCATACTGTATAAATGAAACGAGATATATAGATAGATGAATGAATGAATAAATAAATAAATAAATAAATGAATATATATATAAATAAACAAACAACAATTCCTTCGTCTGTAACTTCCGCTGTCTCTTTTCTCTATCTCAACTTAAGCTTTAAAAAGATGCGAGATTTGAGGGGAATCATTGTAAAGAATAGAACCTACATATTTATTTTGCTGTTCTCTGTGTGTCATCATTTGTGTTACTATTAACATCATCTTATTGATTTGGTCACGATTCTTTAGATGATTGTTTTCATCAAAACATAACATTGCTTATAATTTTCATGTCATTCTTCCCCTTCTTTTTGCGGTGATTCAATTATCATTTTTATTGTTGCCATCATTATTACCAATGTTATCATCTTCGTTATCACCATCATTGTAGCTGTTGTTAGTATACAATAATATTGTAATAATAGTTTAAAGGTAAGATTGCTGGTATAGCTGTGGTTTTTCAAACATGTCAGAAAATTTAATGGTAGTAATATTCATAGCAATATGACAGTAATAGTTGATAATAATTGTAGGAACACTGTGTACAATAGAACACACCTCATTCTACGTCGGCCGATGTCTGACGCCAAACTACTAACGCCGTGCACCACCATCACCAAACGAGCTCTATGCATGTGATGACAAAACGACGACGGAAAACAGAGCTATACAATTCCTAGCAGCTTCGTCCTTTAATAGACCGTCATCGTATTGGGCTGGGCGAGCTGCTATGACCCAGACACCGGGGCTACTGACGGGTCCCAGCGGTGCATACTTCAGGTGTTTCGTTGTTTAGAAAACCGGAAAATGAGTGGCCTTCTCCAGCATGTGAGTTTAATCAAGGCTTAACGGCAAAGGTCAGACTGCATCCGACACTTCGGCACCGGCTCAATGTCGTGCAGCGATCCACTGGAGAAGGGTTGAGTCTCTCACATCCAGAGCAAACCTGCACAGAGCGGTCATCTGAGGAAGATAGTGAAAGGCTTATGTAGGGTGGGATTCATGGATATCGGGAAAAGGTAGATGGACACCTTAATCTAGATCTTTGTTTGTTTTCGTCTTCTATTTTTGTTTTGTTTCGTTTTATTCTATTTTTTTGGTGTTTTTTGTGTAAGATAAGATCTGTGCCCATGACAAAAGATTCTTTTATTTCTCCCTGATCAAATCACGGAAGCTTTGTACGTTAAAAGACATCAGATGTTTTCTTCCTTGTTGTCTTTTATTTTCTGTTTTAAGACTCTTCTGAAGAGTCACAAAAGTAAAAGCATTTCCACATGACAATGTATGAACTTGTTGTATGAAATAACCAAACAAAACCAAAACGAAATACATACCTAAGAACCGTACAATTGACAAGTTTAAAGTTGCTATTTCGCGAAACTCATATCAGTATCAGAATAAGGAACATTGGGTTTGTTTTAGGGTTCGAAGGTACATTACTTCTTCAGATCTAATCACTAGCGCGTTCAATTTCTCAAAGGTAAGGACAAAATCCTATTAGGCCTATGTTTGATGGCATTTTTTCTTTTAGTTCCATTTATCAAGCTGATTGCTTCTACATAAGAAAAACTCTAGTTTGTGATGATGGACAAACGAATGCAAAACCACCCCCCCCCCCGCCTAAAAAATAAAATGGCTCGATTTTGGGACCCTTCTGTTCTTGTTATGTATTAATCATTCAACTAGCTCCAAACTTGGAATTCGTAATTTATGCTGATGATACAACATCATTTTATCCCCAGTCTGACACTCGAACTCTACAAGAAAACATAGAATGTCAATTTAATTAAGTCACAACATGTTTCAAACTAAATAGATTTTTCAATCAATTTTGATACGAACATGTGTTGTCCCATACACAAGATCAACTGACAAGACTGATATGAGTGACAGACTAATAATTCTTACTCTAACTACAAATTTGCTTAGCATCTGACTAGACAATTTTATGGGTATATGTACGTTGATAAACATCTATAATGGAACATACATGTTTAGCCTGTAAATACACATAATAAAGTTTAAAGATGTATTGGTCTTCGAGACAAACTTGGATATCATTTACCATTGTCTTCTCTTCTTACTTTGAACCTTGTTTTAATATTTCCATAATCTTACGTACTGTATACCAATAATTTTATTTAGGGTAACTGCAATCAGTGTACTATAAGATGAATACATTACTGAAAATATACAGAGGAACCACATATGTACAGAAAGTTACTTCTTGATTACTCACCACAGCTACCTAAAAGATTGCGTATTTTCAAAATTCATGACTGTTATCTACTTTATACTTTAAAACTTGTGTTCTTTTACTCCATAGAATTGTTAACCTACGAATTTATCACAGATGTTTGGCAGCATATAACATAGGAATGTTTACTACTACAATACTTACACATGTAGTAATTTTCATCTATTCAAATGTAATTCGGTGTATACAAAAGATCTGTTCGTTTTAGCTCTCCCATTGTTTGGAAGATCATACAATACATGCACAAATTTCAGGTTGTTCAAAAAACTGTCAGATATTCTCTATTGATTAAATACTGCTTATTTAATCTTCTCACCATCTCCTCTGTAAGTGGTTAATTTGATGTGTTTTCTTTGTGTGTGTGTGTGTGTGTGTGTGTGTGTGTGTGATTGTAATTTGATAATTTTGTCTATACGTATGGTAATGTCTATTCGTATGGTAATGTCTAATCAAGAGGATTTTTTTTCCCACAAGGTCTCTGAGCCTTTTTCTAAGTTCTCTGTTCATTTTACATAGATTTGTAAAAAACCTATCTTCTGATTGTTGGATAATGATGACAGAATATTGAGTATGCTTTGAAATAATTGTATAATCTTGATTTGAAATAGAAATGAATAAACGAAAAGAAACGAAAAAAAAACAAAAGGACGCAGCTCACAAAATATCTGTGTATTTCTTGTTGATCCTTTTGTTTGAAAAAAATCTGCCGTATTTCTTGTTGAACCTTTTGTTTTAAGAATCTGCTCTTAATTTTATTTGAAGAGATTCATTCCAAAGGGATATCAAATCGATTTCTATGGGTTTTGGATGAAACATTCAGGACTTGAACTGTAACATAGGAGGCTTGGAAGATGGAATACCATGGTAAAGCAACGCTCATTGTTTGCGTGACTAAAACACCAAGGTTCGATTGATATTAGTTATCTTAACTTGGTATTAGTTTTTTTGGTTTAAAAAGACGGTTTAACAGGCAATTATCAATAATACTGAACGTGAGTACTTTTCTGTATAGACAATGAAGAACATCATAAGAAAAACATCTTTAATGATATCAGAAATTAACTTTACTTACAGAACTTTCAAAGCTGTAAAATTAGACCCGACATCTGAGGATTAAAAAAAAGAGTAAA
Organism: Diadema antillarum; assembly: GCF_040938485.1. Classification (NCBI taxonomy): domain Eukaryota; kingdom Metazoa; phylum Echinodermata; class Echinoidea; order Diadematoida; family Diadematidae; genus Diadema; species Diadema antillarum. The sequence goes on along the minus strand of NW_027271528.1, from coordinate 724,280 downwards.
ACAAAGCACACGCGAACTGTTTAAGATGATAAAAATGAATAATAGATGTTGGGATTTCCCAATCAGTTGTACAGGACATTGTTTCATCATCAAATTCAGAATGTGCTTACACTGTTGCTATAATTATGCTCCGGATTTCTATGGCTTTCATGACAACCACATGTTGGTATACCCAGAAACACACACACACACACACACACACACATACACACATACACACATGTAAGTTAAGGGTAGCATGTTTCAGAATCAAAATAGTATTATGCGTTTCTTAAGGTAATGATTGTGTGATGACGAAGTTGCCTTCAAAAGATACTTACATATCTTGATTATTAAATGCCGCTAGATATTCTCCAGTTCGGATATGATTCTTGGTAATAGCTATCACCTGAGCTAAATCATTGATAATCAACGTTTTCAAGGGGTAAAGTCATCGAAATCATAAGACCTTAAAGTCGTAATGACAGAGTCGCTTTAAACACGTTTTATGACAAGAGCTGGGGGACAATCAACGGAAAGTCATACCTATATCATTTGGGCTGATCTGTTTATACTTTGTTTACGCAGACACGAAGATGAGTTCAGAAGGGGACTCTACAAAGGATGACGTAAGATTCGAATTTTGTCACAATGTCTAGACTTATAATGACGTTCAAAAAAATGAGTGTATCGGGAGGGAAAATTCCCAGAGAATCGTATGTTTTTGTTGTCCATTTGGCATGACGACATTGAAAGGAATTCGGCGATGTCTGTCGTAACCTAATTCGGCTTGCTGAGGGAACTCTATCCTGATTGTTGTCTCCGCGATTTTGACCTAATTATGAACCTAATATTATATTCGTATTCAAGTCTCCCTTTCTCTCCAGCTCTCTTATTCGAAACTGTTTAGTTTAGGGAAATTTAGCAGCCTGATTGTTCCCCTCTGGTGCGGAGCAGCGGTACCTTCGAGACCCCGTTCGGTCCCCGTTTATCCCGCTTTCATTTCCCGAAGACCCAGTTACAGGCCGTGCTGGCTTCCCTGCTCCCGACAAAGAGAACACACTAATCCCGCCAAGTTTCAGGAAGATGTGTATGTAGGTAATGAGGCCAAGTATGCATGAAGTTTGTGACTGTTTTTTTGCTCTTAAACCAGGTGACTCTTTTGAGGAGTTATTGCTATTAGAAATCATTATTTACAAAACAATGTTATTGGTGCCTCCCGAATTGGGACTATGGAGATAGCTGAACGAGGCCCGTCCTCAGTCCAACCATAAATTCAATTTAATCAGAACAGAGGATTACTTTTGCGGTCAACGACTAATGAACGACGTATATCGTTTCTGTGGAGAAACTCGGAATTTGCTCATCACTATGGTGCAAGGGGGAGGGGGAGTTAACCCTCTCTTTTGTTCCATCTATCAAAGTTTAAAAGAATTAAAATGGATATTATATAAAACGTCAAAGAAGTCACGCAAACCAAGACAGATCAGCTGCATAATGCACTGACAAGCACTGGTCACGTTTTGAATTTGTATTTGAAAAAAAAAAGGAGACGGTGTAATATACATAACAGCGAAATGCAAGTTAAGAATTGGAAATGTGAGTCAAGAACATGACGTGAATATCACAGCCGTTTCAAAGTCTGGAGCTAGGGGAAACTCATGTACAGATCCAAATAGAGGAAATTGCTGTAGATTTGCTGCATTATCAAATAACAAAGTAATCTCATTCCATACTACAATCTACTGTCTTTGACTGAGGAAGATAGTTTGTAATCTAGGATATATTTGGATAATCTGTATTGCGTGTAAAGCATAAACCACATACACTTGACTTAAGTTTGCTTAATTCGCTTTTATGCGTATCGCGTGCTTTTCATTGTTTCTTTCAGCTTGTACGTTCAGATTTTCTTCATAAGATTTCCTTTCATCACTGACATTTTGACATGTTAAAGATGATGAAGAACAATATTAAGAAAAGTGTCTTATAAAAAAACTTTTATTAATTTTATTCGAAAGATAAGCAAAGTATAGTAATGAATATTGCCTTTCCGATGTGGCTCTTGAAATATATATTGCAGCCTGATGAAATTGCTACGTCATCAGCCTCTTTTTTAAAGATCATGAATAGAATTGGATGCAGTTATAAAAGAATGTGCTTTGGATTCAAGATTCAGTGGTTTTGATGAAGTAAGTAACTTTGCATTACCCATCTGTACAATGCTTTGCAAAGGAATCTTGGAGACATATATTATACATCTAAATCCATGCACAGTAGAGTTAAAAAAAAAAATAAAGACACTGATGGTTTATGCATGGCGTCGCATGTGGCACTTCATATACACGAAAAGAGGAACAAAATGTTTTCAATCTTAAAATGTAATTTATACTACCTCTACCATGATATCTGACTCTCCGTTTTTGTTTTTGGTTTTGGTTTTTGTGTGCGTGTGGTTTTTTTTTCTTCTTCTAGATTATTGGTTCCCTATGTTGCAAACTGAAATGTACAGGTAATAGTCAAAGGATGGGGTGCTGAACATTTTCTCACATAATCGCCTTCGAACAAACGATATTTCAAAGATGGATCATAAATTTCGACGTCTGTTACACATTTTATAGATTCATGATAGAAACTGTGAATGCCAAAAATGAGTCTCCTGCCACAGATTAATCTTGTAAGTGCAGGCGACATCGCTCCCCGCGAATTCCTTCAACCGTTCGCTAAATTCAATTAACTCGCATCACCACTTCTGGTTCTAAAAGCTAAATTGCCGAACACTGGGGATCTTTGATTTGTGAACCCGGCGACGGCACTTGAAATGGCGATAAATATTGTTGCTCTGAACTTTGAGGGGGTTTGAGTGTACGCAATTTGCTTGTCTTGAACCGTTTTAGCCCTGATGTGTGTGAGCGTGAGTGAGCAGAAAATTTTTAAAGTTAGTATTTCTTGTTAAAATTCATTGTTTAACGCAGATGTACTGATTACTGTACTGATTGTTGGGAAAATGACGATCTCTCTTGGCACAGTTTCCTTTTGTTGATAGTGATCATTTTCAGTCCTAAGGAACATTTTCATACCCATCAGAGGTATCAATAAATGTTACGATATCGTGGTTTAGAATGAGATTTCATTCATTTAATCATGGAGCTACAAGCTCCATGATTTAATCGTTGTGTGTGTGCTCAAATTGATTAATTGACGATTTTGTGAAAGACGTGCAGAAGTGACGAAATTTTTCAGACTGGAGCCTGTTTCATCCTTTTGTATGCAACCGAAAGAACGAAAGATGACTGAAAGATGACTGAATTAGGAAGTGCTTAAAAAAGACTCTTACTAAATAATTTTCCTTTTTACACCCGATAACTTACATTACTTGAGCCTTTGTTTAATTATTCAAAAAATCTTTAAATATTTGGATATTTAGTATTCAATCCACAATATTTCCGACAGTATCCTACAAGAATATGGATAAGAAAAAAAAAACGTTTACGTTTTATAAGATTTGTGATTAAATACGATCAACTAATTTCATCACTGTCAGGTTTATGATTCAAGCAGTTCAGTATCAAACGTTATCGACATAAGATAATAATATAATATGTTTATTTTCTCAATTTATCATTTTACCACCATTAAACTAAATGAAATGTTAATACTTCTCTTAAAGCAAACCTTATCTCCTTCAAAAGCAAAGTTAGAATCTATTTTGTCTCCCCCTCCCCCCCCCCCCAAAAAAAAGAAAAAAAAAAGAAAAAAAGAAGAAGTGGAAATGCTTCCCTTCGGATCTCTCCGAATCATAATGGCGGAAAATAGAGCTTCGACTGATGTAGTGGTTTGGGGAGGAGTGAATGTTCCCTTCTTGCGCGCTGGAAAAATTGTTTTTGAGATCCTATTTCAAGCGGCGGGCTATTACGATGTTGATTGATGGCGGGTTGCAGTGGATCGGACGTTAGCGGCGAGCTGGGCGGTAGGAGAGTGGGCCGCCCGCCCTCGACGCTTCGCGTCCGCCGAGTGTAACGGAGGAGTTTGATTTCATGCTTCGCTGTCACATTCGCGCACCTCTACCCTCCGTTTATCTCCGAACACGATACTGCAATTTCCAGAATATTCTCTCCTTTTTTTTTCTTTCTTTATAACTCAGTGTTTTTCTTGTAAGTATCTTCTTCTCTCCTACCAAGATTAATCTTCATTGCCTAGTTATCACACGTCACTGGCGAGTTGCAAATATTTAAACGAAACATTTCCCCATCTTCTTCCCACCTTCATCGCTGAAGAATAAAGAGGCCTACCATATTGGTCAGTGAAACATATAACCGTAATCAGAATATACAACGCGCCTGCGTAAAGTCATCCTTGTGGAAATGAGTTCAATTTGAAAATCTGCTTTCCTAGGAAAGGTCGTCTGATTTTGAAGGCTTCTGTTTCCTGTACATTTACAATCTCAAAAATAATAGGCCTACTGGGAAACGTATAATAGGGGAGTACGTATAGAGAGGAAGTTACATTATGTACACTTAAGTATTGTCTCAGTGATAAAGTACAAAGTTTTGTGCGAAGAAAAGCAAGATATCTGGCATTTAATAACCCCCCCCCAAAAAAAAAAAAATAATAATAATAATAGTAATATGCGGTGAAACGCCTGGATTGTTTTGTAAATGTGTATAGACATCCTACTGAAAGCAGACCTTGCCCTAAGAATACAAGGTACGTATAAAAAATATGAAATCAATTATATGAAAAAGTATTTTACTTCTCTTGCCAAATGAAGTACAGGGCAATGTTTTGTTTTCCTTTTAGAATATATTGCCAATACAATACAGTATTCCCGATAGATTTGTAATCCATTAGGTAAAGTGTAAACTGTTGACTATTGAGTTTGATATGTTACCCATTCATATGCGCCTTGGAATATACTCACTGTTGTCGATCTTTAACGAATTTAAAAATCTTCTAATCAGTATAAACAATGTTAAGTATTGTTGAATAAAAGAAATGTATTAACAGTTATCATAATAAAATTGTTTCAAGAATAAACCGTCTACAGTTGTGGGTCATTGAGAATAAAAAGTGATATCTCTTTATTTTGGGGGGCCTTATTGCGATTTTTTATTATCATTATGGTCGGAGGTTTTGTGATATAACTGACCAACACATATGTATCAAATGTAATAACTCGAACATTTTTTTAATCACTGCTCCCAGTTGTAAGCAATACCTTTAAGAGAGACAAATGAAGTCTAATAACACATAATACATAGGCCCTATATTCCAATAAAACGAGAGCATAACGACCATTCTGAACTGTAGGTGACATTCGGTTCATCCAAATTAAATGCGATGATTTAAGTATAAGACTTCAGATTAAGTACGTCTTGTGGCGGCACGATGGCCATTAAAGGTTTTTGCCATTGACGTATAGTATCATTTAGATTCATTGGATAAGGAGGAAGTGACACATTTAAATTTATTGATTTTGTTTTGTATCAAATGCAAGTGGATGAACCTTAATTTCTCGGGATGATAATTATGTAACGAATCACAGGAGAAAACGAACAATTAGCCAGTACTATATTCCTCAAAAATATATATACTTTTTCTAATTCATGAAATTCTTCCGTCGAGGTGTTTTCATTGCAACTGATTTCCATATTGCCCTATATCGACGTAAGTAAGCGCTGAATTGATGCATGTTTTTTTTTATCCTACCTGATCCTATTCGAGTATATATGCCCATGAACTTTTTATCATGGCAACTAGTAAAACACGGATCAATTAAGTGCTTATTTCCGTCGATGTAGGGCAATATGTAAATCAGTTGCAAAAGAAAAGATAGATTTGCATTCCAAAATTTCTTCCGGTCATTGCATCTTGGCTCTACGTATGATATCTGATTTCATTTGATAATAATTATGATAGAAATAATAATAATGATAATAGTGGTAGTAGTAGTAGTTGTAGTAGTAGTAATAGTAGTAGTAGTAGTAGTATAGCAATGATAATAATAATAATAATAATAATAATAATAATAATAATAATAATAATAATAATAATAATAATAAAAATGATAATAATAGTAAATGACATTTATCTTGCACAGCTACTACTGTAATATACTCTACTGCGCAATACAAAATGATAATCATGACATGAACAATTCAAACCTAAGTAGCATTATGCAAAAGATAAGTTTTTTTTAACCTGATCTTAAACTCATTAACTGTGGCTGCTTGCCTTAATAACAGGGGGAGTTCCATTTGCATCGTGACGCAGTTCGTTCAAACTTTGCCTGCTTTGTGGCTAGATATTTCAATAGGTGGTAGCTTACCATTTTTTTAAACCATCTTTCTTCTCTCGCCTGGTGATATCACCATTAACCTAAGTTAATGACATGAAATGTGTAAAGTGTGAAAGCATGCATAAGTTGAACGACCAGTTTAGGTGCCATTATTTAAGAAAAAAAATACAAATTAAATTATGATAATTATTGTAAGGGAAAATACGATCGTAGTCTTTCCTTATGGGGATGAATGATTCGATGTCCACTTGGTAGGTGGACCATGAATGGAACGTTATGAATGATTACATTGCTGCACATCCGGAAATCCACACTATGAAGTTGAATGCATAAAGCTGTGGCCATGCATAGTAAACAAACATTGAAAATGAAAACATCAAAAAATGTCACGACAGGGAGATGGAGGCTGGGATAGGAATCAAAGTGAGAGGAGAGGAGATTAAGAGAGAGGAAAAGAAAGAATGAGGGTGGAGAGAAGATGAAGCGGTTGCCTTTGTGATAAAGGGATCTTGGTTGTCTTGTTAAAGACGTGTACCCGTGACAGGACGAGAAAAGGGACACACACAGCTCTCGCTCTCTCCACAGACATGGTAAGAATGTTCGCTAGATTCATCATGGTCCGAACCGTTCGGTGGCACCATTCATCTTACGACCAAACCAGCAGGAAGAGGGGACTCGCCGCCGCTAAACATAATATCAAGCGCCTCAATGAGCCTCCTCCCATAGCTGCCAACGGAACAAGCAGGGAGGCGAAAAACAACAGCAGGAAGAAAACAACAATAAAAGAGGGCGAAAATGCGCGGGAACATTACGACGCTGGAAATTACGGAGAAGGCCGCGCGAAGTCGTCTGCGCACACATCGGTCGGCATTAATCCTTCCTCGTCACTAGAATTATGTGTTTCGATACTGCACCTGTGCCGTTGTCTTATTTTACGCGCTCCTAACGCCATCGGTAATTCCTCGGCGGGCGTTTTAATGGGGGCGGGCAAAATCGACTCTCGCGGTACTGGCGGGTCGGCGGAATTTTGTTTAGGACCTGGACTGGAGGTTTATGACGGCTCGTCGTTGGTGGGCAATCTAGAATAACTGTTTGGCTAAGGATAATGCGGATACAAGGTTGAGAAGTGTCGCGCCGTGGTATTAATATCATTATGCAATCGATAAGATATTACCCAGTTTATTTTACTGTTCACTTCTATGAGGTGACCGGGTGACCAACTAGAAACAAAAAAAAAGGAAAGAAATATGGACGAGCGAGTTCCGCCACATAACTCTCCTTCCTCACATGCCTATGGATTAATTTCATAATGGCTTGTTTATCCTATTTCTTAAGTTGCGAAGACAAGAAAAACAAAACAAAATAATAACAAAAACAACCGTGGGACGCGCCCTGTCTTCAATAGCTATGAATTTGGGCATGAAGGGTAACAATCTAACCTTGCAACGTTGCAGTGATTACCCCTTTTGAGATTGTAAGATGCCGATACGGTATGGAAATTAAAAGAGCCCAACTCAGTTTACATCACATAATCGTCACCCTCTGCGTCCTGACGAGGAGCAGTAAGATAGGCCGACAGAATGAGCCACAGTCTGAACTCTTCCTCTTCGAAGCAAATTTGTGACAACATCGGCAAAAAAAAAAAATGTTTATCTGTAGAGAGGATTATGATAGTCCTTTTCATGAAAACAATTTACTTTTCACTTCGGCGAACCTCGTCTGTGAGAGGCAGGGAAAAACAGGCGAAAATAAATGGTGCTACAAATTGCAGAGACAGGCCAAAGGGGACTCAATGGCGTCCATAAATCACCCACTGAAGCAAACAACGGCGCACATTTTCACATGGCTAACATTGCTGCAACGCATGAGACCCTTGTGGTCAAACGGAGGTTACAAATTCGGCAGCCGGGCACGTACTAAACGCAATCAAAATCCACCCTCGTAATTTGCTGTATGTACATGTGGCATTATTTGAAACACTGTCTGTACTAACAAAACAAATGAACTTATTGAACCACAGTCAGTTTTCCTTAGAAATAGTTTAGCTTTTGGAAGAAATCTTAATACAAAACAGTCCGTTATTTTCTTGATAGTGTGTGGTGGTATCTTGAAACCCATTGTCGGAAAAGGTAAGAAAAGCATGAATTTCTGACATGTCCATAGTTTTCTCGAGGAATATGAGGAAACTTTTATGGACATATCAAAAACAGCTTCTGTTGTCCTCCAGTTACTGACATAATTTTATCAACATTGCTGACGTGACGAAAATAAACTAGAATGCTCTCTTAATAATTCATTTTTGAAGTGATTTCTGTGGAAAATGACAATCAACAGGAACCGTTATATATTGGCAGTTATACCAACGGTTGATAATGAATAATAATGTCTACATTTATTACGATAATAATCTATACTTATAATGATAGAAACTATATAATTTTTTATTGATTCAAAGCAGAAATGATACCCGAAACATTTAAGTAGCGCAGATGGAAATTAATGATGTTAATGACAGTATTTATACTTCTATGAAAGAATTTCACAACATTCCCAGGAAATTTTACTTTACGCGCGCACACACGTAATTACGAGACGCCTTTATCACTAACATTGTAGGCTCCTACATTATATGAAGTATATCAGCGAAAGGCGATGTGAACTTTTTGCCTCTTATGAGTCAAATCTTTTGACTTTGAACATAAGAATTGAGAAGGTTTTGTATACACTCAAATTAGCCTCATAGAATTTTTACAATCATTTGAAAAGTCGTAAGTAGTTACAGACGGGATGTCTTACCCTGCAAAGAGAAGGTTAAGACAATCGATTCTACCTCTGCTTGTTATAAGACTGTACAAGACACGTAGGCCTAATTCCTTCAATTTACGACATACGTAATTTAGTCGCGACGTATTGGGATCCTTTCTTGCTGTGAACATATCAGGACTTACGTGTATGTCTCTCATTAGTGAAGGACAACTCTATTACGCTGTCATCTGACACAAAGGGGAAGAATAGAATAAAAGCAGCGATCATGTAAAATTAAAAACCTATGGTCACAACAAAGGCAGAGAGAAAAGCTTTATATGCGCTGAAAATCGACTAGGAAAAAAAGAAGAAATAAATTATATTTCAAATTTACGAGAATAACCCTCAATTACCTATATCCACTGTCACTTTTTCCCCCTCTCTATCTGAATTTGAAAATCACATTGCAAAAAAAAAGCAGGAAACAATTTTCCGTTCATTAATTCCGGTCTCTGGAGTGTAGCGGTTCGTTACAGTGGCGACGGTAGGGCGTGCGCCGACAGAACCGGACCGAAGAGGGGGTGGTAACCGGTCTTTGAATAGAAGGAGGTGACCCAAAATGTTTCTATTGTTGTAGTTTCTTTTCCTAGAGAGGAAAAAAAACTCCACACTAAACAAAACATCTATTAATGTGATTAGAGTTGACGTATTGCAACATTTTGCCAAAAAGGTTTAACATTTAGTGACTTTGCTGAATTTCTTTCACGACAGTGTTTGGATGTTCAGTCTCTACACCTTTCATTATTTATGTACATGCAATGAATGAAAACGAATCCACCCATGCCGTAATCATTAGAGTGTGCAGGTGTTTTAAGCTTGTCACAACTATAAGGAATAAATCAAAACAGAAAATTGTATACATTTCCCTTTGATGTGCATTACTATGCATTTAACAGAGACTGGTCAAATCATGCAGAGTTTGATTATAATTTTTTTTTCTACTTTTCTTGAAGACACGTTTTATGTAAAATATGTTAATTTCATGTTATTCAAATGATTAAAAAAGTTAGTTGTGAATGCTATTTACATGTAAGTAACTTTTTCCTCCCAGTATAAAGCGCAGGCAAAAATTGCAGCCATTTTCTGGCTTAAAATACGACCAACGTACTTGTGGATTGCACACACACCTGTATTTTCAAATTTTGTGTTTGAATTCTCTTTTCAAAATGTCCATAGAAACTTTTGATTGCAAATGCCTCACAGCGCTTTTGAATGATTACAGATTTGAGGTGTTGTTATATCACCTACCAATGAAATAACATTCAAGGCCATGAATGTTTTGGTGTCTCACCATTTGAGTTGTGATATTCGTTTTTCTTTGGAATTTTGTTCACATAAGTGCGATGAACTAATCCTTCAATGCCAAATTATGAAAGTTTTATCATGTATGTACCTTTCATTACAAACTGTATAATATGTGTTAAGAATGATTTATACGGTACTAAGTTAATGATAGAATTGAGGATGAAGAATATTTTTAAGCAGGACTCTTTGTGATTTGAAAATTTGAATTTTAAGCATTTTCTAAACTTTACCCAACAAGACAAATATCCATTGTCCTTTTTTAAATGCGCCAAGGAGATTTACAGAAAGAAAGAAAAAAAAAACCCAACAACAACAACAATAAATTGAACGATATGAACAATTTTTCCTCCGAGAAAGTGTAAACAGGCATTAACGTCGGTTTACGGAAACAATAATCCTCAATAATATCTGTGCAGGGAATTAATGTATTCATCTGGCAAAACGTAAAAATAAACATAGTTATGATATGAAATGAGTAACTGGATAAAGGATAAATGACAATATTACGTACTTTGGGCCTGGAGGTGAGGCTAAGTCACTTGGGTCAAATGGCATATTTCGTCAGAGTTGGCGATGTCAATAATTTGTTGATAGCTCGCTAAAATCGTGTCATGTACTTGTAGAAAAGGTCACCTTTGACCTTTAGTCTAGATATCTTTGTATCTACTCTAGATTTCAGAGCGCGTAGTGGCTGGGTCGTGAATCTGCTTGGCTTCTTCGAAGAGGCCACCTATGGAGTGCTCCGAATTATGAGTAAACCCCCACCTCTACTTCCCCACCCCCGTCCCCGATCCTCATTCTCAAATTGCATACATATCTCTCTGGTACCCACCTCTCCTATACCCTAAGCTAGAAATACGACCCCTACCCATACAACAATGAAAGAACAAAGAATCTCTTGGCGGTTTGGTCAAATGCCAGCTGCAGACGTGGTGTCGGACGAAGCCCAACTCCCTAAACACATGATGATTTGATGGACCTGTGCCATATGCAACCATGATACTGAAATAGTCATTTTGGCAAAGGTATCTTTAGATCTGGTTTTGTTTTGTTTTTTGCTTTTTTCACTCTCAATGCAAAACTTTAAAGAACAAACGTCAGCTGATCGTAAAATAAATGTTGAAATCATTTAATGGTTAATGACATTTTGTACATACACATAATCATTTTCATATGCAATGTGTTTTACGCTACAAAGCTGAAGACAAATTGTTCTTGAGATTATACCTTTTTACATTCATAATCTAATAATGTGATATATTCAGTGGTCGATTAGAAATTAAAGTGAAAGCACTTAGCACAGTACCATTCCTTTTTGGAGACGATATTTATCTTACCATCTTAATTTTTCTTAAATGAAAAGATAGGCAATCCTGAAGGCTCCAATAGTGAATGCATCTACAAAAGTGTGATAATAATCTCGTACTTCATATTTGCGATTGATATCGAAAGGAATTTAGCAGCCTTGGAACTTGACAAGACCCTAGAATAGTTTGGCTTTTGCTAGGTTTTTCTTATTTCTATTTTTTTTCTCGTCTCTGATAGAGAACCAAAAAGCTGATATATCATGCCATTTGTATTTGCAGTGGTAATGATTTTCTTTTGCTAGGAGAAAATCAAAATTGAAAATTCACTTAGATTCTATGTCTAGATACACATGATGGTTTTGATACCTGATTTCTAAGTTCATCTTTGTTCGATTTGCTTGCATGTCTTGGTTTCGGTGATTTTTTTTTTACACAATTGTAACCTTTTTTTGTTGTTGTTGTTCTTCGTTTCAATCGGGTAAGTTTAGTGATCTAATGCTATTACATTTAGTCCTATAGTGAGCTTCAATATAGATATCAATGAATTATGATATGAATATACTGTATTGTATTGTTACAAAATTTCAATACCACCATTTGTTTGTTTTTTTAACATTTCTGTCATTGCTAAAACATATTTGTTTATGTTTGCATGTGTATACTTGCTTCACGACGATTTGATCGTTTTAAGAGCGCTTTATGGAACATGACGATAACAATGACAACGTTCATAATAAGTTTTGGAAGTGGTAATGGAAGATGAGACAAAAAAGTTGTGAAACACCTTTGCTGCAGATAGAACAAATCGAACAAAATACCGACTTTCTGCATGTGCGTATAGCATATAGGTAAAAGGTCCAGATGAGAATTGTTGGTAAAGGGCGTGGCGCATCACTCAGCGTTCTAACCACCCGAGGGTCCGGGCAGGGCAACAACTTGTTTGTCGTGGCCTCCCGTCGAGCGTAATCCCCCTCACTTCGTGGCGTATCCCGCCGCCGTCGCAAGAGACTTGAGTCTCGTCCGCCGTGACGCACCGGTATTAAAGATCGTCTCTCGTCTTTTTTTGGAGTTCGTTCACACCGGCGACGAGGAGTCAAATGAATCAAAAAAGTGTCACCTGCGTGACGTAATACCACCAGGGTATCGATCGTCTCGGCTTAGGATCGTTCGCACTGACTGATGACGAGCAGGAAAGTGTCAGTGAGGTTCTGCCAGTGTGACGCAAGATTGGCGCATTCACTTTCGTCATCAAGTTACGATGTACATTTTTGTTATACAAATGGAACGTCAGATAATAAATCACTACATTTTTACAGAAATGAGGAATTTGTATCTACTTAGAAAAGTAATTGCAGCAGTTTTTGTTAAAAAATGAATCAGTTTGGACAAAACGTTGTTTTTTATCTCAATTATGTTAATTTGCTAGGGACAGGTCATTATGTCGATAATGCTTGTTTGTTGAATAGACGATTTATGTAACTATAATGTATTGATGAATATATTTATACACTCGTGTTTACTAAAATGTATTGATTTATTTTCGATGTAAAGTAGAGATATTAATAAATTCCATATGGAAAGGAAAATATGAAAAAAGTCGCGACCATAGCACAGGCGTGATTGATAGTCCCAGGTAAACATCACATATGAGATCCTTAGTGCCGGAGGTTGCAAAGAAAGAGGTAAAAACGACAGAGGTACATGTACAATTGCTATAGGCCCTTTAGGTTAAAGTGACAAAGTATAAAACGAGGGAGATAAAGTAGGGGTAAAATGTTGGAGGCAAAGGATTATAGGATACTGATTATAAATTCAGTACCGGAATATATCACAACCAATTACCATGCAGTATATGGAGATCATTTGTCAATCAGATGCAAACCATCATTGCTAATGGCTCTTAATCCTGGTTGACGTTGACTTTTCTTAATTACTAAGATAAGAATGAACAATGCTACCGTTACATGAGATAAATATAGATTAATCTGATGTATTGATAACACTGAGAAGACACACCACTTGACAAGTGTATTGCTTAAAGGGATAGTACAGTATTGGTGGAGATGAGAATTGGGCTTTTAACTTTTTGCGAGATACCAGGAAAACACTTATGAAATAGCACAGAGAACAACATTTTAAGAGGAATTCAAAGTTTATTTGATGTAAATCGGGTTTGGAATGACTGAAACATCCAAAAACAAAGTAAAACAAAGCGATCGTCATAAAGTGTGGGTCCAACACTTATTAGAATCGCTCTGTTTTGGATATCTCAGCCATTTCAAAACCAATTTTCATCAAATAAACATTGATTTCATCATGGAATTACATGCTCTTTCATATTTCATAAGAGGTTTCCCATTATCTCACCAAAAAAAAAATGTTAGAAACCTGAAATTAGGTCTCAACCAAAACTATACGATCCCTTTAATTTACTTGTGCCTATTTAAGCTTTGAATCACAAACAACATTCATTAAATTCATTTGATTTTAAATCATCAAATTAATTTCTGATCTTATACCAATTTCAATATGAAAGCAAGTCTTAAATACTGAAACTCTAAAACAAAAACAAAAACCATTTACATTAAAAAAAAGTTATCAGGAACATAAATCTTTAGTGACATTTTCTGTTAAAGATAATACAATGCTAAGACGCATTCAAAGCTTATTTGATGAAACCCTTTTTGAAATGGCTTAGATATCCAAAAGACAATGCAAAACAACGTGGTCCTAATAAAACGTGGGTCCAAACTTTTATTAGGACCCCTTTGTTTCTGGATATATTTCAGCCATTTGAAAAACGATTTTCGTCAAACTTTGAAATTCCTCTGAGAATTGTATGCTCTTTAATATCTTATAAGAGGATTCTCATCATCTCACAAAAAGTTGGAAAACTGAAGCGCCATCTCAACCGAAAACTATACTATCTCTTTAAGATTCAAATCTAGGAACTCAATTCAAACTGCCATGGAAACATGATTGAGAAAAATCGAGAAACGGCGTGATTCATAGCTTTCCTTAATTGTCTTTAATTTTTGGAGAGAATTAAGCAGTTACGATGATTAACTGCCTTTATTGAATGATACAAATAAACACACACAAAACACACAAACACACTCACACAAGCACGCTCACACACAGTGTATACCGAATGCCTTTTGTCATGACACGTTTTAGGCATTTAATCAGAATAATTATCTTTCTGATGGTATCCTGGAAATTACATCGTTTACTGAAACTGTACAACGATTATAAACTCAAATGACAACATAGCTGATTTTGTTTTTCTAGATTTGTTTATCTTAGTATTGAATTTATTTCACTTGATTTGGAAGTCCGTATCTACCGGATGTATCTACAAAACTCTATCAGCTAAAGCCACAGCAAAGTGCATCCTCTTGTAGCGTGGCGTCCAACGTCATGTGACTAAAACAGTTAGGGTGTGGCGATAAGCCTTACAAGGGGAAAAACAATTCAGTGGTGACGGTGGTAGCAATACAGATCCGATTACTTATCGATGAATCGATCTCTATGAAAGCGACACGGGTGAGATTACACCAGGCGTGGCGCGATTACTACACATGCTACGATATCGACTGATGCTTCGTATCAATTCATAATGGTTGATATTGAGCTAGCCAGGGATCGCATCAACAAACCACCCATCAAGAATATCCATTCTCAGAGGGCAGTCCCTGGGGACTTTAGTGGCGTAGCCATGTAATGATGTGTAACACGATTCGACAAAGCTACACTGTACGATTTACCATAACTGGCGCCTATCCTCTTTTTTTGTGACACATTCGACCAGACACATACAGTACAAACAGAAAAAAAGAGGCCACGATTAGATTACTTTTGCCTCGGCCTGTGGGTGTGTAATGCCGTAACTTCTGAGCCAGGAAATGATCTGAATTATGGCGTCGTCTGCAGTATGAACGCGATTCGACGTAGACCGGTTTTTACGGTGGTTGGCGGGCATTAGGATAGGATCAGGGCGGAATGGGTTTCGCACGTGCGTCTAGCCCGTTATCCACCCTCACCCGCCGGTCCTGACGCCCAGCTAAGGCCACGTTAAGTCCCACCTAGATCCCGACGTGAGCTCGACCCTAATAAACCTGCGACAAAAACATCCATCCTCGAACCAACCACCAGACTCTCCTTGAAAAGTTTGTCGCACGACAAGGAAGAAGGGAAAAAAAGATGTTGTTTAAATATCAAGCATTGAGCAATGTGTGTGTATTTAGTGTTTAGTGCTTTATAGCACATCTGTGAGTGTGTGTTACTGTGTGTGTGTGTCTGTTTTTGTAGACGTGTTTGTCTCTGCTATGATAGTGGGTGGGGAGAGCAACTTACCTTGCTACGGGCTAAAGTTGGATGTAGAGAAGATATTCAGCTTTGGTGAACTTTATTTTCATAGAAGGGCTGTGGATGGCAATGATGATGATGATGATGATGATGATGGCGGCCGATGCAGCAATATTGTCACATTAACTCACACAATTCTATAGTATCAACCTTTCCCAAGTGATGCATAAGCACTTTAGATGCACATGATGGCGCTTAACCCATTGTGTGCTCTGAGTGCTGATTGGCACAGAAAACTTCATAGCATTGTACACATTGTCCAAAACCCTGGCACGGAAAGGGTTAAAAAAGCAGAACAAAGCAAAAATGGCCACACCATCCTTGATGCTCTCCAAGGAAAATTTAGTGAAGGCAAGATCCTTCACTAAATTGAAATGAATTGAACTGAATTGCATTGAAGCATATGGAATAAAAAAGACGAAGTTAAAAAGTCGGATCAATAAAAGAAATGGCTGAAAATGACACATTTTAGAAGAGTAACCAATGGTAACGGACGTTCGATACGACGTCTTGTACGGATCTTTAAATGACTTGTCACGCGACAACCCCGAAAGTTTTGTATAAAAGAAATTACTTTTTCGATTTTGGGAAACAATTTAGTGATTGTATATATTTATTAGGGCATGCTTTGCAAACACACACACACATACACACACGCATGCACACACACACACACACACACACACACACACACACACACACACACACACGAAAAAGAAAAAAGGGTGATATTTCACGCAAAATTAACGAAGTTACCGGTCAGTGGTCAGCAAAGGCATGCTGTTGCAGCGGAACAAAACGGAACTTAGATAACATGTGTAGCAGTAAATAGAATAAACTATTGAAATACTTTAAAGGACAAGTTCGCCTTCATATACATGTGGATTGAGTGAATGCACCAATATTAGTAGAACACATCAGTGAAAGTTTGGGGAAAATCGGACAATCTGTTCAAAAGTTGTGAATTTTTAAAATATCTGCGCAGTCACTGCTGGATGAGAAGACTACTACAGTGTATGATGTCACATGCGTACAAGGATGTAAGGATAATAAAAAGAGAATTTCACAAAACTTCACTTTTTGAATAAAGTGCACATTTCTTCGACTTTTTACTGATGTATGTTAAGGGTAATATTATTCCCCCTGCCTTCTGAAAGAGAGAAGTCTAGTATTTTTTGGTTATGAGAGAAAAGTGAAAATATGTTGAATTTTCTTTAGTCTTTCTTTATATCGTTGTACACATGTGACATCACAAGCTATAGTAGGCTTCTCATCCAGCCGTGACTGAGCAGAAACTTCAAAAATTCATAACTTTGGAACGGATTGTCTAATTTTCCTCAAACTCTCACTGATGTGCTCTACTAATATTGCTGCATTCACTCAACTCACATGTCTATGAAGGTGAACTTGTCCTTTAAACACCTTTTGAGCAATTAGTCACAATACTGTTGGTTTCCATTACATTTCATCAACATAGCTGTTAAGTTATAACGGTATAGCCATGTTTTAATGTATCAGAATAATTAATTATATCAGAATAATCCACTGAAAGTTTTCCAAGAGTTTATTGACAAAATTCTATCACAGGATTGCAAATTTCCCATGAATGCACTATACCGTCAAAAGGAACATCGTGGGTTAAACACAGGCCACAAATTGAACCCAGGATATCTTGTGCCGAAATTAAGAATTTTTACCACTTCACCACGATGCTCTGATTGTAACAGCAAACTTAACTTGGTTCGCCCATTGAATCATCACTCCTTTAACTCTTATAAGTTCACTACTCCCAAACCATCGCTTACGTCATTCATCTGTGATGTAAGCCTGTGTTAGGTTATGGTATTCGGGAGATAAGGGGTTAACAAACCTTCGGCATCTGTTGCACCATGATTGCAAATGGTGATGATGAGTTTTCCAAGACAGACGCTTTCTCTCATTGATCATTAGGCTCACGAGTCCAAACTCCTAACTTTAAAAAAAAGGCAAAATAAAAAAAAAAGAAGAAAGGAAAAATATTTGCTAGCTCCGTCATCGTCGTCTGGTACGTCCCTCACACGACGCGACTGTTGTTGCCTTCGGCAGCCGTGGTGAGAGGTGACTTGATCCCAAACCTCCTTGTGGGGATGAAGGGTTGCGGCTGAGCAACGGCTAAGCCCCGACAGCGACACCTGCAGCTGAAGATACAGAGGGGGTTAGGACTGCATCATCAATTTGAGGCAGAAAAACGAGAGCCGTATTTGTTGATACGTTCTTATGAGAGGCATTCCATTAAAACTTATGACTGTATCAAACCCAAATTTAGGCAAGGAGGTTTGTCATATAGCCTACTTTATTACCTAATTCTGTGATTCATTCGGAGGCGAGAAGCCAGTGTTTCTGTTCCACAGATATCTATTCTACGTTCATCACTTCTCTGAAAGCTAAAAGTTATTAAAGTAAGAACAGGAAACAGCTTTAAAATGTAATGTTATCTGCCACATACACTTTGCACATGTTTACAGCGCAGTAACCCATTCTGTTCATGAGAAGAATCTCACACATTCGCTCGCCAATCGATGGTATAATATGCACAAATGCGTATGGCTACTAACACGTCGATATCACAAACATCTATAACAATGCATTGGAAACGAAGGGCTGTTACAAATTCCGCTTAACCTCAATCAATGTTATCTTCTTTATTTCAAATTATGCGATCTTAATTCTGTCTCTGACTGTACTGTTCATGTGCATTCGCACGATATGAGCACTCCATGCCTCTTTATGAATAAGCTTTTGTTGTCCATTAATCAACTATCTTTAATCATTTTGAAATGGAAGCAGCCAATGAGAGTGAATAGATAAGTAATCAACCAATCTCCTCTTTTTACAGTATCCTTCTTCTGTCACCTCTGGTACACTCTTTTTTGTTCTTTCTTTTTAAACTTTCCTCTTTTTCGTGCTCGTTGCATACTTGGCCAAAGATGGCGCCGTGAACGAAGCTCAAACGCGGGTCGCTCGCTCCATCAGAGCCTATCAGCCGACCGCACTCTCGGCTGAACTTTCGGTATAACTTTCTATCAAAACAGATTTCCCAAAATAGAGGGCTCAGGGGCGCATATCATCTTGATCCGCCGGATTTCGGTGTTGTTGATAAACACCTCCGCCACAAGGTGCCACGGTCCGGCGATGGGGGGCATTACGGGCCGGGCTTGAGGATCAAGTGGTGCGGTTCCTTGAGGAATACTTGGGCTTGGTATTGGATGGGTGGGTGGTGGAGGTGACGGTAGTGGTTTAAGGGAATGGTAAAGGTGGAAGGAAGAGGCAGGGGAGTGTTGAGCGAAGGGCCTTATAATTGCTAAACGCTTATCAGTCCTAACGCCTACATACATGTACAATTTGTACAATGTATGTGTGATTTATCTTATCGCATCTACTTAGATTTGGCTTGATATCGCTTCACGCATTCCTCTTCGCTCTTTGACTATGCTGTTCCTTTGTGATTGTGATTTTTTTCAATGATATCAATAGAATGTTTTTAGACCTGAGTTGCACTATCATTATTACAAGTGAACATTGATGTAATCGCGGTGTAAATTCGAAATGTCATTGACGATATATGATTATCAATGCATCAAAAGGGTATTATCATGTAACGATATCATTTTTTTTTAATTCGTGACAATAGGAAGTTTTCAGCAATAGAAGGTTATGTTATATGCTTACGTTGTCATCATAAATAACTGTTCATTTATATCACAGTGGTGTTGATTTATGGTGTAGGTGCAATACTATATAGGGCCTTTATGCCGATTCCTTCTAGTTTCAGTCATCACTGACTTTCTCAAGCAATATCTGACATGGAGTGGTCTTGAATCTCATAATTTCAGCTCGCTTTGATCCTCTTAATTTGAATCGAATTGGACCTCTGCGCCTTCTGTCCTGTCTCCTATATAGGCATGATATGAGGGCAACGAGCCCATTTTAACCGCGCGCAAAGGTTGTTAGTGTAAAATACGTGGCATGGTAATTCGGCGCTTGATAACAAATTTTGACGCAAATGGGAGAAAAGTTCTCGACTCTCCGCAGGTCACTCGTGGTCAGGCGTGGACATCGGGTCAGTTATACGCGTTTCGGCTACTTGACATATATCTGTTTTTTCTCACCATATTCGATGTAGCAGATTTTCTTCCCTTCCAGAATCGTAAATCTCTCTGCGATATGATTACGGGTCGTGTGTTGTTTTGGCTCTGCTTATGATTTCCTTTATTCCTATCCACGTTGGTCTTACAACCATGATTTGCTCATTCTCACCTCCCAATTGGACATTTGAGAGGGCCAAATGGTGATAAAATAATACATTTCAAAAAATTATCGAGGACGTTGTAAGGTCAATGACCGTCACGGATATTGTCGTCTGGAGGTCAAGGGAGGTCATTGGAAAGTATTGACATTGAACCCAGAGCAAGTTCCTTTAACTCATCGCTTCCTGAACTCTCTGTGACGTACATCATATCTACATGTAAATGCGATTTATGGGGACAACGGGTTAATCCTTTCCTTGATATTTCATCGTGATTTTGCTATTCAGCATAATGTGATAGTAAACCACCTTTCTTATACACGATTAGAACAATTCAATTCGGGTCTAAAGCGTCGTCCAGTCCCGTTAAAGTTTGTATTGGCATTATGAAAGTAACCTTTTTATGACACTAATCTTTCTCTCTTTCTCCATTTTTTTCACTTTCCTCTGTATTCTGTATCTCATCGCCGTATTTTTGTTGAATAATAATTGTCAATTCTTTACTTAGGAATTGTTTCTTTATTCTGGCATGAAATAAGAATAGATGGCATTATCTAAATATTGTTCTTTGGTTTTGCTACGTCATTTGCTCATCAAATTTTACTTTGCCGTCAACACCCCTGGTCTTCGAGTTGAGCTGTTTGTCTAAAACAATGTGGGGAAACGACACAAAACGAAAAAAAAAAAAATCTGCGATGATTATGACGTTTTATTGAGTTGTTTCACAAAATGGGGTCGAAGAGGTGTTTTATTCATCAAGATTACATTAGCTGGACCTTTCAGAAAGTGGCGAACATTGGAAGACAAGACGTCAGTGACACCCCCTTTCCCCCTCCCACACACACACTCACACACACATACACAAAATTCACAATTCAGCATCACTCAAATTAATGACGAAAATGAGATAGTTCATTGTCTATATCGCTTTATTTAAGTTTAATAAGATGCCCTATTAATCACAGAATTTGCAGGCACATTACAACATAACGCAGCGGTGTAACGCATGCGCAAAATGGATGTCAACGGCAGCGTAGCTACCACGCATCCAATGTAAAACAACAATAACCACAATTATGCTATTGCGTTGTTTATAATGGAGTCAGTATGGGAGGCCCTCTATCGGTGATATGAAGATTCGACAAGAGCATAAGACGACGACACGCAGAACGACAAGGAAGCAAATGAATGTCTTTGTTATCGAAATGTCATATCATTTTATCAGAATGATTTATACCGGTTTGGTCACAAGATCTCACCGAGTCTGTCGCTAAGGAAGAACGTGATGTCACGGACGGAGCGCCCTCCAAGTTTATGACAAGGAATGTCTCGCAGATATCCATTTCAAGGAGGGTGACGGTCATCGAATTGAGTTATTTTTCTGCCTCTGCTTTGGAAGTTTGATTACTTTTGAGCTGGGCAAATGATTTGCTGTTTTATTCGTGATTCCTCAGCTTTTATCACCATCATCAATTGACTTATAATGACCCGGATGTCTTGATTTCACCAAAGAATGAGAGAATGGAACATAATTTTCAACTATTTTTGTACTTATTTCTAGAAGAAAAAGACTATTTCATTGGTATTTTTTTTCCTTTCGCAAAAAGAGCGTTCATATAGTTACTAGGAATAGCAATCCGCGGGTCAGTCGCACACAGTCAGTCACAAAATCTCTTAGTATACTTGCACTCCTTATTATAATGTGCTTGTGTGTATGTATCGCATGTGTAGTTTGTGTCCAAATGACGTCATGGAACAAACAAATAGTGGTTTTTTTTTCTTCAAATACATTGCAGGTCGGTGTTTATGCTTATTGCTGTTAGAAACAGGATTCGATATCAAGGCCTATATTCGAATTCCCCTCACAACCGTTAATTCTCTGGCCGATATTTTATTGGTTCTCGGCCGTCTTGGTCAAGTTTGATGCGAAACCAGTCATTAACCATCATCGGTGGCGCAAATGAAAAAGGAAGATGAGGAGGAGGAGAAGAGAGAGAAAAGAATATTCACTATTATCAACGTTATTCGATACAGGTGTGCGAGGAAGCAAATTTACGACGCCTGACAATATCGCGTCTGATCCTAACCGTGGTGTAAATGTGTCAGCGGGAGTCGACGGGTCGAGAATTGGGCCTCTGACCCGCCGAACGCCTTTCGGGAGCGGGGGAGAGGGCAAGTCGGTTAACGTCAAGGTGCAACGCCACGAAAGTGCGAGCGGAGTTCAAGCGAAGCTCTCTTCTGTCTTACTCGTAGCTCGTCCCGAGTTACAAAGAGCCATCAATTCTGCCAGGACGAAAAGAATGCTTAATATTTTTCTCCTTTTTTATAGTCATTGCCTCTTTCTCTTTTTTTTTTTTCTCTTACTCTTTCTGCTTCACCTCATTCGTATAATTTAATGACTGTCGTCTCCAGATGACAATTATTGCTTTAGTTTTCATTTGTTTGCGATTAAGTATACGGGAGGTATAAGAACAAAATGGCCCCACGTGGTACTTAAGAATCCTTGCCATCAATCTTTTCTTCTTCTTCCCCACCCCTTTTATTTCGAGAGCATCAAGTACAGTACTTTGTATTTCTTTATTACAGAGATGGGGTATTGTCTTCATTGTTGAACTTGACCGCCCACATCTGGGTATTTTTTCCCTCTCTTTCTCCAGCCACTTACGTGTCTTTTGACCCTTAAAATGCGAACAATCTCCGAAAGTATCGACTTTATGTGACTCGTAATCAAACTCGATGACTTTTGTTTCATTTTCGCGTTTGTCAACCAATCCGCCAGCAAACTAGACCAAAGATAATGAAGGAGGTCAATTTGTAATATATCCGTTGGCAAAAGGAAACGAGGGGCAGTTGTAGTTTGACCCAGATTTTACATTAAATGTTCCCAGTGGTACAGCAGTATCCAAACCTTGACCACAGGTTGGTCCTTCTGATTTTTTTTTTTTTTTTTTGGGGGGGGGGGGGGGGGGTGTAAAGTCTCCGGCGCTCTCCGGCGCGCGCGCACTGGCACATGTAGACACACTGATGTCAGGCACACGCAACACATCAAACCCAGATCAAAGTGTTGATGTTAATGTTTTTATTTGTTGGTATTACTTTGTTAACCTTTACATTTTCGAACCTAATACATGCAATGTATGTTTTTCCACTTCACTTTGGTTTAAATAATATAGTCTCAATGTTACACATTTTCTTTACATCTTCTTTTGATGTGACTCAATAAGTAAAGATAATCGTTAATCGTTTGTTATCAAGGTATATTTATCAGGTGATATATTTTTGCCAATAAGTTATCGAAATTATGATATCACAACCTTTTGCTGTAGCTCGGGCCAGGGCCAGGTGAAGGTGTTTAGAACCAGTTTCCATGGCAATGAATGTTCATGACATCACATTTTGGTTCTCTATTACCAGTTTAACCCTCTCTCATCATCATCCTAAAATTCTCTTGACCTTGTACAAACAGATTATCCACGGGACTGGAAGGACGATCGTCATGCCAGTAAGATAACTTTAACAGTCTCGACATGGCGACAAAAGGACTATGGCGCTGGATGATCTATTGATGCAATATTTTTTTTTTGAAAAAAGTGATTAAAACTCCCCTCGAAGAGAGGGTTAACGGGCAAACATAGTTTTCATTTGGCTGCACCAAACTGTTGATTTTCGCTCCAAAACGGAGACATTATTCATGAGAAATGTGTGAAATCATAAACCATACTATGATAGCACGATTTCAATTGGATAACAACGAAAATGCAGAATATTATCCATTATTCCATCTATCATCCACCTGTCTTGGTTATATCACAGTCATGTATGAAAGGGGATGAACCCTTCATATCTGATCTACTTCTCTGTCTTTTTTTTTGTCTTTTTACTGGAAGAGCGGAAGGGCAACATAGGTTTCAAGGAGAACGTTCTAATTTCAACTATACATTTTCGTCAATGTCATTATTGTATGATAATTCTATGAGTATTACTTACCGTTAAACACATCGCATGTAATCAATACGAGAAGAGGAGGTGTTAGCATTATAACACCTAACTACTGATATCATCACTTTCATACCGGTTACTAGTAGTAATGCACTGCCAGAGAGGAAAATAAGATAAATTGATGATGTGTAATTTAGAGAAGAAAGCGACCACGTGACCCCAGAAGCCAACTTCCTCATTCAAGAAAGCTGTCAGTCATCCTCATAGGGAAGGAGGGATGAGAGAAAGGGGTGGGGAGGAGGACACACGCCCACCGGAAGAGGAAGGAGGGGGACGCACTTTGGGTCAACATTTGTCCTGTTCCTTCAAGTGGTCATCGAGTGACCGAGCTCAGCGGCTACCCAGCCGCTCCCCTTCTCATCCCACCACGTAGCCCACCACGTCCTCGTCCGTTGCATCTCGATGGTATTGACAATCCATTAGACGGACCGCGGAGCAAGTCTTCCTTCCCAAGTCAAGCCTCATCCCTCGGCCCCGAGAAATGTTTGGGAGAGATCAAGGAGTGGGTAATGTACACTCACGTCCCTCTGGGCGTCATCTTGAGATCCATCCAGCGTGTCGTCTGCCCGGCCCATTACGTTATTGTCGCTCAATTGAAGCAGGAATGGCGCGCGCTTTGCCGAGCTAGTGTCGTGGTAGTGCTTGATCCCACGCGTAGGCATCCATGTCCGTTTTTCAGCGAAAGCCATAGCTTGAGCAGTTGAGCGGTAAACTTGACTGCATGCGACGGTTAAAATTCACCAGTTTTTCCCATTTTATTGCATATAAGTGTCTCCACGTGCGTGTGTGTATATGTGTGAGATTGTAATGTTCTAGTTCAAACTAGCGTCGTTTTCTCCCTAACAAAAAAGTCCTGTGGTACTCCCTGTGGTACTTGTCGGTACCACACAATGTACCACACACTTGTAATGTTACCACAGGAACTGTGTGGTACTGTACCACAGGCTTGTAGGGTACTCCCTGTAGTACTTGTCAGTACCACATAATGTACCACATAAATAAATGTTACCACAGGAACTGTGTGGTACTGTTTTACAGGCTCATGTGGTACTCCCTGTGGTACTGGTTGGTACCACACAATGTACCACACAAATATATGTTAACACAGGAACTGTGTGGTACTGTGTCACAGGATCGTGTGGTACTCTGGGATGTACCACAGGGCAATACCACAGGACATTACCACAGGAAAGTTCCACAGGGCAGTACCACAAGACAGTATACACACAAATTGTCCTGTGGTATTTTGGGATGTATACCACACAACAGTACCACAGGACAGTACCACATAAATTGTCCTGTGGTATTTTGGGACGTACCACAGGAGAGTACAACAGGAAAGTACTACAGGATAGTACCACAGGACACTACCACACGACTTGTTCTGTGGTATTTTAGGACGTACCACAGGACAGTACCACAGGACAGTTCCACAGGACAGTACCACAGGAAAGTACCACAGGATAGTACCACAGGACAGTACCACAGGAATTGTCCTGTGGTATTTTGGGACGTACCACAGGACAGTACCACAGGATAGTACCACAGGACAGTACCTCACGACTTGTCCTGTGGTATTTTGGGACGTACCACAGGACAGTACCACAGGGCAGTACCACAGGACAGTACCACAGGACAGTACCACAGGAAAGTACCACAGGATAGTATCACAGGACAGTACCACACGACTTGTCCTGTGGTATTTTGGGACGTACCACAGGGCAGTACCACAGGACAGTACCACAGGAAAGTACCACAGGATAGTACCACAGGACAGTACCACACTACTTGTCCTGTGGTATTTTGGGACGTACCACAGGACAGTACCACAGGGCAGTACCATAGGAAAGTACCACAGGGCAGTACCACAGGACAGTACCACACGACTTGTCCTGTGGTATTTTGGGACATACCACAGGACAGTACCACAGGAATTGTCCTGTGGTATTTTGGGACATACCACAGGACAGTACCACAGGATATTACCACAGGACAGTACCTCAGGACTTGTCCTGTGGTATTTTGGGACGTACCACAGGACAGAACCACAGGGCAGTACCACAGGACAATACCACAGGGCAGTACCACAGGACAGTACCACAGGAAAGTACCACAGGATAGTACCACAGGACAGTACCACACAACTTGTCCTGTGGTATTTTGGGACGTACCACAGGGCAGTACCACAGGACAGTACCACAGGATATTACCACAGTACAGTACCACACCACTTGTCCTGTGGTATTTTGGGACGTACCACAGGACAGTACCACAGGATAGTACCACAGGACAGTACCACACGACTTGTCCTGTGGTATTTTGGGACGTACCACAGGAGAGTACCACAGGGCAGTACCACAGGGCAGTACCACAGGACAATACCACAGGAAAGTACCACAGGATAGTACCACAGGACAGTACCACATGACTTGTCCTGTGGTATTTTGGGACGTACCACAGGACAGTACCACACGAATTGTCCTGTGGAATTTTGGGACGTACCACAGGACAGTACGACAGGAATTCCTGTGGTAATTTTCGATGTATACCACAGGAGAGTACCACAGGAACTGTCCAAAATCCCACAGGAAAATCATAATATGGTGCTATTCCACAGAGAAGTACCACACAGCAAATTAAATTCGTAAGTACCACAGAAAAATGCTACAGGATATTCTTTTGTTTTCTTAACATTTTATACCAGAGGACTATCACATCAGGAGAATATCAAACAGCAGGACCACACAGGAGTACCACACAGGAAAATTGTAAGGCAGAATCAACTGAAATTTATAACAAAAATACAAACAAAAAAGCACATATTAATATTCCTCAATTAATTGATAGATGAGTTATGCTGTGAATTATAACAATTGATTTGCCATTACTTATCCTGTCCTATACTCCTACAGTATTACCTATTTAGTGGAAGTGCTGATGTAAAGCATGAGAAATTTCATAAGGACTTCTGTGGTACTCCTGTGGTACTCCTGTGGTACTCCTGTGGTACAAATTTTTACATAGCTCATGAATATTCATAAAAAGCACTCTAGATTTTAGAAAATACATATATGACTTAAAAAGTCAAAGTATTAATGATGGAACTTACTTTGAACTTTATGAAAGATTGTCTAATTATGTTATGTTATTCCCAATATCATAGATATTGTTATGAAAGTGTAATTTCATATCTTGATAATAAAGTATAATCGAGTTAGTAACCATGCCTTAATGCTTTACGGATAGACGGCCATATATATATGTACTGAGAGGGTCGATGGCTACCTAGGAATAGAATATGACTATATAGATCTATTATAGGACTAGATTGGCACTTGGCCATTAGACTCTCGTTTGAGGTTATATGTTAGGAGTAGGACAGGTTATTAAGTAGGGCCATGTTTGTCCTAAAATCCATCACTCACCTATCAGAAATATTCCTTGAAATGTGGCTAAAAGTCTCCCAGATTTTTTTTTTCGATCTATCCTGTGTGGTACTCTCCTGTGGTACCATGGAAATGCTGTGTGGTACTGCCCTGTGGCAATGCTGTGTGGTAATGATCGACCTGTGGTACTGTCCTGTGGTACTGTCCCAAAATACCACAGGACAGTTCCTGTGGTACTGTTCTGTGGTACTAGTCCTGTGGTACTGCCCTGTGGTACGTCCCAAAATACCACAGGAATTCCTGTGGTACTGTCCTGTGGTACTGTTCTGTGGTACCGGTCCTGTGGTACTTTCCTGTGGTACTGCCCTGTGGTACGTCCCAAAATACCACAGGAATTCCTGTGGTACTGTCCTGTGGTATGTCCCAAAATACCACAGGACAATTCCTGTGGTACTGTCCTGTGGTACTGTCCTGTGGTACTTTCCTGTGGTACTGTCCTGTGGTACCGTCCTGTGGTAATTACCACAGGAGTACCACAGGACTTTTTCGTAAGGGCTATCTTGGTATATTTGACTCTTTTCTTTTGTCAATGCGTTAACGAAGATTTTTTTTTTTCATTGTTAGTGTAGGTGGAAATAATACTGTAAAGCACCAATGGTAGAGCGTAAGTCGCATGATAGAGTTCATGTATTCTATACATTAAATCCTTATTTCTCGATGAAACGTGTATGTTTTTCTACGTATTGAGACTTCTTTTTAAGTACCTATCTTGACACTTATACATGAGAACAATAATGCTGAAAAGATTCTATTTGACTAGCATACAAAAGGATAAAGAAGAAAGAACACTTTTTATTACCTATTGGGTGTGTAATATTTTGAAGCTAGTGTGTTTGATATAAAAATCAATAAAATCCTGTTAGTAAAGCTTGTAGCAACAAAAGTGCACGGACCAGTCAATAACCAAGACATTCAGTTCAAACTAATCGGAAGTAAATGAATTCTATGAAAATGAGTGTTTGACTTTATCTTGGAGCTTACATGTCTTCAACTAGAAAGTCAGTTATAGGAGCAAACTCATGAGAAGTAGTGAATATTCAAAATAGAGACATAGTGAGATTTATGATTATACATCATCGTCTGAGGTGAATGTAGTAGTAAAGTTCATGGAAACATACAACGTGCACAAAGGCAGTCTTGGCTATCCCGCGGGAGGCAAACATGCGAAATTATGGCCCCTGTGTCGAAACAACGTTGAGTATCATTCACCTGTCATAAAAGTGTATTCACTTGTCCAGTTTGTTTGAGACCTCAGCATCCTGTACGCCAAGTTCCTACATTCGAGAGTTCGCTAGCATTTTTATTTCCTCAAGATTGAAGAGGATTCATTACAAGGGGGAGAAGATATGTTTCCTCTTTTTCTCTCTACCTCGCGCTTTCTTTCTTTTTTTTTCCTTTCTCGAGCGCCAGATACAAGAAGGAAACAAAGAAAAAGAAAGAAGAAGGTCCCCATCTTCCGCTATTGTTGAGTAACTAGACAAGTAGCATCGTGGGACACCCGGGGAATCGATGGCGGGTGCTCCATATTCTTAGCATCATTGGTGCGAGAAAGCTCGCCTGTCTAGTTAAATATCAGCCCTTAGCAAGCAGCCTACTTGATACAAGCCATAGATCTTCGTAAAGCCGATGTAAACAGACAGTGAAGGTTGCGGGAGACGTCTCTTGAAGATCGTCTGCCGTTTGTTCAGCAAACCTCGTCGCCCACTATCGTACACTCTCCACCAAAAACCGTTTGCTTTGTCCGACTTTATGTTGTGACGTCATTAACTTTACTGCGCATGCAGTTCAACGGTCTTTGCACTAAATTGTACTTGAGTATCGAAGTCAATTACCCTTACTTACCCCAAGTCAACCCACCCCAGTTCATTCCATTTAGTAGAAAGAATGAGATCATCTTTCGAACTTTCCAAAGTTTGACAGAAGTTTAATGGCGTTCGCGCATTTTTCTGTCTTTCTAAAAGATGTGATAGACCTGCTTGTTTCAGCACTTGGTGACGTGAGATGTTGTTTCCCTGCAGACCTAACATTCCATACTAAAGTACCCGGATATTGTGCTGTGGATACTTTTTTCAATGAGATGCTATTTTGATTTAAACCAGTGATGGCATCAATCAAACATTTTAAGATATTATTCACACACAAATTAAAAGCATGAGCACTTGAGGAGAAATGGGTGGTCTCGCGGTGGCGGAGCCTTGCTCTTGAGCCCATTTTTAGAGATGTCCCTATAGGCACAATGATTATTTACGGCATTCCTCTTTACGAGGTGTTTAAGCAGACACACGGGAAGATAGCGCCACTTATATGCACATACAGAATCGTAAATCAGGCGATCCGTAGCAGAATATAATGCTTAAACAGAAAGTAACGGAGATGTTGCACGTTGTGTCTATGTTTGAATGAATCATGTTGGTCATGGGCATCTCACCGGCAAGGTCATTATGAAACGTGGTCGCTGGTTGGATCGAGACCTTATTCTACTCAGCAAAACCGAAGACCAAAAAAAAATTCCAGAGAATCTCTGACTGGGAAGTATAGTTGAATTCATCCAATGAGGTGCAAATCATCTTGTATTAAATGTCATGACATGAGAAATTAAAAGCCTAATGTGCTATGGTTCAGGGGAGGTGATTGATTAGTGTTTGATTATTAAATTTAAGTAGTCGAAGAGAAAAGTATAGATGATTATGAATTTGTCGATATGAGTCGCATAGACACGATGGATGTGGCGAAGCAATTCAAGTGTCAGTGTTGGCAAGTCATCAGATATTATATCGTGAGTGACTAAACAATGAAAACGTCTTTGTTGTTCTTTGTACCATCCAATTGATAGAAAACTAACTGTTATGTCTTAATTGTAGACTAGAAAATTTTATTTTGTTCTTTGACTAGAGAGTGTTTGTTTTGTTTTGCCCTGCTCAGAGTTAGAATCAACATCTTTAAAACAGAAGACGAGAACTCGCTGACAAAAAAAAAAGCAATGATATTCGTGAATCTAAATAAAAAAGAGTAAAAAATCATGCAATTGGGATTACAAATCAAGATGGCTTCAAAGTGCCGTATAACGTGATCAGATCTGATCAAATAGAAATTCGGCGTTGTCATATTGCACTTTTTAACATGGCATCTTGAAGATCTACGCAAAGTATTTTAGATTCTCAAAGAATCATTTTAATTTTTTTTTTAAATAACCAGCAGCATTCGACTTTGACCAAGTCGCAACAAAAGTGCGCAGTATTTATAAAAGGTTTGATCTCTTAATCACTCACGCAGATATCTTGTAATAAACAGTGGTTCCATTTTGGAGTCCATTTTGATGTTTGAGATGAAGCTGTGAAGAGATGATAATTATAATCATTGCGGTGTTTAAATACCAATACACCGTACATGTCATCTGTTATCAGAGTAAGTGTGTGGGGCTTAGCTTTATGCTTCGTCGTCAAACCTACGCAGTTCCATGACATTTGCTCCTGCGACAATTGCTCTCATGAAATATCTGCACCCTACGCCAAATGTAATTTCTACCCACAAGCATAACCCCAATCCTAATCCTAATCCTCACATCAAACTAAAGCCAAAACTTTCTATCATAACCCTAACCCTAACCCTAACCATGGAGCTAAATAGCTCAATGCCCCTAACCCTAAAGTCCTTGGAGAAAATAAGACCGGAGCAATTGTCGCAGGAGCAAATGTCGTGTCACCAGCCTACGCATACGTGTGTCCGATTTATCACATTATAACCACAATATTGAGCATGCGAATGCCACAACATTGTCAACTCTTAGCCACTTAACTTTCACTTTTCTTCAATCTCCCTCTCTCCTATAGCTGATTGCGCCGCCCACTCAAGACTAGGTCTAACACGAAGCACATGTCTTCAAACGTTCTAAAAGAAACTTCGGCGTCACACAAGAGAAACGGCCAGGGACCTCCTCAAGAACGTCGACAGTCCTCCACCTTTTAGTGATAGGTGTATTTCTGTCATTCGAACCTCTCCTCTCCCGTCGTATTTGTCTCTTTCGCCCTCTCTTTCAGGCGCCAGTTTGAGTACGTGATGCCTTGTAAATCTGGGCCGGAATCAGGTCAGGCGTTAAAGAAATCTTTCAAAACATAAAAGCCGACATAGATCGTTAGTTTTGGATATATACAGCGGTCCCCATAGGACACCGACCGCTTTTCCCCGCGCCGGAGCCGGCCGTCACGCCTCTGATGAACACATCGGCGTAGCTCCCTAAAAATATGTATTGCTCAGTCATTCAGCCCCCATTCTTTTTCACCCTTTTCAAATTTCGGGAGGGTCTGCTTCAGGCGCTTTCTCCAATCTTCCCCAGCATATCTTGTTTTTAATTGATTTCTTCATTTGATGACGTTAGCCTACTTTGCAGGATATAAACATCACAATCGTACCACCTGACTTATAAAGTCGAAATGTTCATAATTCATCAGAGATTGACGATGTTTGTAATAAGCTTGTAAACATAGAAGCGAATACGTCCAAGGTCAAGAGATATTCTTGATAAAGAAAATCCCCAGTTTATATACTTGTCAGTTATCAGTTCATTTATTCTCATTTATTTCATACCATGTTTTTTATGCTCCTCCAAGTGAAGCTGAAAAATAAAGCGCTCCGAACACGTTCGCTCTACCTGCGTTTGAGTTCGACGTAATGACGACAAAAGTCTGGCCGGCAAACCTATATGAATTGACCCTCGACCTTGCGAAGCAGTAACAGTTTTAAAATATCTGTTCCGTGTAGGTCATCTCTTTTCCTCTCTCTCCCTCTCTCCCTCTCTCTCTCTCTCTCTCTCTCTCTCTCTCTCTGTGTTTGTTTGTCGCTCTTTGTGCTAATTTCTGTCTTTGCATCTTATCTCTTCCTCTCTCTCTCCCTGCTTTCCAAGGCGCATGAGATGAGATGACACGACATTGGTCATCAACATTTTGTAATAATTAATGCGGTGACCCAAATAATCAAAGTGTATAAGTGGCAAAGGGAATGTAAGTATAAGTTTATAAAGTTCCGATGTAATGACAAACTTTGCAATGATGGGGTCATTACTCAGAGACAACTAACATTAGTGAGTGCTATATTATCACACCTTGTTCAACCGCTTTGTAAAATATCAGATCCTGTATTCTAACATTCCTGCAGTCTATTGTAATTTGGTAAACTTGTTACTGTCTTCCAAACACTTTATTGCATCAAAATGTGCCAGATTTGAAAATCATCAAATTGGGCCACAAGATACGACAAAAATGTGATAAGACATCGATGAACAATGACGATTTTATTCCAGTCCAAATGTTCAACATAGGCATCCTTTCCGCTTCAGTGCATATTTTTTCTCAGACAATCGGTCAGTCCATGAAGACTCACACAAGATGATAAGTTTGAAATGAAATATAATGACATGGCATGATGAACAATTTGCTGATTAGTTCCTATTTCTACCTAGCAGTGAAAATGAAACATTTTGAAGCAAAAGTTGTGTTTCTAATCAATCATTTAGTGGCTAAAATTGTGTGTTAAAAGAAGCTCAATAATTGAGTGACCTTGCGGAAATTGGTGCGCAACTGTAAAAGGACATCAAAGAATGTCATCTCCTTTTTCTGGTTGTATGGATAGTTTCAGACACTTTTGAAATCTTGCAACCAGCCACTGAAAGTCTTAGATAAAGAATACAGCGGACATGGAAAAAATGGATGCCGTTCTGCGCGCATACACAGGTGTCATGGGTGTGTCTGTATCTGCTTGTAATGAACTCCTCATTTCTGATCGGTATGGAAGGTACACTATGCGTGAGCGCCACACTGTCCCGAAATTGACACAAGATGGCCATACGAATCTGGAATTGTCCATTTCGCACGACGTTGGTCATGAACTTGATTATAAGTCAATCAACAGCCGAAGCAAATACGATACCTACAGAAGGTCAGAAGATGACATCCGAATCACACTACAAGGTTACACGAAGATGTGAATCTTTATCATAAAATAAACCTTTGCAAGATCTTCGGAATATCATTTTTTTTTTTTGGCTTGACAAAGATTTCGCCGGTGCTCACAAAGTTGCTGGAGGAGCCTGAGCAACTCCATCGGAGCTCATCATACAAAAGCTCAAAATACCCTCACGAATGACAGGAAGTTCATCAGAGCCAATTTTGAACATTTCCTTTTATCATGTGTCCATCTTTGCTCAATTTCGGGACAGTGTGACGCTTGCGTAACTTTTCAACAATGTCAAACAAACACAATATTGGTGTCAGTTGGCAACCAGTTGTGTGTGTGTGTGTGTGTGTGTGTGTGTGTGTGTGTGTGTGTGTGTGTGCATGCGTGTGTGCCTGTCTGTCTGGCTGGCTGTGTGTCTGTGTGAGTGTGTTCGTATAATCGCTGCAGGCGCACAATTAGTCAAGACAAGAAGCTCCAGTGCTGTACATCCGGTTTTCTATCATGAATGAGGACTAAGTCAACGCCACAGTTCTTCCACGTCTCCTGACGGCTGAGACACTTGTGACAAGGTTATGCTAGTCGCTTGAGCAAAAGACCCTTGGGGGCAGTTGTCCCCACGTATCAGTCGTCCGAGTTTCCATTATGTTTCATTTAAAACACTTTCATTTAATATTGGTATGTTTTGTATTGAATGTTAGGTCAAACTGTCTTGTAGATAATACAGAGCACTAAATGAGAGATAAGTCGTTGAACATCCTTTTAAAATATCATGCAATCCGACGAGCCCGACGCCCACGAGTCATATGGCCCACGAGTTCGACATTGAAAGAATAAGGTCCATGAGTCATGCAGCCCCCAAGTCATACAGCCCATGAGTTCGAAACTAGGCAAATAAGGCCCACGAGTTCGACACTAGGTAAAAACGGCCCACGGGGCAGACATTACATCATGGGGACTTACAATGTAATGTGTTGGTCTTGTGGACCTTGTTTGTGTAGTGTCGAACTCGTGGGCTTTGCTCATTTAGTGTCGAACTCGTGGGCCTTGCTTTCGTAATGTTGAACTCATGGACTGTATGAGTCGTGGGCCGTATAATCGTGGACTGTATAATCGGCCATATGATTAGTGGGTGTCGAACTCATGACGTGCACCTGGTCGTATCTACTGATCCACAATGGTTCCCGTGGAGCGCCTGGTGATTGAGACTACTCAGACACCGATCTGTCATTGGCTGAGAGTTCTAGGCCCCACAGCCTCATCGCTCAAAAATATGGATTATTTCCTAAGCAGGTCGGGCGTCAAATCGGGGTTTATGGATGCGAATTGGCGTGTCTCCGAGACCATTGACCAATATGGAGTGTGAGCTAGCACTGAGTGGTGTCTTAGAACACAGTTCTATTTCAGGCCGAGGAAAATGAGAGCAGAACAAGGAGAGGGAGACGGAGGGGGGGGGGGGGACGGAGGGAGAGAAGCAACGATCGAGTGACGAAAGGAGATACATGTAGTGTCGAAAATACATATAACATACCCGCTTACCAGTCACCATAGATTCATCTACTTTTTAGATCGAGGGATTTTACAGTTACAATACATCCATTAGGATTTACAGATGCAATATCAATGCCTATTTCATATCTAATGGATTTGATTTTTCATTCAGCAAAGAATGATATAGGAAAGAACCCAATTTAATATTTGATAATCAAGATTACTGGAGACATTTCACAAGACTCAGCTGTTCATTAATGATAGAGATAAAACTATTGAACGAATAATAATTATATGATCTGTGTCAGGAGGTAAAGTGTTGCCTGAGAAAAGTGACAAATAAATCAGCTTTGAAGGTTTCAAACATTCTGTTGAAATCACTGAATTTAATGCTGTCCTTTTCACCTCCGTGCCCCCAGGAATTGAAAAGAAAGACGTAGGAACACACTCCGAGAAAAATGATGCAATTTCTCTCTAAATTAGTAGTTCGGACTTTCTTTAGTTAAAAAAAATAACCAGATTCTGAAATGCCAGAAAACATCTGAACCCTTTGCGTAAGGTGGACGTCGATATGGATAACTGAAAATTATTCGTGTGACACAGGATTTCAATTATCCCTCATATCTTAACCATATCAGGGCGTGGGTTACGATTGTCACATATTCAGTCACGTTTTAATTACATTAGTCATATTCTTCAGACATTACTATGCGCTGAAGAATGCAAAGTCACAATTACATCATCGGCCGATTCAGCTGCTTCCAATAATGCAGCAGTAACATAAAAAAAGCTATTTTCAAGACATAAAGATTTGGTTTTAAAGCATAATATTTGTCCTAATTGTTCTTTGTTTGGAAAGGAAAGGAAATTTTGATTATAGAAATGATACTGAGAGTTCCCGTTTGTGAGAGTTTCTTTTTTCTTTCAATCTCAGACCACTTAGCTATGAATGTCCTCAATACTGCCATTCTCTAACTACAGTACGGTGGGACGGTATTCTCATTATAAGAATGTTCGACGAAAGAAACAACGTTGAGAAGAAAAAGATTTTTGATTTAAAAAAAAAATAGAAGACCTAACGCAGTCACTCTTCTTCGGCGGGTTATTAATGTTTTTGTTTTCAAGGATCATTTAAACAGCACAGAAGAGCGGTCTTACCAGCATAAATGGTTAAACGTTCTTTTGATCGCGGGACAATAGGATGTGATATGTTGAGAGCTGTGATCTTTGTTTAAATTTAAATCTTCCTTCGAGTTTTCAGAAGACTCCTTTTACATCGAACTGCAAAGTCACTGACCTCTGGATGCGACTCACGTGTGGCTGTTATTTTGTGAAGTTTGTTGTGCTATCAAATTTCTTGTCAGCGCATGTATTTACTGTGGAAACCTCAACAGACCAAGGTGGGCCCGATTTACCGCTTTGATGAGAGCGTGGCGGAACATTGAGCCCGCGTGTTTCTCCACGGTCTCAGTCAACATCATGTCACTACCGCAGAAGAAGAGAGACGGAATAAAAAAAAAAAAATAGTCCCGGGCATGGAAGGCAAAATGTATCCAAGAAGAAATTAGGTTCCTCGCGTCCTCATTCTGCCTCCCTCTTTCTCCTTTTCTCTGTGGGTTTCTTTTCGTTATACCTAACTTTTTTGGTTGTTCCCATATCAATTTTCGGACTGTCAGCTGAAGTTCAATGTCCTGTTTGTTTTTTTTCCTTCGACTTCATTTTATTTTCTAGTTTCTTTCCTTCTTCTTCTTACTCGGCTGCAACCTATCGCGAGCACTTCACTCATCACCCCGGCCCGCCAACCGCCTCCTCCTCAGCCGCACCTTGGTCGTAGACGATCGGCACCTCGTTCCGTCACACGCGCGCGTTTTTTCAGCCGACTGACATGGGCTGGCTTCGAGATTCTGCTCCAAGGAAGATAGAATGCCCCTGGTGGCTGCCCACGACTATCATTATTATTAAAAAAAAATACTGCAGGAATCTCAATCTCACCCAAAGCCAGAACTCTGTGAGCTTCGGGTGCAATAATCTGTTGGGGTCTAAACGTCGACAGTTGCCGTCATAACATGAAGACACACGAATGTTTTGAATGTCTTCCAAAATGTCGACAGAGAATTTTTGAAAAGGTCGAGTTAAATAAATCAATAATTTAACATGAAGCTAGTAAATGCATGGGAGTGTAAGTATGCCTTGAGAGAAAAACTTTTGAGAGTCTCAGAGTCCACTGCCAATAATAATCATCTCTTAGCGTGAAAACATTGAAAATTATTGAAACATTGAATATTGTATACTAATGTAGAGTCGTTTATACTTCCGAAAAGTGGGTAAAATTCTTGTTTAAGATTCTTGATAACAGTGTCGTTGCGTTCCTGACAAGGACAATCTATCAAGAATGGGCTGACACGATCATGAAATGAACACTTATTTGATATTGTCAAACTGCATCTTCCAAACCCAGCAAGGTGCCTAAAAGACAGGTTTCACTGTTGATAATGGTAATTGTTCCAGATTTCTCTTGAAGAAATACCATATCCGTCTTTCTTCTGACACCAGCTTGACAAACTTGAATGTTTTACAAAATGTGTGTTCTTTGAAGAAACAACGGAACGAAGGTCATTAATTCACATTCGATTCCAACCTAGCAATAGAGTGAAATGTATTTATTGAACGAAAACTCTGGCACCACAATCTTTTTTTTAAGCATCGGCTGAATCATACTACGTAGGCTTTTATACATGCTATAAAGGCTCCCCAACGTGTCCTTGGACCTACTTGAAAACAAGTTCGCGTCAACAGATTGTACTACGGCTCACACAGCCGACGAAAACAACACCTTTCATCAGGGGAGCAAAACGTTTAATAACCATACCGTAAATAAGTTGTGACTATGGTTTTTCGGTACAAGAGATAAAGAGGGAAAAATTATGATTTATACGTCAATTTCGGTAGTTACGGGTCGGTGTAAAGAGGGCAGGAGCAAAGGAAAAATTGGAACAGGAACAATTATGCGTTTAATAGTGTGAGACGCTCAAAGGATCAGTTATGATACGGGGTGAGAGAGCGGTGTGTTTGGTGAACCAAACTCCGGCCGTAAAGGGGTTAGTAGGAGGGGGAGGGGGCGACAATGCTATGTGCGAACGAATGTAGACGGTGACAGTTTTATGTCCGGCTGAGACAAACTGGGGTAGCAACGAGGAATGTCGGCCTACGATGAACCCCGGAGCCACGGGGGAAGATAGGATGAAGAAGAAGGAGACCAGCAAATCCAAGGGTCGTCCTTCGACGAAACACACGGCCAAGTTCCACACCATCCCCGCGTTATAAATAACACCCTTGGAAGATGATAACAACACGACATCAGAACAGTTTTTCGTCAAAAAAAGAGTGAAATAAATACACTTGGGAATGTTTGAAAGTCGCCTCTTCAGCGACCTAAATCTATTTGCCACAGTTTGCTCGCCTTTCCAACTTTCATAAGGTGAAAAAAGGGGGAGGGAGAGAGAGAGAGAAAAGAGAGGAGGAGATAGAACGAAATAAACAGAATAAAAAACAGGACGGCCTGGATTAATGACCCTTTTACAAAAAAAAAAGAATTACATGATAGAGTCAAAGGTATGCCATTTGGTGACATTTTCAAAAAATGAGAAGATTTGGATAATATTATATAAAACCTTCAGAAGAATGATAAGTTGTTGTTACTGTTGTTGTTGTTGTGGTGGTGGTTGTGGCTGTCGTCGTCATCGTCGTCGTCGTTGTTGTTTATTCATTTTGCGATTCACCGCTTTCAATTTTCTAAGTCGCAAATGTTTCATTATTTCCTATCGACACATCACTGAAATTTCCGCATATTGCACACAAACATGTCTCTGCTCTGGGCATCGATCTCGATAAATATTCAGGCTACAAATAGATTATAGAGTATCTCGTAGGGGGAGAAAGGGACACAGAGGTTATATTGCCGTTTTGTTCCCTAACAATTTACGGCTTAGATATATCTGCACTGGCGCAATTCAGACAGATTGTGGCCAGGGCGATGATTTACGAACGCAGAGCTGACAGAGAGCAAGACGCTGGAAAATTGGTCGGATAACAAGTTCACTGACAGTTTCGAAAGTCAGGAGTAGTTCCTAAACTTTTTCTTCACCCCGTTAAATCCTCTCTCGCCATCCCTGTTTTTTTACTGAAAAAAAAAATCATCCTCCGACATTGTGAAGAAGTCATCGCTTGGAGGCGCAATGCTGTCAAAACGAGAATTCTGGTCAGTAGTACTACATTAATTGTACAACTTTCGCATTCTTATAATAATTTATATCATAATATTCATGTCATCAAAAGCAAGAAGAGATTGTCTTTATCGTCATGATCTCTATCTCTGTCGTGTTACTTTTGTTTTGTTTTGTTTTGTTGCCCTTTCCTTATTACAGAGGAAGGGAATATAGGATCTCGCAGGTTAGACCATCATTTTATATTACTTTGTTGCAGAAGGCTCACTTTTAGCCTTGGCCCTCATCCCATCCAACAAAATCAAAACACATCAAAACGATGGAGATTGCAAATTTCATCTGACGGACCTACATAGATGCCATCCATAGCAACGCAGATCAACAATGCCTCACATTTTTTAACGTACTAGAAAGTAACGTTTGGTGTTTGGATTTGAAGAGAAACACACAATTTGGGTCATGTTAAAAGGCATGTTTCAATTCATTAATATTCCCCGAGTCGATTTCGTACCGGCATGTGGGGAAGAATTTTCATCAAAACAAGCATAATCTTGATTAAATACGTACATATCGGGAAGAAACGTAGGCAAAAACAATGGCATTAACTTGCCCGGTATCGACATGTCGCGTTGCAAAGTCACACGCGGTCAAAGAGAATGTGTTCTTCTTTTTTTCCAACTCTCTGGGGAGTTTCAAATACTTTCAAACGGCTTGATCTGCGATGTTAAAAGCGCCAACATCTGCAGCTCGCGCAGACGCCACGTACAGGGCACCGTTGGACGTGTGAACGCATCGCAGACTACATCCAACGGAAACGTGGATGACGAATGATAACTGGGAGCAAACGTGACGTCGGGACATAGTCTCTTTGTTGATTCATTCACTTGTTTTTGTTTCGGGAAAACTTTTTTCCGCCCATATACTATGAAATGTTAAGGGAGGGAAGGTGGTTGCAAGTTCACCGTCCCGCCACGCTGTAGGGGGCTGGAGCTTGTCTCCGTATTCCCATACTTTCGCAACAAACATGGCCGCTAGACGGTAAGTACCTCTACTTCTCAGCCAGCTTTGACGATCCATCGCGGTGACGTGCTTGTTGGAGAAGTAGCAGTTCGGGTTACCAGAAAGCAGATTTAGCAAACCACAATGACAACAGATACCTAACATGGGGGGACTTGAGTGGAATTTAGAGCTGAGGACGCCTCGAGTGTGGCCGGCGTACCGTAGACTGACGTCTCCCGTAACTCGCATTGAAAGCCTTTGTGGTGGCACTGGTCGCTTTATCCAGAGTTTAATCCGCACCCACTTGGCCTGCCATACCCCAACCCACAACCCATCAACGATCCGGTCTTGTACAGTAAATATCATCCCGCAGAAACGTGTTTAGCAAATACATAACGGAACGGAGGAAAATTCCCTGTTGCAAAATGGAGTCTACACAATTGCTTTGTGAGACACGCTGTTTCACTGTACTCCTAACAATATTGCCACTGAGGAATTATTGCTATTTCTCCAAACAGGGCGGTCAAAGACAGGGAAAAAAAGTTATAATCCTGTCGATGTTTCCTTTAATTAAGTCTGGATTTGGAATTCGTTTTAGCGCTAAAAAGAAATGTGTTTGATAGTGTCCAGAAGTTTGACTTCGGCATGTTTGACATGATTTCAATCATTTTCAATCCTCTTTTAAAATCTGTACAAATGCTCTCATCCTTTCCCTTTCTCAACGTTTTCTGTTTCTCTTCTTTCAATCATTTTTTTTTTATTTCTTATGATATTCTTCCAAGTTTTTGTTGTCAGCAAAATTGTCATAGTCGGTAGCAACCTCTGTGAATTGAGAACCCAATATAATCGCAGCATTATGGTCTTTTATACTTATGCTCGTTTTTCAAGTCGATGATACATTTAATGGCATTTGCGCACTATATATCGCGAGTTTTCCAGCTCGTTCAAAGTCAGCTGGCAGATGCTATTAAGATATGGTTCTACACGAAGTTGATTAATATTATTATTATTGTTATTATTATCATTGTTATTATTATTATTATTATTATTAGTAGTAGTAGTAGTAGTAGTATTTTATAATTATTATTATTATTATTATCATTTTATTGTTATTATTATTATCATTATTATCATTATTATTATTATTATTATTATTATTATTATTATTATCATTATCATTATCATTATCAATGTTATTACTATCATAATCGTTATCATCATCATCAGAGCGTTTTTATTGTTTTCAATATTCTTAAAAATTCAACTTGGACTTTTGGTCGTCATTCTCATTTTTTTTTCTTGTTCTTCTTGGTATAGTTGTTATGATCAACAAATATGTTCTAGTTCCTTTTTTGTAATCATTATTATGACGAGATTGTGATGTTAAGTAGTTAAGTAAAGATAGCAATAGGTATAATGTTCTGCCTGTTTCATTTGTAGGCAACGAACGAGATTTGAATACAGTGATGTAGATACTTCCCATATCGTTTATGTCTCATGCGAACAACTTTGCTGCTCTGTTCGAGAGACGTTTACTTCAATTGCTGCTGTCTTTGTTGAATTAGTATCACTTCGAGCTGTTATCTACATGTATATACGACATTCGACCAACTGAACATGTCATGCCCTCATGATTATTTTCACAT
The DNA here is from genome assembly GCF_040938485.1 of Diadema antillarum. Lineage (NCBI taxonomy): Eukaryota > Metazoa > Echinodermata > Echinoidea > Diadematoida > Diadematidae > Diadema > Diadema antillarum. The sequence continues at coordinate 682,186 of NW_027271528.1, read as the reverse complement.
TATGTCGCCGAGCCGGTGCGCGCGCAGACTTACCAGCCACGAGTGGGGGACGTCAGAGAAACGATCCGAAGAAGCTCAGTATCTTGTCGACAAAGTTTCAGATTATCCAGGGAGGTGTCTCTCTCACACCTCCCTGGATTATCCCCTCCCCCCTCCCCCATGCCCTTCTTGCATCCTATGTTTGTTGTTGTTTCATGTTTTTGTTTTTGGCGCTCTCTTCCCGAAGATGTCCACACCTCCGAAGTGGCATTTCTGATACACATGCTCTGCGGCGTTTGGCTTCCTCTCAATGCCTCGGTCTGATGTAGGTACGGACGGAGAAGTCTGCACCGCGTCGTGTCTCCAGTAGGATGGGGGAGTCCATGGGGGATACGAGTCAACCGTTTGCTACTTGGTTTGACATAAAGGTTTCCATAGTCCCATTAGTAATAAAGTTAAGTTAGGTTCTTACGTGCAGCTGCAGACAGCGGCATATTGTATCCATGAAAAAAACTGTTACAGAGATTGAGATATGAAAAGTTTCAGCAGAGTGTCATTACAGCCAATCAGCTGGCACATGCGGTTAACTTAATTCTTACTTTGAAATTTTTGACGCTCACTGTGGTACGGTGATTGAAGATTTCTGACTTTAAAACAAAGGTCCCGAGTTCGAATCTTGCCACGTACGTATATGTCATTGGACAAGATGATTTGGGCAGCGAAGTCTCTCTCTACCAAGCTGGATAGATAGGTATCCGACATTACTAGCGTAATAAGAATGGAAGGGCTCTTTAGGAGATCAGTGTTAGCACTGAAGAAGTTATTCCTGGGAAAGAACACCATATTGTTATTTTTACCTTTATTATCATCATAAACATTGTTATTATTATTATTATTATTATTATTAGTAGTAGTAGTAGTAGTAGTAGTAGTAGTATTATGTTATTACTACTATTATTATTATTATTATTATCATTACTATTACTATCATTACTATTATAACTATTACTATCACTATAACATCGTCATCGCCATTATCATTATCAGCAGCAGTAGCAGTAGTAGTGTCATCATAATCTGTGTTGTTATCCTTAGTATTATCATTATTTCTGTAGCATACCTACGCCTTGGGGAAAGGCTACGCCAGGAGCTTGGTAAACATTCACCTTCTACTGTTCTGTCCGTTCCAATCGTAGCAAGGGGCTCTCGGAATATCTGCAGACGTCGATTTGAGTCAGTTAAAGTACCTCTCGAGCCGGCGAACAAACACACCACCCCCCGGTACTACCGGCTTTCGCTTCTTCCACTACCCTTGAGTAGAAGAAAATATAGTGCAGTACATCCACCTCAACTGACAATCTTGCAGGCGACACCAATGGTGGAATAAATAAAACCCAAAAAGGGGGTGTTGTCAATTTTGTTATGGGGACCCGTGAATTTGTGTGAACTTGTGATAGTTACGTTCCTTGTTTTAAGGCAATGCAGTTTTATTGATAGCTCCCCCAAGGGGCTATAATGGTCGAAGGGAGAGGGAGAGGGAAAAAAACACTTGACACCATGCTAAACGTCACCATTCCAAAATGAATTTATGTTTTGATTTGCCATTGTTTGTTGCGATTTACAAAACCGTGACATGTAGGTCATAGTTCCCGTGAATACTTTTCATAACTCTATTTTTCTATTTTTCCCTTCCATCCCATACCCCCTTCGTTTCTCCCCCTCCCCCATGTTCGAACCTGAATAGGACACTTGCCCTTTCATTCATGTTTACGAAACATTACGAAAAATTCTTGAAGTAACAGCTGAAGTAAAATGTCGTATGAAGTAGGGAAAATACTGATTTATAGTCAGGTATGTGCAAAGGATCGTTTGTGTTCTATATGTACCTCAAGAATTGTGCTATGGATTTACAGAGATACTCAGAAAAGCAGACATCCTTTATCCAGCTTGATGTGAACACAGAGGACTTTTAGAATCATCGAAACATTATACGATGCTTACGTTTTCCTGACGTTTTATTCCCAAGCTTTGAGACAGTTCCAAGAGTCCTAATGAAAAAGATATAGTCTGGTTCATTAGTATGTCCAAATCCATGAAATTGTTTTCACTGGGACCTATGATAAATAATGCTCTTCAGTGCAAATGCTTTTTCTTTTTTAAAGCTTTTCTTCACGTGGAATCCAGCGCTTGTTGTTGATATGTCTTGCATACTTTAGACAAACTTTTTGCTTGCCAATAGCCACTTTTGTTTTAAAAGTGTGTATAAAAACTAAAATAATATATCATGATAGTAAAGTGGCCTATTGCCAAGTTAAACACTATTAGCGCAAATGCCTGGTCTGATTATATAGCAATGTTGATGCGAGTTATATTAGATATTAGGGTTTGCACTTTTTGGGATAATTCTGTGACTGTCAGTCTGTGTGGGAGAAGCAAGGAAGCAAGTCTTTTTTCTTTTGTGCTACAGTGAAATATCCCAAGAATTTTCGTGAACCACTTTTTTTTTTAATTTTGATGATGTTAATAATCATGATGATAATTATAGTAATAATAGTAATAATAATAATAATACTAATAATAATGATACCCATTATTATTATCATTATTATTATCATTATTATCATCATTACTATTGTTATTATTAATATTATTATTATTATTATTATTATTATTATTATTATCATCATTACTATTATTATTATTAATATTATTATTATTATTATTATTATTGTTGCTATTACCATCATTAACGTTACTACGATCATCATCACCATTAGTATTACTGATTATCAATTATTATTTTGATGATCACTATAATTTCATTACTCTGGTAGTAGTAGTAGTAGTTGTAGTCTCATGATTTTCACTGCACCTGTTTTAACACGTGTTGACATGACCTAGACATCCTCTCTTCTGTTACTATTGATTACTTAAGGTGTCAGTGTCGGTGTATGTTTAGGAATTAAAATGCTTATAGCTTCCTTTCATCGATTCTTTAAATGGTATCACGTGTCTGCACGCGGTGATATCAAAATCCCATGCATTTTTACAAAATTATATACGTATGAATATAAAATCTCTTCCCCTAAAATTCCTCGAACATAAATGTTGAGCTGTGTGTTATTTTTAGGCGCCCGTTGACACGACATGGACATATTCGCTTCCCGTCTGTTAACGCGACAGGTGCGAACCCCGCCACGCAAATCTACGGCCGACTACTGAGTCATATCACGGCGGATTCGGACTGTGTCGATACTTTTTATCTCCGTTCAGCTCTAAGGTCGCATTGATCTGGATTTGGGCAAAGACATGTGTCAAATGAGATGATCTTCCCTGCATGACGGTCTGAGCAACGCTCCAAGTTTGATAATGATTAAAAGTGATATTTAAGCAGAAAACAAATTGGAATGTAATCATCAGTATGCATACAGTGGCAAGAGCATTCGGGTGAATGAGGTTCGTAGATATTAGATGTATTGGATTTTCATGTCTTGTCAATTTGTTCGTTTATTGGTTGTTTTCGCGAGGTCAATTGTTATTTGGACGAATCTTTTTTTTTTAATTCCCTGGAAGACTATCATTATGCAAAACAACCAAAACTGAAGAAACTACCAAGATGTTCAGACATGGCAACGCACATGTGAAAATAACGACTAACCAAAACACTCCCTTCCTTAACTTATTGAAGAGAAATGTACGTCTTTGTTGAATGATTTGGGATATCAGAACACTGTCAGGGTATACACAAACGCCATTGTCTCAAGCAGAGTTAATCGACCTACGCTCCATATCTTCGTTTTCACATTAATTGTGGTGAGAACTGAGCCCAGTGACATTTATCGTTGTCATGTTTTCCATATTTTGTGGTTGACATACTTTACATATTTGTATTCCATGAATTTCACATTTAGTTGTTGTTTTCATGCGTGTGACGGTTCCATGTTTCCATACTTACTGCTGTTTTCACATTAAAGTTCGTGGGTCCCTTTTGCAAACCTGAAAAAAAAAGCATGTTTCTTTTCAGAAGATGGTATATTGTGGAGATTGGTAATACGAACCGTTCCTCAGAACAGGGAGAAAATTGGAATTTTCTTAATGATAGACGGGGAAAATACTAAAGATTTCCACTTACTTTATTCGGACCCTGAAAAATAATAATACAACCGTTATTCTCGGTGCAAAAGAGTAGTGTATTCTCGAGTGACATGGGGTTACTTTTTAATTCATTTGTGCGAACTCGAAAGTGTATTACCGTAAGATGTTGTTTCGTACACAATATTGAGAGATATTTTTCTTTAACCATGCAAACTTTCGTGAAGTTTGAAAACTTGATATGGGACCTTTAAAGGCTTCCTCAGCCACGCGTTACTATCTCTGTCATTTCATCGGCATCATGCATGACTTTCCGTCTTTGAGGACGTTTCTGCTGTATTGTAATTCTATCACTGTACTCAAAAGAAAACATTATCAACACAGGATCATTTAAGTGATGATTAGCCTTGTAGTAGCACTATCAGTGTACACGATGTAAAATCTTCTTAACTGTTATCGCATGCAAATACTGTACAGACCAAGAAAACATAGGTTTAACTTTTGCACCGGTAAAGGTGCAGACCAATGTCACACTGGGAAAACATTTACTGGTGCAACTTTGCGCCTTTCAGACCAGAAAGGTGCAAAGTTGCACCTATAATGATGTTCCCATTGTGACACTGCATGGTCTGAAATGTAAAGGTGCTCCCATGTGACATTGTTAAAGGTGCACAAAGTTGAACCAAATTTTCTTATATAGAGTGTAGCTTTTGATAATCTTAACATGCCTATTATACTCAATACTCACGATATCGAAGACACTATAGCATTATCAACATCAACAACAGCAACAGCAAAAACATTATAGCATCTTTTTTTTTGCTGCAAGTAAAACAGAATTCATTGCGCACTCTGTATTAATGATAACGTATGAATGGTACTTTCAATCGATGCAACACTCGAGGCTTCAGGCTTTACTCTGCTGCACGTCACACATCATACATGAAGATAGTGGTGCTTGTGGTGGTGATGGTGGTGGGAGGGGGGAGGTATGTTAGTCACATCAACAATGCACTTTAACAATGTATCATTGAACTCTGTGTTTTTTTTTTTTTTGTCCTGGCACATGGACACATTTTTTTTTCTATTTATTATGGACACATTATTTTCACATTAAGTTATTATAGTATCATTACTTCACATATTTCTTTCTCTGTTTCACTTCACATTCACCTGTAGCCAAGTCTAATGATTGAAAGCCTGGAAATCAGCACAGTTGAATAACAGTTTGTTTCTTTCTTTTTTATTCAGCATAACTCCTTTCCTTATTTTTGGTTCGACAAAGCTGTAAACTTCGCATTCTAAGTAACTTTCAGATGATGATGATGATGATGATAAAGCCATCGTCATTGGTAAAATTACTCAGCTGTTGTCTCTTTCTATCTTCAATTATATGTTTCCAGTCGCAAGAAGCATGTCATGTCTGAGAGGGGAAAGAAAGGTGGCAAAATATTCAGTGATTTACTTCAAATGTCCCTTTAGACAATAACTATGCACTTGATATATTATTTTGGCGCCAAGAAAAGAGCAAGGCCCATTATTCATTGTTTAACATTTTACGCAATTCTTGGTCAATTTGAAGAACTCAAGCACCGAATGTCAAGTCGTTCTGATATTTCATCATTATAATCCTCGGTTTAATACGGAAGAGTTGAATAACCTTTTATGATAATCATGATTGCTATTTTCTGGATTATTACAAACAGCCTCGTGTAAAGTATAGACCATAAGGAATGAAATAACATAATAGTTCTATCACATGATAGGTGATTTTTGTCTTATATTATTGTTTGAAATGAAGTGAAAGAAGACATATTAGGCGAGGTTCGAGACTTAGTTTTCTTTTTTTACGCTGGAAAAACCGAACGAAACGATGCGCTTCATATTAAACGACGGACGAGTCTTTGTTTCGTTCCCAGGAGAGCCCTTAAAATGTGAAAACAACTGCAACTGTGACAACCATAATTGTTTAAACATGGCAACATAAATGTAAAATATCCACGAACCAAAACACCCCTGGCCTATATCATGACGAGAAGTGTGTGCCTCTGTGATAGGATTGGAGATAAAATACATTATTTGAACGCTGTCAGCCAAAACGAGAAACATAATGGAAGACGTCATCGCTTCCAGCAGAGTTGGCCGACGCCCAACATCTTAGATTTCACACTTATGTTAAACTTCTTTGAGGTTGACACATTAAACAGATTTTCTCATTTGCGGGATTCATGTTCTCACATTAGTAATTGTTTTCACATTTGAAGGTGCAGTTGGTGCCACATTCACGTTTAAATGCCCCGTCTCGTGGTTTCATACAGTTTTGGCATTATTTTTCTCCATCATGTCATCTACATTATTGCCGCCTCTACTGACATTATTTTCTATTCTAATTCTCCCACTATATTCAGTAGGTCTTTATACCAAGTAATCAAAGCAAATGTACTAGCAATGGTTACTGATAGTTCTATTGGTGTGTAAAAAGTAGATGTTTCGACTGCTGTCATACTTTAATATGCCTACTATTAATTTTAATTTTTTATACTTAGCATTTCTTACATATTATATTCACTTTTCAGTGCTATCAAAGACATAACCACGTCATCATCCGAACTGATACGACTCAATGAGTATTCATTACCCGCTATGCGTGTTTGAGTGTGTTGGAATCATGGACGGTTATAAAAATGCATAACAACCTTCCATGGATATTCATAACTGTTACTTTGTGGACCATTACGAAACACAGCCCCGTGTCAAGTATAGACCATGACGTGCATGAGGGATAAAGAATGTTATGGTTAGTTCGCGCCACTTCTTCGGTGCTTTTGTCTGAATGTTACTCAGACAGACAGACAGACAAACAAACAAACAGACCGAGAAGAGAGGTAGCTGTGTTAAAGAATATGTGTATGTATCATATCTATATCAAACTCAGTGTCATCATTGTTGCCATGGTTGCACACGGAAGTCTGTTCTGTGTTGGAAGCGTTTATTTCTTATTCTCTTCAAACTTTAACCACTCTGGGTTCAGCATTTTATTGTCCACTAAGGTTCCTAAGTTGTGACGTCACGGCTAGCAATTACGGCTGCATCAGGATTGGAAGAAGAGGGGACTTAAGCACAGAGTTTGCGAAAACCTTGACGACTCGGGTGTTTCCCTTGATATCTCCTATTCCCGGTCAGCAAACAATATCTCGCTCTCCTTGTCGGTGTGTCTGTCTGTCTGTCCGTCTGTCCCTATCTCTCTCTCTCTCTGCTTTGTATATATTTATATCTCTCCGTCTATGTATTTGCCTTGTCTCTCTATCTCTCTTCCATTCTACTTCTTTCCGTGTCTGTCTTTCACCTGCTCCCTTCATTATTTCTCTCTTTATCTATCGCGCTATATCCTTCCGCGATAAGTGCTCTCTATTTGCCATGCAATAAACGAAGGCGCCACTGTTCTTCCGTGGACGCGGGCACATGGAAGTGCAGATCAAACTGTTGGGGAGGAACAGTAAAGCTGGAGGAGGGGTGGAGATATAGTGGTTATGCCTTATATTGGAGCATATTGCTGGTGTCACCGGGGTAAAAAAAAAAAAGATATCAAGGGAAATATAATTGTAGAGAAACAAAGGGACAGAGAAATTCAGAGAGAGAGAGAGAGAGAGAGAGGAAGAGAGGTGTATATTATGTTTGTTCATGTCATGGTGTGATTGTATGTGTGAGATGAGAGGGAGAGATGGAAGAAGGAGAGGAAGAGAGAACACTATTGGAAATGCGTATAAGAACATATAGGTTATATTGTGTGACACTCGTGAGTATTGTGGAAGGTCGGTATAATTACAAGATTAAATGTGTGGGTGCGCGTGTGTATGTGTATGCAAGCAGGTGTAACTCGTGTGGAACAGAGAAGAGAGACGAAACATTCCGTCAATTTGGTTAAACCAATTCATACGGAAAACTGGTATTTCTCGCGCAAAGAAAGGCGGGAATTTCAAAATCTCGTACAGGATAAGGGTTGCAGGAATGAGTATATCATAGGGTTAAGAACCAATATAGATGTACCATGTTCGCACACACACATACACACATACATAGAGTAAAAAAAGCAGGACACAAACAACCAATGTGATCTTTCTTTGAGGTCTTCATTGAACTCGAAATTTTACTGCTGTCTCCAAAATTGGAAATTTATCTACGCTTTTTTTTTTTCGTCTGAGTATCTAGTAATAAACTTTTCCATTCATTGGTACATTTTTCAGTGCGCTTCAATTCCTTGAAACCAGTTTGAATGGATTACTTGTTGCCATGTTTGCAAGCCTTAGGCGAGCTTTTGATTGTGACGTTAAGCACTTTATAAAGATATGCACAAAACAAGAATATATCAGTAATCTAGAGTCTATTCCCTGTATAACATGATGATTACGAAATCAGTCTAAATTAATGTTCTTTTTTTGGGGGGGTGGGGGTGGGGTGGGGCGTTCCTGAACCATTAATTGAATCCATGTAACTTCTCGATTCCTTTATTTTCATGTGTTGTCATCTTTTGAAAAACATTGTGTGAAGTTATGTAATCTAAATGATTGCTAATACTTACTTTGCAGAGAACCACTGATACTGTCATATTGCAATTCATCGCCCTTAGATGTGAAAAGAGTCATGAACGTATATGAGAGTCACCAGAGAGTCAGATTGTTTCGTGAGTATAATAATTATATATTTATGTGTGGACTTCTGTTGACCAGCTTCTCTTTGGCATCAGATGACAAACACATCTTCATCTGTTATCAAGGTAGTAATAATCGTAAGTACATATTATGTATTAAGTGATCCATGTCTAACAAGCCCTGCTTTTTTAATGGGTTACTATTTTCAGTCGTTATACTTACTTTTCTGTCAACCTTGCAAAGTTTGCATTGGTGTTCTTGATTATGCTTTTCTTATGAATCTCTTTTTTCATATATGCTGTTAACTTACTTGAGAGAAGTGATATTTGGAATTCGTGACAGCTGGAAATCTGCTAAAAAAAAACAAGTTTAGTTTTGAGAATTCTTTTTTCGAATGAATGACCATCAAAGTACATTATTCGTATGAAAATACAGCGTTTCATCGAAATGATATCAAGAACTATGTTTTAAAACATTTTCTTCAAAATACATTAAACCCATTTATCTGTCAAATGCTACATCTGCATGTATTCAGTATTCCATTCGAGTGACACACAACAAAATATGAAGCAATTCATTAATCAAATGCCATTTTACTTAGATAACCACGATTGAATTAGCAAAGTTCGGAAATAACCATTTCATGTAAAGTACAGTCAGCATTGACCGAGTAGATTACACCTTTTTTTTTTTTTTTTTTTTTGGGGGGGGGGGGGGAGGAATGTACCACATAATTATATTCCTTTTCTTGTACAAGCTTTATTCATGGAATAATAAAAAACAAAGTCATCAACCAGTTCCTCCAATCTCGCAGAATCGTAACAGGAAGGGATCGCTCGCAAAGCATATCAACAGGTATGTGTGTGTGTCTGTGTCTGTGTGCGTGTGTGTGTGTGTGTGTGTGTTTGTGTGTGTGTGTGACATATTATATGTTAGTATGTGTGAAGAGCCATAACGCTGAAGTATGATAAACACATTATACACACACCCTACTGATAATTGACGTAAAAGAACGTTGAAATACATAACGTACACACTATTAATACAGATACGATAACGCGCATTATCGAGCTCACACAATGTACGTACACGACAGCGTTTTATGCGTACGTTGCTAAAGGTCACACGTAGTCGTTTGGTAGCAGGCCTGCATGATTTATAAACTATATATTATTATGATTATACAAAATCCAAAACACGCGGGAACATGGTAAAACTCTTTTGTAATCATAGTTACGATGAATGTTTAATCATATAAAATAGGAGGGGTCCATGCTTTGACATGAAACAGAGTGCTTCCATCGGCAACAAATTATTCGCATTAGCATAGATGGTATATCCCATGTTTAAAACATAGCAGTCAATGCTTTCACAACGGTTTGGTTTTTAGTTTATCTTCACACTTTCTACATTTATCCTTCCTATCAGTATTTTACATAATTTATGACACGTAATAGATGGAGCACACTATCCCCTGAGTACAGTAGGTAAAAAGTTAATTCAGGAATAGTGGTTCTAACAAAAGGGGTGATTTTAGAAGTTACGAGAGCCATGGAATTTGTAAGAGTGGATGGAGTGTATATCAAATATACAAAATTGTGGACTCAATACTAAAGGTTGATATCAATAATCTAACGACTTCATTTATGTTTGTACTGTAATTTAAACTACAGTTTGTTTTGTGTCTGTGTGTGTGTGTGTGGGGGGGGGGGGGGGAGATCCAAGCTTCTTTGCCATTCATAAACTGAAAGTCTATAATTATGCCGGGTCCTAAGAAATGTAAGAAAAGTAGATAGATAGACATTAAAAAAAAAAGCTTGGTATCAATCTATCTGCTTACTCACACATAAACTCAAAAGAACAGGACAATCAAAAAGATTGGATGATGCCAACAATTCTCTTATCGTCATCAGCAACATTACAAAATATATAGTGACAGAGAGGAAACGCAACACAAAAACTGATAATACTGACGGTTTTTCAAGGAAAAAAAATCTCTGCTCTGCGAAGATTTAAATTGCTTACTGCAGGAGAGACAAGGAGATTCAAAGTGTTTCTTTGATTTGCATTCTATTGATGTCAGTTTTTTTTTCTCTTTCTCTCTTTCTCAGTGCATTGGGAGATGATGCCAATGACACTCATACATTTCCGTTACCATGCCAACACGCGTTGGATTGCAAAGCCTGAGTTGGTGTTGTCATCTCATCCTGGCGGACATAGAATGGGGGCTTTTTAAGGAGGAACGTAATGGAGAGGACATAGAGTACTAGTATAGAGTATACTATGGTGGATGGATGGGTAGTGCAATCGACTTCTATTAAACAATTCCGCTTTCCCTGACGAAGATGTAAGGATGAATACTACCAGAGCTTGGAGGGTTATAGGCGCCTTTTCCAGTCAATCATTTCATATGTTCATCTTGAAAGAGAAGAAGGGGAAGGGGGGGATAAATGATTTTGTTTGACGTTTATTTGTTTCATTTCTTCTCTGATGTTGTTAGTCATGCTCAATAAAAGAGTTTTGAGGGACTCTAAAATTAGGAATGGAAATTCTCATTTCTTTGTTGTTGTCGTTTTTTAATTTGATTTGTCCAGTTCTGGTCTGAGTATTTTTTGTTTACTTATTTGATTGTTATTTTTGTTTTTGTTTTGTGTTGTGATTTTTTTACTGATAGTTTTGCTTTGTTGTTTTTGCTTGTTCTGTCCCTGTTTGCTCGAAAAATTCAGTAAGCAACGCAATATGATTGAGGCTTATGAATTGGATTGGGTGTGTGTGCTAACTGACATTAATGATTAGATGCAGATGATATCTAGTTTATGCCGGCAATGCCTACTACGCAAAATCCATCACCTGACATAATGAACCCTTTTGGGACGTATATATCCCTGTCTGTGATAGCAAACACTCTGTCTAGAATTGAAATTCTGCCTCCTTTCGCTTAATTGCCTTCCAGCATGAAAAAAGAAGTGATGAAGTCTTTAGTGGTGTTGCTGATTTCATGCCACTGCATGCCACGTTACTTTAGATGATAGTTTTTTTTTCGTGGCTTTTTAAAGGGAACCTCCGGATGATTTTCAGATTTTTACACTAGAACAACTATAAATTAGTTAAACTGAGTACAGAGTTTCAGAATTTATAGTGATTGGGATGAGGAATGAGAATGTTTTCAAAATCTATAACGAATTACAATGAACAAGGATGATGACATCGCAGCCTCACCACAAGAATGTGTGAGTTGGGGCTCAAGGAAGCAGAACAAAAGAAGAAGGCATGCATAGATTTTTCACAAGTGAACTTGTTGAGCAAGCGGTATTGTAATGGAATTACAATTCTACATTTCTGAAATATATGAGGCTCTGATGTCATCAACACTGTTCAGTGTAATTTTTTTAAGATTTTCAATTTATTGGTTTCTCTGCTCAAGGACCACAATAAATTCCACAAATCTATACATGGAGCTGTCGATTTATGTACTACATAATGTGAAATCATGAAAATCGTCCGGAATGCCCCTTTAAGTTTTACTCCTTTGTTTGCAGTCCTAGCTGTCAGACATCATTTGATCGTGCAAAGTTTGACTTTAACTTCAGGTCTGTCAAAACAGATAATGTATACAGTTATGATTTCTTTTTGAGTGAGTGACTTTATGGCTTCATTATTTCAAAAAAAAGTATAAATGATAAATCGATATAAAGAACTCCGATTATTGCAATGAAATCTACAATATCTCTTTGTGAATGGTGGCTGGAGATTGCTGATGAGTTTACATAAAAAACGAGGCTTAAAGATATGTTATCAAAATGTATTAAGTAGGAGTGGCACACTTTAAGACGATATTAACAGAACCAGTAAGGCACAGATCGACAAAGGGTGAAACAATAACAACAATAATAAAAAGAGACCTCTTCTTAAAAGTTTATGTGGTCCGAAAGAGGCGACGCAAATAAAGTTATCTTCGACGGTCGCCTTCTTCAGGCCGTTCTCAAGGCGTGTTTACCGAGTGTTCCAGTTTGGGAAGGAAGCTATCAGTGCAAGAGGTAACAAAGAAAACTGTTGCCGAATGTAGAACAGCCGTGACGGCAATGAAAGACGCGGTGAGAGGGAAACGGGGTCAGTGTCCTACGGGAAACTCCCCTAACAATCCCAGCCTCGTATCACACACACAGACAAGGGGGCAAGTGAGAGTGCGAATTTCTTTTTAATTCTCATTTTCCCCCATTTTTTTTTTCATTCCGTGACCCCCCTCCCCTTTTCTCCTCTTTCTTTAACTGCTTGCCTGACTCCTTTTGCCGCTAATGACGTTTTTACGACCTTATGTTGATTTCTCGAGCAGAGAAATTAGAACGAGTTTCTCCGAAACTCGAGTCCTAACCTATTAACTATTATGACGGGCTCACGACGAGTGAAGATTTATTAACACTACAATATTTTTCTTAAAAGCACTAGTCAAAGATCCAGTTTTCTTCCTGAAGCAATCAGATATCCTTGGGCCCATACGTTTTTCCTCTTGTTCTCCTGTTCATAATACATTTATTTTATATAATTGCCAGTGGTAAACATTTTGCAACAATAAAAGAAATAACAGGCTGAAAATTGCTGAATACGTCTTCAGCGAATGTCTTGCATCGTCATACAAATTATATATAGAAAATTTGACGATTAGAATGACAAGTGCAGCACAGTTACTACAGAAACTCTGTCCTGAAACCACGAGAAGTCTATTTTTGTTCGATGCCCTCAAGGTATATCTTGGGTAGTGCACGTTTGGACTGTAAGGAAATTGTCATGGGGTTGCAGCGAAAAGCTCCAGAGAAAGCTGGTATGTCGCTATAGAAACAGTCACCATGCTAGAGTCTTGGAAGGATGGTTTCAAATGCTGAAACATGTTTTTAATTCGCTAGAAATGATTATATCGGATTGCCCTTGATGTAAACCATTGATATGGTTTTTGTTTTATTTTATGATTGTATAATGTTTGATCACAAGTCACAGAAATATTAACAATTCCAAGGTAAAACGAAGGGCCCATCTGTCATTCAAGTCGTTGCTGCCGTCCATCTTGTTAAAACAAAAACAATTAGCATATGACACACAAACGACGTGGGGGGTATTTTTAAAATGAAAATCCATAGGAAAATACCGACGGAACTGGAGCACCTCTTCATAGTTATGATATCAGATTTATATTTCGGTTCCGACGACAAGAGTAGCATTGACACGATTGTGGAAAGTAGCTAACTGGCTAAAAGGTCTTTGACCCATCTGCAAGCTGAGAGAGCTATAGGAATTCCCCAAACAGACGAACAGGCAGAGGACAGTTCCTCTTAAATTTGTTAAATTGTTTAACGTGAATATTCTATGGAATGAGTGCATAAAGACAAAAGAATATTTAGTACGTTTACAATAGATCAGGCATAAATATATTTTATACATACTGGCTTCAATACTCCTCTCTGATTTTAAAGCTGGAATAACAGGATAATGCTCGACACAAATACTAAAGGGTAAATACCCAATGATTAATTTTGTCTCAAGCTTCACTCATGGAAAAACGAGAGAGAGAGAAAAAAAAATGTTCATAGAATATCAATGATTATCATACACTTTTCTTTGGTGGTTATTTGTAGAAGTTAACAGGTGGTAATATAATGGTATTCATAACTCTGCTTTAAGGTGTTTGCCTGCGTATATGTGAAAGTGTAAATCTGTGTGTGTGACCGCACTCCTACCACATTCGAAGGAACCCTAGTTATTGCCAAAGGCAGTGTTCCACTCCGTGAATAAGACGTTATTTGCAAATGTGAGCCGACGTGAAATTGCAGTTGTCCCATCTTTCCGCGCCTGCTACCTGATACGCGTGCGTTGCGCTGCCGACAGCTCCGGGTACGGTTCGTGACATCGAGTCGGCAAGGAAAACGTCATGCTCCTGGGCTATTTTAGTCAATCTGTGAGTTTGCGCTCTTAATTGTCAAAAATTAAGCGAGGAAGAGTTTAATCAACCCCATGATGATTTCACAAAAAAAGGGGCCAGCAAATTATCTCGAACATAAAGGAAGAAAAATTGTGGCCAGTGGGACCAACGACCCCATGGATACTATAGTACTTTTATCTCTAATTGAGAATTAAATCTTACCATTACTTTCTAACACCTTTGTTTTGAGAATTCACTGCAAGTTGGTTTAGCTTCACGAGATAATCCAGCCTATTCTCCCTCCCTAGAAATGAAACAAAACAAATCAAAACAAAATAAGCAAGTATTGTTCAGCAACTATACAGAGTATTGGGAATCTGCATTGTTCGGATCAATTTTTGAAGTTACGATTAATATGTAATGTTTTCATTATGGAAATAAAATCCAGTAGAATGAAAAGAAAACTCAATATATGTTGATCAGGACAGATAAATGAAACCACTTTCCGGAGTTCCTTCAACACGTGTGAAAAACAAATGCTAACACAATCATCAACGCAGTCCACGTGACGCCCTGCTCCACTTGCCAGCGCATGTAGCCCTCAGTTCTCGGCCACACAAAATGACAGATGTGGGACTAACGGAAATTCACTGGCAGACCAATTTGATGGTGGTCATGCAGTAACCGCCTCTATTATAGTGTCCAATGGATAGCCAAATGACAAACACACGTACTGGATGAGTTCCAAACTGGTCAGTGTTTCAATGAGAGGTTATTCGAGAGTTGTGGTCATGGGACTACGGCTTGACCAGTTCTTATACTACACTTCTCCTGGCCACATGACATATGTAGCAATATAGTGAAGATATTGCTCTTTCAGTCCATCCAAATAAAAGTTGGAGGCATGTACCTACACCGAAGACATCTTACCTCTCCTTTTGATGGTTCTAATGTAGCATTGTTGTTGTGTGTACATGTTTGTGCCTATGCGTGTTTGTGTGTGTGTGTGTGTGTTTGTGTGTTGTGTGTGCATGCGTTCATAAATGGAACTGGGCTTCATTTTATATTTTTGTTTATTTAAGCAGTGTGCCTTTTTCATATCTGTTTCACTAATTGCAGCGCCTTATTATGCCCAGGAAGGTGGGAAGTGCCATCCCATTTTCCCCTCCCTATTTTTGTACGTGTGTTTGAGGGGGGGGGGGGGGGAGTGGCAGTACTCTTTTCACAAATGGACGGAACACTGTGCCAATGGTGTAGTCACGTGACATTATGGAGCCGTACTGGGAGTCATTGTTGCCTCGGTATCATCCACCCGAGCCAGGCTCTCCGTGTGAAACAGACTTGATCAGGTTCCCCTTCGTCTGACTCGCGCTGATCCGCCTGGTCCGATTAGTGACTGGCCGATAAATGATAACCGTCATCTGTCTCTTGTATGAATCAGGTCTCGAACGGCTTGCACTGCAGAGCGCGGCCGGAGCTTCAACCAAAGCCCAAGGTCGCGTTCACATGCGGAGGAATGCTCGCAGGAGCGCACCTCACATATCTCAACGCAAAAGTCACGGAGAGAGCGCCAGATCATACGCTCTTGCCAGCCTCTTTACAAACCACATTGCACAGACGCAACAAGGGCAACCTTGAATGTTTAACCCTTGGCCAAATCACAGATTATTATCATCATGCTGTGAAGACATAGACCCAAACATACCACGCATGATGATGTTCCCAGGAACGTGCAGGCTCCCAAAATTTGCAAAAATACGACAATTCTCGTCGCTGTTTGTATGATTTGCAATTCATTAAAGAACTCTGGTAAATCGTAATCGGGAGGGGGGGGGGGGGGTGAATACGATTACCAGGACCAATGTGATATGATATTATAATGCAATGCATTGATCATGTTCCCCCACAAGGCAGCATGTATCTGCGAACATACAGAAATACAAGAAGAATTAGTCAACGATGTGTGAATCTGTACTATTGGATCTGGCTGCCAGGAAGCAAGCAACCCAACAAATAAACGAAAAACAGCACGAAGAAATAAACGCCATTCTTGTTGACTGTCAACAGAAAAAAAAATATATATATATGTATATATATATGGTGGGCATCTTTTTTTTAATTTCCTTTTAAAAGGTCTTGTCACACTGACAAATGCAACAGCGACCTTTCTTTTGTTTGGCCTGCATTGAGCGGAAATGACATAATTCTAAAAATAGAAAACTATACAAATCCTGGTAACCAGTCAATAGGTTCGATCCTTCCACTGACGTGCTTTAACGAGGCAAGACGCTCGGCTATAGGAGACACGGGTATTATTCATAAAACACAAACAAACAAAGAAAGCATCGCATTACATTTCCAATGTGATCTTCTATTATGGAACCTCGGAGAGCACACGTGTATCAAATTGGGTTGCCCTTCTGTGCGTCTCCACCCCCTAGGTTCCCCGGCTTCCTTGCGGTTCTTTTCTCCGTATTGTCCGACATGGAAGTATCGTCATGTACGTACCCCCATTCCCCATCCTGAAAGGAGAGAGGGACACGACACACAGGTTGGGGGGGGGGGGGGACGGAGGGGGAGGGGAAAAAATAGGGGACACAATTGAAAAAGAACACCTCAGAAATGGAGCACAATATGATACGGCTACTGGATAATTCAGGCCAGGGATTTCTCAGCTACTCATCTGGGTCAGTTCCATTCGACTTCAAAAAAAAAATAGATAAATCTTAGATTTACATATTTCGACTGCCGTTATTCTCTTTAGGACTGTTGGCCTCGATTTTAAGTCAGTAAAGAGACTCATTATTAATAATTATTTTTTGTCTATCACTGGTAAGGAATAGTTTACAAGTAAGTCATTTTTTTTTTCTCAAAACAATTGTATACCGGCCTTGCTGGAAATAGGTCGCAGTGTTCTGTATCTTTGATACTAAGAATGTGACTTAGAGATCAGAGAAACTGATAAATACATAAACAAATAACAACAGCAAAAACAATAACAAATAAGCCGTTTGGCTCCCTTTTGGCACAGATGACGGAATGGTGGTGGCGAATCCGTCCCGGATCTTCGGGGTTCAAGAACAACGAAGTAGCAACGAAATTATTTCATGAATTTTTGTTGGATCCGGCTTGCCTGGGATTTAAAGTGCGATTCCACGCCACGTGTGGGCAAGTTGGCTTCGGTGATAATATTCTCACTTCATTCAACCTCTATGTGAAAATATTGCTTTTCGAAGAAAATACGTTAACAGATTTAATCACCTCAAAGTTCGTTCTAATGGCTGGTTTCGATGAAAATTCTACCATTCTATTTTGGTGATTTACTCCTTTTTTATTAGAGTGAACTTGAACTTGAGCTTGAAGAATCATGAGTAAGTGAATATTTTGTGGCATATGAGAATAGACACTATCGGATTCTGTGTGTCGTCATCTTGTAAAAATGCTGTTTCAATATCAAGTTATGCAAATGTCGTGCAACCGTTGCATTTACTTTAATCATAACGTTGCTAAAACATGCATTCAACGTCGACGAACCTCAGAATAGAAAGGAGAGATCATTTACCACACCAGAGCTGGTATATCATTGGAATAAGATTGAGGAAACTGATAGTCATTTCTTTGCAAAGCTCTATCATGATCTCACGCTCAAATGGATAGGAGATATTGCCATGCCATTTAATGAGATGTTCTCCGTAGATTTGGTAGCTCGGATAAGGACAAAATAGACTCAAAACATCACCACAAAATTCGAAATTTTGTACCAGGTGATATCAAACGATACCTTGCTATGGTGTGTACTGAGGTTCAGTTAAGCGTAACAAAGACAATTCAGCCTGCATGAAGATTCAGATTTTGATTGGAAAGTAGTTTTCATGCAAATCACCCCTAAGGAACTCATTATTTCAGTGTCCCCACAACATGTCTCTTTCCCTCGGTTTTGTTAATACCTCACACTGGTCTGACCTTTGTTTTCTGCCCGTATTACCATTCTCTTATTTGGATCTCTCTATTTCTGGATCTGTTTGTTTGTTTGTTTGTTTTTTATCATTTTTGAGACACAACCTTCTTCTTCCTGGCTTCCTGCCCTCTTATCCTTGAACTTTCCCCCCAAATCGGCCGAGACCTTAAAACGGTGCATCTGCCTTTTCGCTTAACCTCATTTCCCTACTCTCCATGCACACACCACGGGGGGATGGGATCGGGTCATTCGGTGGCTGGGTGCACGTCGCAGCATCAGCCCCACTGATGGCCCAGACTTTTGGAGCGTTGGAGCAGGTAGACTTCGACGAAGGAAGAGCGGCCCTGGCGCAGGTAGTAGTTATATTTGCTGGTACTCCCTGATCTCTTATTGTGTGATTTTGGGTTGAACAAGTTTACTTGAACCTTTATGTGTATATGTATGTCGCTGTGAATGCGTTTTTGTGTGTGTGATTGCACTTGTCTAATTCACAGTTCGTCATTTCCTGTCTAATGTTTATTTGTGGAAAACTTTTTTTTAAAAATCTGCCCAATAGACAACTGTCGTACCATGTGGGTCATGGTTAGATTGGAATGTTAATGGTCTCAAATTCCGCTCTTCTTCCATTAACGAATTCCCTATTGATCATTGCAGTTGGACCACGCTGTCAAACCAACACACGAAGAAATGAAATAGATTTAATATTCTGAGCTCAATGATATAATATTACTGTGCATGCTTGAACTTTATACACTTTATGTACCCCGTCTTCGATCCATGTGTGCAACTTGGCCATGTCAACATTCGAAAGAGCAAGTCTTTATTATGACTAGAAACAGTTTTTTCAAACAAACTCGATCAAACAGAAGGGTTATTGAGAAAAGAAAGGTTATTGAGCCAAATATAGAATCAAATTAAAAAATATGATGGAAACTTATACACACTTATACACACTTATACAACTTATATCAAAGACCCTCACTTTACCAAAATAGGATTAGCAGTGAGCAAGTCTTTGATGATCATTTTCAAAATTTCATATCTTTCCTGTCCTTGATTGCATGGCGGGTTTTGTCCAGTTTCTCTATTCTTGTCCTCTTATTCAGTTCATTCCTTCAGAATCTTCTCCTTTATCATTTTAATCTCCCCTAAAAGATCTCGTGGTGTGTGACAAAATGATTACGTGTACAAATATAACAATGTTAATCATGCTGCGTTGCCAATTGATATTTTCAGATGAAAACAGGTTTGCCATTGTGAAAACGGGGCCTAAAATGAGTGTTCACGATTGCACGATTGCCCCGCCCCTATACTCTTACAAACTCCTGCCTAGTAATATGGACCGTTTTCTGGATTACTATGACACATCAAACCTTGTTCTTAGCTTATACCATCTCTTCATACCACACTCAAACCATATGTCTTGAAAGGAAAGAAAAGAGAAATTGGAAAAATGTATACCTAATGGCATTATTATACGGGACGATGGACAATCGCAAATTCAGAATATTCTTCTTGAATATTAAATGAAAAATGATCGCGGGCATTGAAATCAAAGAAAAGTAAGTCCTTTGCATAAAAATTTGTAAGTTATAAAATTTTTCGTGATATTTTCAAGGAAGAATTTGTTTTGTTTTCTGTGCAGTTGTTATGTCAATTTTGTTTGCTTTTCCAATCGTATTACAAATACCATGTCAACCTTTACTGATACAACTGTACTACAAAACACAGCATTGCCGTCTTATGACCAAAAACCAAGTTTAAAGGGGAAGGCTAGTAACTGATCAGTGGGAATCAGTGGAAATGCTGGGAGATGATTGTTCCAATCCTTATGGGATTCATTCAAAAGTTCATTGTATATCTATTGTTGTGTGAAAATGATTTGCTTCAGAATGGTCTCATATTCAAGTAATGTGCAGTTTAATGCTTCCAGGTTAGCGTCCCTGGTCAGTGACGGAGCATTAATCTGCACATTACTTGAATATGAGACCGTTCTGAAGCAAATCATTTTCACACAACAATAGATATACAACTTATTGAAATACAAATGGCAAAATCAGCAAAGAAAAAAATCATTGATGAACTTGACACAATGTATGCGATTTCACCTCAAATGTTTCTGACTCATTTAATATTATCTATACAACCTGCATTCGAGTGTAGACAAAATTACGTTTATTCCTAGAAAATCATTATGATTATTATGATATACAATTGGGAAATTCTGTGGTGTTGGAAATTGCAATTTTTCGTGTATTTACAGATTGAATTTAAAACTGTTTGAATCTTTTGGTCATATAAATATAGTAAAGGGAAAAAATATGAGTATTTTAAAACATTGATTGGAAACTTGTAGCCGAAGCTTTCAAAATATATAAAATGGCTAAAAAAAAAGTACAACTATGACATAAACTTTTATGTATACCGCTCGCTGTCGTTCCACCTCCCTGCTGTAACCTCTTACTTATTAAAGGGAAACATCAAGAATTTGATGTAACAAAGTTTGACAACTAAGTTCCATGAGTACATCCTGCGCTGTGTTGTTTTCCACGGAGTTGCATGCAATACAAGCGGATTTCCCCCTGCCTTGTATAAATAGCAGAGAAGCGAGGAGCGGTTCGTGTATAGCGAGAACGTGGAACCGATCGCAAGGGAGCGACAGTGTAGACATTGCACAATGTGATATACATCAATATCGCAAAACGCGATTGAATCTATGTTTTGTTTTTGGTGTTTTTTATGCCGTCAGTCCACAGATTAATAGCATTCTGTGCACATAGTATGCCTCGTAAATGCGTTTCACCTCATGCAGTCACCCCTTTGATTGGAATCACCAGCTTTTAGCCTATCAACATTTTGTTTTTCATCCTTTTGATCAGGATGATCAGTATCTTTGAGTTTCATGGCAGTAAATGCACTTTATCCGTTCAAAAATGATTTTTAATCTATTGATAAATCAAATGTACTGATTTATGTACTGATTTGTTTATGATTTATACAGCCATAATGTTTTACGATAATTATGATGTATAGTATATAATGAGATTGTATTTTTCTTTTGCTCCTTTGTGATTTATATGTTGATGTGTTTGATTCTCTACAACAACATAATGACTTGGGAAGCAGAATGAAATGTAAATGTACATACAAACAATATCGATTTTAAAACACATATTATTAGATTAGAATGAAGATAATATTTCATGTTTCCAACATACAGCCTAAAATGTCTTAGTGATGATCTATCTCATCTCTCTTATTCAAGTATTTATGCACGAACTTCATGCTTGTACACAAGTGTGTTCGTTTCGTTATTCATTCCAATAAAAGATCAGTGGTAAAAAAAAACAATCACAATTAGATCAGTAACATAAATCAGGCAAACAAAATTAGAGTTTACATAATATTTGCCATATCAAGCAGTACATGGAAATAAAAAAAAAAACTAGAGAAAAGCCTTGAGGACTTGTATGAAATAAGTTCTCTCAGGTATGTATGAGCGCTTATAGAGGCACATCGAGTGTCATACAAGTTCAAACATCTGCAACAACAACAAAATAAAAATGCAAGAATCATATCAAAATGCGCAGACATGAACTATGATATCCAGTATTTGACACGAAATACTTTTTAAGAGATTTTTTTCTTCAACATCTTTGTTTAAACTCTCTCGTTTGATTTTCACATGATATTCATAATAACTATGCATAGTTTTAGGGCTCAGCATCGTCGGGTCTGTCAAATGTCTGGGGTTGTTTTTTGTTGTTGTTTTTTTTTTCAATCTTCATTTTTAATCCAGTTACATTTTTTTTTTTAAGAGATCTTCCCTTTGATAAACAAAATTTCAATCTAAAACTCAAAATTATGGAAACGCAAGTAACCTGGCTGCTTCCGAATATCATGATCTGGATTCTTTGTTTTGCTTTGTGCTTTTTGTTTATTGTTTTCGTCTTGTTTTTAAGAGAAGGAGTCGGAATTGTTAATACCAGGCTGTTGCTTTCCCTTTTCGTAACTAAGTGTCATGCATTGGCTTCCTTACGGTGCCTTGTGGCCCCATCAAACGACTTGTTTAAGTGGTTTTTGTTATGATACCTATTCACTGGCCCGGAAGCATTAACATTGTGAATAAACAGTAGTAAAGACACTCCGCTCACCAACATATCTGGTCTTTTGAGGAATCTATTCGGAATCAGCGGATGAGGGCAACAATAAAAAAAAATATAGAAAAAAAATCTATTACTTTCGTCCTATGACTTATTTTCTTGGGTAGATTTGAAATCGAAAGTTACTGGATTCAGACATTAAACCGTCCATTCACTCCCTCTGTCTGGTGCATTCAGAAGAACTAATGATAACCATTCACCTTGACCTACTTCAGTTGCGTAGCATGTGATATCTACTGCAGAAGCTTTTCGCTCGCTGATCTCCAACAGATAATTGGGATGAACAATCCAAAAACAGGTTAGGCGCACTTTTTCTCCCCCCATAATTGCTGTCAGGTAGTGGAAGCGTTGCCTTATAAAATGGGACTTCTTTTTGTTTGTTTGGTATCCTGCTTTTTCCCCCCTCCTCAAGATGAGTTTGTTTCGCTGTCTCACAGACAGTGTCTAGATCGAGGTCACATGTCCTTTCAGCTTCATTTCACCGTCCTAAGAATGTCTTCCTCTTGTGTCGACTGGAGCCAACATTCAAGTCGTCAACAGCCCGGGCCTATGACTGTCTGACGCGAAAGGCTATTATTGGCATTAGGAGCAGCAACGATCTAACGCCATCTTTCATTTTTGTTTCCGTTTTGTTTCGTTTTGTTTGCTTTCACGTAGACCAAGGCTTCCAAATTTTACATTTGGCAAAGATTATGAAGATGTATACGCACGTACTGTTATACGTATGGTTTTCGAGGCAATGCAGACGTGGAGTTGTTTCGAGATCGCTTGCGCCATTGCTGGTTTCATTCACGGGTTCGTCCACTTTCTTGCGAACAAACGTCTGATCGAGTCGTCTCAAAATTGTCGCCTACGAGACAACGCAGTACGAATGATTCATGTATTTCAATGTATGTTGTACGCAGTTGCGCCATCTTCACTAAGGCAGGCTGGAGGCGAAATGGAAGATCCCAGTTCTGCAAGGATACTTGAAGTCACGTGACGATGTCAGTTAAGGGTCAATCTGTCTGGAAGTCATCGGGTGGTAAGTATCACGTGACTACAGGTGAGAGAGAGAGGGAGAAAGAGAGAGAGAGGGAAAGATAGAGGGAGATAGTGAGTGATGATTTTGCACAAACAAACAATCAACATCGACAACACTTCCGCACTTTTCACCATGTGCGCGAAGTTACCTGCTAATTCTAGTTTTAACCGGAAGTCCTAGTTTACCACCCACTATTCTGGGTATCCACCCGAACTACATTGTTGCAGCTCCACATGAATTTAATAAACCATGTCATAAACACACGGCACTAATTTTGCTTAACCCAGAAATTGCAACAGATATACAGATATATACAGATATATCCAAAAAACAAAACAACACACACACACACACACAATTCTGCTAGTGTTTGAAGAATATCAAAACAACAAGAAACGACGGTAAACTGCAGCCTTTCCGTCTGATTGAAATGGTGAGGATCAAAACTAAAATACATCAAAGAAACAAAGATACAGACATGTAACAGATTGCATTCTACTAAATAACTTCAGACAAAATCTAATGTAAACTTGACTCCCCTGTACAGTGCGAGACTACAAATTTTCCACTGTGAATATTCAATTTTTGTTTTCTGTGACGAATAAGTTGCAGAATGTTCATTTCATCAAAACTTATCATATTGCAGTTCATTTTCTTTATGATCAATCTCTGTCTGTCTGACTCTCTCTCTATCCATATATATATATATATATATATATATATATATATATAATATATATATTTATAATTATATATAATCATGGACTTATATATAATATATTATATATATATATAATTAGATATATATAATTAGATATATATATGCCATTTCTATATGAATACTATCAATTTTATTTTCTACACCTTGAACCTGATTATAAAAGCTCCTATCGACAAATTGTATATTACATTATTTGGTGATTATTAAACATATTCAAATACTTTACTTATCGTGATTAAACTGTGGAGTGCAAGATGCTCAAGCAAAAATGAAAAATGAAAATAAATAAATAAAATAAAAGATAATGGCTTCAGGGCTCTTATTTCAAATGATTATCTCACTTTTTATCAAGAAAATTTATTGAAGTTTTGGTAGTTCGTATCATTTCCTTTCAACTGCTCTCAAGCCTCGCATGTTTTTTAAAAGCATCTTGTGAAGTAAAAACAAAAATTAAGATACTTTGGTAGTACCTTCATCTCATAAAGTGCCCAACTGGAGGCAAAGTATACATACCAGCCTTTAATCAGTGGGAAAAAAAAAACGCGCTTGCGATGACCTTTGATTGCGCATGCGCAAATGCACCTCTATACTGGCATAGTTTAAGCTGTGCACCGATCAGTGTATGCAATGGCACTGAGTAGACGTAAAGTGTGTCTGGTCCACTGTAACAGACTCGTGAAAGTCCTGCCACCGTGCTTTTGAGCCGGCTGGAAAAGGCGACGGCTCCGTGCGGGGTCCGCAGCACGTACTTCGCAGATCGCCGCAAATGAATATTGTACATAGTGTCATGATCTCAAGCGTGTCCCAGAAAGGGGAGGAGGTCGAAGGGTCGCTGGGAAGACATGATGTATGGCAAGATATGATATGATATCTGCACATCCGCGTATTTACTCTCGTGTCTGTCCTAGTTGTGTTTTGCCCCTCTATCGCTCATCCGAATGACTTTACTGGCACAACTACAAGTGAACTGTCATAATATTTCTAGACAAATTTGTTTGCCATTTGACTACACTATTGTTATTTTTTGTCCATAATTTAGACATAAAAATTCCAACAAGCTTCTGTTTCTGTAGCAAAGACATTCGGAGGTACTCTTTATCAGCATTTCATTATTAATTTTCTGCATGTCTTCTTCATTCACTTACATTGTGCGGTCGTGCAACAGTTGTTCCTTCATTTTTCTGTTCCTATTTGCTTTATATCCACTGTGGACTATTGCATGGGTGCTTCGTGAATCAAAAGAAGCCCTCAAATCTTGAGTGACAGTGCCATGCATAGCATCACGACTCTCAACGCATGTCACGCCTTGTATCTGGGCAGGTGTAACACGCGAGAACAAATTTGATCTGAATTCGTAACATGGCTCGCTGCCCACTTGCAAACGCGAATTCTTCCCCTGCCGATAAGCACTAGAAGAATAGAATGACGATTTCAGTGGTTTCTTCTGATTCTGATATGGCTTAATCTACCAACAGAGGTACAATATATCACCATTATCACTATCTTCCATCGGTTTTCGGTTTTAAAGAGTTTGATGTCTCGTTTTGTTGCACTGATTTGGTCTGATATTGTGCGAAAGACTCAAAATGTCGGTGGATGGCAGTCAGCATACTTGTATACCTCTCGCCCTCATGTCTACCTCGGGGCGGTTCTGGGTGCCTTTCTCCTAACAATGACACAGGGCGACCACAGTCACTGAGCTCTCGGTCATAGTAGAAGCACGTTGAAACAAAATGTCACTGTGTCTACGTGATGGAAATTTCGTCTTTTGTGACAACCAGATTTTTAAAAAAAAGCAATATAATTAGGACAAAATTTATGCCGACACGAGTTCAGCCGCTTCAGCTTTTCAAAGATATGTTAGAAACACTTCCTTTTCAAAGTTTTAAGTTCTCACATTTACCGGTCAGAGGGACAGGATAACTACCAGTACAGTCGAGGCTAGTAAAACAGAGAATAAAAAGTTATTACGGGGCAGTGTCTTTTATTGCGTAAATAAATCACCTCATTCCAGTAACCATAACGCAAAACTGACAGACTGCACTTTCGTCTGAACTCTGTTTGAAGCACTGGTTACATATTAATGCGGGATCTTGCCACTTGTTCATTAGAATTGAAAGAAAACAATTATGACCTTTCAATTTACTGCCGTAACAAGCATCACTTCGTAACGTGATATATCCAAGGCTGTGACCAGAAATATACCTACCCTTACAAACTCACAACCGTCTTTCAACTAATAAGAAAACTGACACCACAATAAGTACGTTGAACTGTCCTTCTAAACGCATAATCTTCTGTTTATATCTTGTGCTGTTTCCGTGCACCTCCTAGGTTTATCAGACCTAGCACGATGAAGTGTTGATGTCTCCGGGTGGTTTACACAAGTTCGGTGAAGTGTCGTCGAATACATACTTCTAAATAGAAACTGTCGAAACAAAAACCTATTGGATAATTTCCTGAGGAAAATGAATTAGTTTAGATGTAACAGTATTTGAAGAGAAATGCATTCATTGTTTGTCCAAAATCCAATGGGGAAGCATAGTGCAATGACTTGGAAAAATATGTTAATGAAACTCCATCATGTACGCTTGATTATTTTTTAGCGTCGCATAAAATGTGATGTAAGTGCATGATTTCTCGTCAAGTCGCATGACCGGTCATGGTGTCATAAGTTGTTTGCCACGAAAGTGTGGTGTAATTCGGAAACATTGCCCAACATCATGTTGCTTTCATAAAGTAGATAGTGGAGAAAAACGGTTCTTGAATGCTCGCAAGATCCTTTCTACTTAGTCCTCGCTAAACTGTGGGAATTAAGACTTCGCTTAACCAAATATTTTTCAAACTTAAAATCTTAATGATTATAATCGTGTGAAAAATGTCAATATGTCTTTTTTGTATGTTATTATGCTTTAAGAATTGCTGCAATGCTGTAGATTCCACAAATGAAATCAATGTCAGCACAGATCCATTTTCTGCAGAAAAGCACGGTATTGTGTATTATGTGCAGACAGTATCTAAACCTGGCACTGTATATACGTTCTCTATGTATACAGCAGTATGATTTTTACAGAAATATTATTGGACATACAAGTTTGTTTACAGTGAAGCAGCCTTCGTTTAAATGGTTTATTCGGCGAGATTTAAAGTAAAGAAATGTCATGCTTATAAGGAGGAATAACTATATCAAATTCTAGGCGAGAAAAACATACATAAAGAGGGTCACTAGCCGAGATGTTTGTGATAGTTAATCGAACTTTACATTCATATATCAGGAAATGAAGTAGGCCTATTCACCGAGACTTGCATGAATAAATTCAGACTTTGTAATATCAATGAACACAAAAGATTTAAGTTAGTTTCCTGCCCACTTACATTTCATCTGGATAACGGAACTGAACAGGAATGAAAATACAGCCATCCGCTGAAAAGTCAACTCGCGCCCACCGCGTTGCAAGCCGTCCAGCACCCCGGTACGGGCGGCATGCTATGACTCCGGTCCCGCTGGGGGTGTTTTGTGCTTGCCTAGTTGGGCTCGACGGATTCAATTTTTATCCCGTAGGTTTGTTGCAACCGCAGATCATGCCCCAGTGTTAGGACTCGATTCACTGCAGAGGCAGGGCCCACTACGGGTACGGCCAAATGTCGCACCAGAACAGCTTGTTTTGATTTGTTTCCTTTCGTGTTTGTTGTGAGAGGACCTTTCATTCTTCCCGAGTGATGCTTGAAAAATGATTGTAAACACCTACAGAAAAGAAAGAGGCTGTGAGATTTCTGTATGATATAGTCGAATGCATATGAATAATCATTACATTACTTCTTGCTTGATTCGTATATTATCACCATTATTATGCTGTATTATGTAGTTAGGCACCAGGCGTTTGGTGCAAGTCAGAATCCAGTTTTATTATTATTATTGTTATTGCTCAAGAAATCTAAAGCAATATAATTCAAGATCAATAAATCATAAGTGTTATAGTTTATACGTATATATAAATATGTTATGAATATATAAATACAGATATAGATGTATGTATGTGTGCGTGTCTCTGTGTGTGTCTCTGTGTGTAGATTGTGTCAACACACATTGAAGTGTATTTCTTTTTATATGATTAAAGTCCTAAAATCACACTGTAACATGAAATACTTACCTGGCGATAATAACTAAATTACTCCCGGCTGATGTTGAGCGTTGTGCGGTACGAAATCATGTCACTTGTAACTTTTACATATACACTCTCCGAAACAGCTCAATATGTGGAATAATAAGAACTACCTGAATATATTTTGATGTTGTTTTTGTCTTCAATATTAGGAAAAGCTATACGAAGATATATATTTTTGGGGGTGTATAAAAAATGTAATCATCTGCATAAGGCAGTTACTATTAACGAAAGTCTTCATTGAAAAAAAAATAAATGAAGTGTCCATTGACATTATTTAACTCTCCAAAGTTGATGTTATGGGAAAAGGTTTTCAATGTTCCATGACTCCATTGTATAGTTGCTTTGGATTACGCTCTGCTCTCCGGACTTATCGTTCATTATACAATTCATAAATGTTGATATGAAAATCAGACACCTTAATATTATTGAGTGCCTGAAATGGCATAAGTAATTGCTATTTAGCTCAATGATTACAATAATCATGTCACATGCTTCCTTTATTGTCAACATCACAAGCTGAAATTAAATTGAAAAATAAAAAAGTGTGAAGACAACCACTATTTTCTTTAAATGTAATAAAATAGCATAAAAGGTCAATCCTCATACAGCATTCTTTTATGAATTGAGAAAATTTTATTTTTAATAACTGAAGTATCAATACCTATTATGTTTTCTTGCAAATTTTGTTAATATTTCAAACAACAAAAACAACAGCAAAATTTTCATTTACCCCCATAAACTAGAGAGAATATCAAACACAATCAAATTAATCATTTGAAAGATTAAACAGAAGTCTGCCAGAACGTAATTTGTTTACTTCATGTCTGTTCCGTAATTCTGATAGTATCAATACCTAATACATCATCTTTAGACTTTGTAAAGTCGAAAAATCTACAAAGATCGATTCCACCTCTTTCAGAAATATCAAAAAAAAAAAGGCGTGGAAAACATGGTATTCATATCTAAATCGTCCAATAATGCATCAAAACCTTCACAAATTATTAAATGTTTTATGTAGATCTGGAAAAATCTTACGTTTAACAAAATTGCATAGTTCCCATGTCTATGAGAAACACATGAGAAAGGATAACATTTTGTCAAAAAAAAACACATAATTCGTCTTGTTTTTTTTCAAATCTTACATTACCTTATATTCTAAATGTAGGTGCAAGAGATCTAGCTTTTTCCTGGAAATACTTGGTTACTCATTCGACCTACTATGGATTCCTATACGTACATGATAGGCCTATTGACCTATAGTAACAACCATCTTAAGTAATGCAAGAAAATATCTGATGATGCAAATAGGCCTAAATTTGTATACATTTATGCGAGTTCTGCAACGTTCTCAGGGATCCTTGATAACACAGTGTGCAGTCCACAGCAGAGTTGACGGTGTATGTCAAGTACGTGTATAATTACGTCAAGCAGCATAGATTATGAGGATGTGATTGTAGTAATATACCAGTGTCTTTAGAAGAAACCGTGCAATCACTGCAGATGCTACCTTGACAAACATCCCATACATATTTCAAAAACAGGTACACACACACACACATACACACACACACACACACACACACACACACACACACACACACACATATATATATATATATATATATATATATATATCGAATCATACAAGCGGTATACAAGATAATTTATATCCTGTGATTTAGATTAATGCCCCAATATTGCCATAACAGCCATTCAATTGAAAGACCCAACGAGCCGATGTCCCGACGAAATATCGGTCTGGCCACTCATAATAGCCCCACTCCGGCGAAATCTGACTTTTGTGTTTGATTATTGGCATAATCATTTACAAATCAACTATGCAAATCCGCATGGCTCCAGTGTTTATCGAAAAACAAACATTTTGGTTGCGTTTGGAGTAAAATGCTATTGTGCGGCCAGACGCAAGGCAAACGCACGCGTGGAAAACGCATCGATCAAGAAGTAGGAGAGATAAGATAGCAGCAGAGGACACAGCATACACGGTGGCTCGCTCAGCACCGTAACCCTCTAGATTCACGAACACTGACGAAGGGGAGGAACTCAGCGAAAGACACGTGAAGTCTCGCACTGCTACTGTTTAATGGACAGCCATTCTTTCTTGTCAATAAGAGGAGAGAAAGAGATAGAGAAAGAGAGAGAGAGAGAGAGATGGAGAGAGAGAGAGAGATAGGGAGCAAAAATGTACTCGTCTTTGTTGCTTAGGAACTGCATCGGCCATTTATTGCCCTTCAATGGAAATTCTGCGACGTACGGCAGAGATGCACTTGTACACACTGTAATGGTTTTACCCGTACACCACTTTTCCTGCTGCGGTAC
Source organism: Diadema antillarum (assembly GCF_040938485.1). Taxonomy (NCBI): domain Eukaryota; kingdom Metazoa; phylum Echinodermata; class Echinoidea; order Diadematoida; family Diadematidae; genus Diadema; species Diadema antillarum. Next base: position 651,186 of record NW_027271528.1, on the reverse strand, counting down.
ACCACCCCTTGATTTATATTTTCTAAACTTCGACAATTCAATTGTGACGTCAGAACTATAAAGCACATAGGAAAAGCACAGCGAAAACGTCAAATGCAACCACCTGCCATTTATACTACGCGGTTCCACCAGTGAAAGAACCTGAAGACTTCGAAGGTAATTTGATAGTTTCTTTGGCTCCGGTGCAGCTGTACATATATGGCGATGTCTTAATGCAATTATACTTTTTTTTCTTTTCTCCAGAATATTCTAGAATTGAAACAAAAATCCACTAGCACTTTGACTGCTGAACATTATGAAAGCGAGACTACGAATTTACGATGGTGCATGAAGTGATGAGAAGGGCCAATTATTTCCGTGCCAAAGAAACAGGAAGAAAAATTAAAACTAACAATAAAAATATCTGACAACTGCATGACCTCCACTTTACTTTTTTTCTCTCTCTCTTTCTCTCTTTTTTTTCTGTCTCTCTTTATAATTTTAACTTGAAACACAAGAGACCTGATTAAAAATTGGAATATGAAAAAGCTGAAGATGATTTTTGTCATTGGCTGTGCAATGTGACATGAATATCGAGCAGGATAAATAGATATGCTCAAGGCATGATATTCTGCTTGTAAAAAAAAAAGAAAAAGATTACGTCGAATAACTGTCTGTGTATACATTCGGCAAAATGCATGTCGAATTTCACATGTCTCTTTTTATATTCTGCTGAAAAAGAAATTAAAGTTTGAATTTAATTTTGACGTTGAATAACATGCTGTATACTTATACTATCTGTCCTTATACATTTATTGCTTAGCATTAATCTAACAACGTGTGGCGTTTGACAATGTGATATCACTATTACATTGACCATAGGGGCTGTGATAATAATATTTTTGTTCTCAATTGTGTCTATATATTTTGAAAAGTAATTTCTAGCACTGTCACTTTACCAGTGAAAAAGTATAGATTGTTATCAATTCTTCATGATACTCTTCAGTGCAATATATGTATGCCATTTTAGAATACTGTCAGTGTGTGGTTACTAAAATAAAGACATTGTTGAAGAGAAAAGACTGAGTTTCGTGATAATGATCAAGAAGATGAAAACTAAATAAAACAAATTATCACTCAAAATATCTATGACAATTTGCTAATTATGCATTCTAAACATTCAATTTCAACACTACTGATTATTTTGGAAAATTAAAATTGATGTATTCGATCACTCACAGATTTCCTTTTTAAATACTTACTCATTATTTTGATTTGATAGCTTCATCATAACACAAAATTAGAGACGCTGATAGTGTGAACCGAAACTAGAAACAATACTTAACAACACTATATACTGATTAAAAAATGTCTTGCACCTGCGAAACAGATAACTGAAATTAACGGCCTGTACAAAACAAAAAGAGAGAAGAAAAAAATAAGCTCTATGTTAGTAAACTCATCAATATTTTGTGTGAATGTCATGAGTATTCCTTTAATGTCTCAAATAAATTTCAATCAACTTCAATTAATTGAAAAAAAAATGAAGACGTGTTACTCTATGTGTATCCCAAAGCAAAGAAGTTCAGATCGGTTCTTTGCATCAAAACATAAATGATTATGAAATTAGCTGGCGAATTATTAAGATTTGAATTCATTTTGAAATACAATATTTGGTTGACTTGAAAATTCATATGTAAAGACAGTGAGTCTTTGACGGTGTTTGTTATTGCTGTTTGGAAGGGTTCTGGTATGCTTTCTGATATTTTGTTGTTGTTGTTGTTGTAAACTTTTTTGTATTTTGCCTGCACCACGCTTTGAATGCATTCCTTTCACGTTCAGTCAAGTTCAGAAATTATCAATTCGCTTTTTGACATGGGCTTCACTTGAAAAGATGGCAGACAAGCGATTTCAACTTTATCAGGAATGTATATGGCTATGGGCCAGACGTGTACAAGATTAAATTTATTAATGACAACATCTGCCTATGAATTGTGCAGTTGAAAAGTTCATCTAATTTTGTATTAATTTTTGTAAGACACACACACACACACACACACACACGCACGCACATCACTCTCAGATTTGAAACCCAGTTTGATCGATATTTTCGACAAACAATTGTGACATCATATCCCATGCACCATTTCATCAGGTAAATTGAGATCTGTGCAAACTAAACATAACATTTGATTCAAATATGATTGGTTTTTGTATTTCCTTTGTATTTTCATTTCATTTTATTTCATTTCCGACAAAAGCATACAATACAAATGACATTTGTACAATGAGTATAATGAGTATAATGTGACTTTTGCATATTCAAATGAAATAGTCATAATATTCAAATGAAATAGTCATATTCTGTCCTTTAATATGATTTTCGCGTACCATCATCTATGATAGAACAAATAATTATGTTCCTCTTTTCTTTTGTTGTTGTTGATGTCAATACGCCTGTCTCTATTTCAAGTTGATCTTAGTCATGTTCCTTTTCTTTGTCAATATGTTCCTTTTCTTGATGTGAATGTTATAGTTTGTACTGTATCATGTGTTGTTTTATGTTGTAAATCGATATACTCACTTAAAAGCAGCCGTTTTTAATCGTATTGAAATAAATACTAGTAAGACAAGCAAGCAATCTATATATATATTATACACACATAAATAAATAAATAAATAAATAAATAAATAAATAAATAAATAAATAATAAATAGATATAATAAATTTACAAAGGACATCGCACTTTAACTTCACATTTCTAAGACTGCTTCCAAGAGTTAAGTTATAATCATTTCGCTTTTCACGTTGAGTGAGCCTGTAAAGTGTGAATTGTTCAACTAAATTACCATTGACAGCATGTCAGCATAAAAGAGTGGACATCATGAACACACACTATGCAAATGAATTTTTGAATTACGTTTATGATTTTAGATGTGAAAATATGGAAAGCCAGCAAAATTGACAGCATACATCGTTTTTACGAGAGTAGCTTGGGTCTTTTCGTGTAAATTGTATATTATGTTATTTTTATGTGTCTACAATGTCTGTATCGTGATGTACAGTACTGTACGTGTAGGGTCTCTGAGAATAACAGTGTTTGTAACCACTGACTGAGCTACCCAACTGAAACAAAACAAATAAGTGAATGAATAGATAAATTAATTAATCAATTTAATTATTTATCTATTCATCAATTAATAGACAAGTAAAATACAGCTATATTGATATGGTAGCACGATGATAGGAAAAAAAATACAGTTATTGTCATGTCGATACGTCCGTCCTGTTGCATTCCAAATACAAGTTGTTTATCATTATTACCCTAATCATGACAATTTTTACACACACACACACACACACACACACACACACACACAAATCATTTTGTAAATAATATATTGAGGAAATAATCATGGTGATAGCCACAATGATTGTCAATGCAGGTGGCAAGTAGGAATAACCTCAGATAAATTATGTTTAATGATGGAAATTTCTTCATACTGCATTATAGAGGAGTATTCATCAGCCCATTAATAAACTTCGTACGACAGAACAATCATTTATCTACATCATTTTTGTTTTGTTTTGAGTAGGGATGTTTGCTGACCAGTTAAAGGGTGTGATAGATGTGTTAACATGAATCCTAAAACATGCAACTACATGTGCATACATATTCTGCTGAATAGTCTTGGTAGCGTGCATAATAGACAAAATCATATCATGTTATTTTCGATGTTGTCATATGTGTTTGTGTGTTTAAGACATTCATGATAAATTATTTTATGTGCAAAGCCCCAGATAGTGTCCATTTAACACCAATATATACGCATTATCTGTTACAAGAATGTGAAAAGTGTTCAACAATTATTTCGATTGGCTGTTTAAAGATAACGTTATTTTGTTTATCAGCTACCCAAGCTTTGCTTGAAGGGGCATGTTAGGACACGACATTGAAGGCTTTAAAAGAAAAGAAGTCCTCACAAAATCTAGGACTTCAACCACAGGTGAGCCTTGAAAGTCACAAGAAAATATCAGAAGCAGGATGATGTGGCTTATGCTGTTTTTCACACGAGAGTGACTAATGACAAGGTAGCTATAGTGATAGTTGACAGGTCAGTTGGTATAAAACTTGGCGCCATAATTAACGAACCCCGGAAAAAAAAATATCCATATACACGTATGTGATTTGAGAAGACTTCACAACAATAGTTGTAGTTATCACTCAAACATCAAGATGCAAAAACCAAGACCTTGATATCCTGAAACATGAGGGTGTTGTGCAATTTGCACCTGGGATCGATGATTTTATTCAACGGACCTCAAAACATTTTGTGGCCTCTCTCCGCAAAATGACAGAATCAAAGCTCTGGAGGCCTTTTTTTTTTAACAAGAACAAAAAAAAAATGTGTTATATTACCTCAAGATAAAGGAAAAAGAAAATAAAATGCATGAGTAAGATGAAAGGGAGATACCAACAACAGGGGGAAAGAAAAACAGATAGGTTGAGATACACGATGTCGACGTTGTTAGCGAAATAGTGCAATACTAGGGCATAGCTATGCGTTGGTGAAAACTACTGTGTTTGCAAGGATTAAAGAGATATATCGATGCTGACAATTACTTTACTAGAATTCGAATAAATGAGTTATTTGAGGAAGTGAGCATTATTTTGTATATAAATATGGTAAGTCTTTACGATGAAAGTTCCCATAAGGGGAATACATCAAAATTTTATTTGCATTCTATGTTCATTATCCAAAGTGCTTGGATCAGAATCGCTCTATTGAAAGGACGACATCGGGTATTTACGCCCTAAACACTGAACGCAATCCTTCCATGTAGATTCCTCATATTTCACATGTATTAATTCTCTTATTTGTTGTCTAATACAATTGACACGTTCAATTTCTAAGTAGGTTTTGTGGTTTATTTTCGAAAACATGGAAAATGGAACAATGAATAAGAACACCCAACATATCGTGACGCCTTTTATACAATGTATTATCGAAAATCACACAAAGAAGTATAGATCAATAATGTTTCTAAACGCCCTGGTTGCATTCTATGAACCCGAATTTAAATTCATATACAGCTGATATAGTATAATTATATGTAACATTAGCTTTTTGAAGAACGTATAGTCTTTGATGTCCATTTTATTAAAAAAGAATCATTCAAACAAAATGACAAAGTGATCGCTTGTTAAACTTCGGGTTTAACGATTGTGACATCCAAGAAGTCAGTTTACAAGGTTGGAAATTCGTGCGCATCTATCGTTTATAGGACAGGACGGGAAAATCTCCCTTTCTCTCCCCCCCCCCCCCCCCCCCCCGCTTCATCAACAAATATATATGATATAACTGCCCTTAATTAAGAAAGGAGGTACTTAAAACACTCATGAAAAGACTCCCAGAACTGTCATGAATTTTGAGAGGGAAAAAAGTTACTCAGGTGAAGAATGGAGCCATGCGTCAAAGTTTATGTCTTTCTTAATGTATGTTCGTTCACCCGTTTAATGCAGATTTTATGTCACTCTGTCAGAGAGTGGTTAAACACAGCGAGGTGATCTCATGCGCTTGACAAGGACTGCGGAGAAAGCTTTTATAACAACCTGCTTTTTATTTTCTAAATCAATACGCATTCACGGTACGTTATACATGCATATTACGTACCAAAGTGAAATCTCCATTACAATCAATGGCAATTCGACTATTCCCGTGGGCCAATAAAACATGCTAGAGTGAAAACATGAACTGTTAAAAGAAGACAAATTAGTCCCCGAGAATTGACATAGTTACGTTCATTTGGTATTTGTCGTTCAATTACTTTCGTTCCAAAAGCACCTTTTTTTTCCTCTACAAATTTGGCTAAAGTATCTAATCGCGCGTGCTGTAGCAAATTCGTCGAGCGAAAGTAACGTGCACACTATAGCGAGGGGAAAGAATCGTTCAATATTTTGGCGTTTGTTTATCTGGATACAAATCATGATTATTATGGATTTTCAGAGCGTTAAATTTGCCTCTTGTTTGGTGACATTTTTTTTTAATGTCATTGAAGGAAGCCTAATGCCTCCAGGAAATGTGATGTTGTCAAAGACTGCTGGATGCCGGTTACAGCCAGGCTCAAGGTTAAAAACCCTACCAGGGCGCTTTGTTGACTGCCTGCAATTGCCCACCCCCCGATGAAAACCCGAATTTTCACTTTTCTATAGAAGATGTGTAAAGAGGCGTACACGCCGAGACACTACGCGTCAAAGGCGATTCGCACCTCGCAGAGAGGCGCGGCTGAAGCTGCGGGCACGGATGCAACCCTCCAGATGCGGGTAGATATAGCGACGACGCGTCTCGCCGGGTCGACCGGCTCGGCGGGCCGTCCCGCACTCGGTGCCTCGGTGCACAATACGGCTATCGTGCTTCACTGCGCCTCCACTATACCCACCTAGTCGGGCGTGCACACTGTGTCTACCTCATAGAATACAAGATTCCCTTTTCAGTGGTCATATTTGTTCTTATTAACCTTAACAAGATAAGGGGTGCCCCCTGGCCGACTTTTTCGCCCCTTTGGCCTTCAACGTTTTCTTTTCTTTACATCAATGCAAAACTCATTCCTAGTCTCAAACCGAAAACCCTTTGTCACTTATCAACTTTTCTCCTCCCTGATTCGTTTATTTACAAGGTATCTCATGAACACCCAAACCTCTCAAAGTCGACGATTTACTTGGGCTTTTTCGTCCCCAGACCTTTAGCGAACCGAGGGTAGCTACAATACAATCACCTGTTTAGGGGTATGCGATTAAAGGGCGCATGTTAAAAACTGGAGCCTATTAGCCAAGCTAGTAAACAAATGAGTTTGTGCACGAATCAAGTGTACGCATCTTCTGAAAACAAAAGCTATCAAAAGAGAAGGGAGATGAAAATGGCGGTAGAGCGAAAGGAATGGGGAAAATAAAAAGAAAACGCGGAGAGCTATCGAAAAGACAGCACAATGCGATCAACCCCGGTGACTCCGCCCAAAACAAACAGGTTTCTGGAGAACAGAGAAGGCATCACCCCAGACCGGCGCCAGGCTACCAAGGCAACGCTCCGCTATCGGCACGCCAGGGTGTAGGGAAAGATGACAGGGTGGAACCAAGAGAGGACCTATTAATGGGTCTCTCGCGGTGCCGCCGCATCCACACACACACAAAAAAGGCCAGCATTATAGCTTCTTCATCCTCCTGTTGTGTGGCCGACTTGAAAAGGATGGTGTGAATATTGGTTATGCGAGGGATCGGGGCAAGAAGCCACGTCTATTAAAAATCACGTTGCCATAATGCCATCAACTCGCTGCCAGGATTCAACACATCTCCCCTCCCCCCCCCCCCCCCCCCACCACCACTCACCCCTCCCTCTCTTCACCATCTCACCCCTCCCCTCCTCCTCTACACTTCCCCTTTTCCCTCGAGATCCGATGACCTTCACAAAAGATGACGCACAACTATTTGTCCCACTTACCGTATCAACGTTTTTCTTTGTAGGGTCAACTAGAATACAACGCTAAACATCACGCTCCTTCTGCAACGGTGTGAGATGAATTTGAGCGGCGTTACAATTCGTCTACAGTGAAAATAGCGAATTATTATGATTTGATCCCAGACAAACAATGTAAAAAAAATGATGTATTGACTTTCCTATATGAAAGATTTTCAAAATTTCTGTTGGCTCTCGATTTTACGACGTTGCTTATAGACACTTCCATTTCCAGTGACTGCAGAGAATAAGTGAGTGTTGGGGTTTGCTTACATACATACTTAGGTTTAGGAAAACACATTCAGGTAAACTTTGCCCTTTGGTAAACCATCAATTCAACCAATTATTACAGTAACAACGGGTGATCTAAATGAGGCTTAGTTTACAGAAAACATTTTATAGATTAATTTGTATAATGAATGACATATCCTATAAGTACCTATAAATGCACACGTTCATCATGTTTCATATAATCATTATAATACATATATATATATATATATATATATATATATATATATATATATATATATATATATCAACAACTAACTATATGACTTTGTAGCCACAAATGTATGTGATTATATGAATAAATACTATGAACACAATATTATAATACTTGACTTATTCACTTAAAACATGATCTCTTCAGAAATATCAAAATTGATCGATATGTTTATGATATCTGTTTATCTTTCTTTTATATGTTAAAATGTAATAGAGCTAGATATAGACGGCTATTGAATACATCATAAATGAATCGATCCATTTTGATATGTATTCCTGAAGAAATCATATCTAAAGTGTGTATTCAAGTTGGGCGGTGACGAATTCGGCGAAGAATTCAAAACCTCTGCCGGAGCTAGGAGGTCAAGCATAACGCCGAAAAGACAATGGCTGCTACAATAACACAGGGTGGTGAGAAAGCAGACGACCAACATCTGTCACGGTCGCATTTTCTTCGGCACTTTTCCCGCCTTCCAGCCCCGTTCTTGTCTTAGCAGCTGACGATGTCGGGCGCTAGGAAAAGCGGAATGGTGTGAAGTTAGGGTGTGACGTAAGGTCACTGAGCATGTTACTCATGCATCAATGAATATTTAATATCTATGATTCTAACCTGCTGAGCAATAGATTATCTTTATCAAGTACACACACACACACACACACACACACACACACACACACACACACATTTATATGGAATAATGATTAAAAAGAAACCCACACATCTTGGATCAGTGCAAAATGTGCAATAAGATCCATATCACTATAACTTCTTGGCATCATCATAATCAGTGATGAAAAATTCTTGAAATATCACGATTATGGTACGTGTACTATCATCATATTTATCCAAATATAAAATGAAGAAGTTTTAATTACATTCATTGAGGACAGAAGTGTCATAAAATTTTATTACCCATTCGTTCAGTTACATACTGTAAAGACGTCGAACCCTCTTTAAAAAAGGAGGTTGATAAAGTGTATTAACATAATTATGAGTGGAAGTTAAGTTCCCTAGGTTAGACGGCGAAACAAACGCTGTCTTAAATGGTATGCATTGAAATGTAGGGCACTATTGAGCGAGCGGGTTATACAGATTTGTACGAATTGAACATGATCTCGTTATACTAAATGATACTGCATATAATACGTTGGCAGTGGGACATAATGTTTTTATTTTGATTTCACTTGATTTGATTTGAAAGTCGGTAACCTCTTTCATATTTTCCTATGTTAAAGTAGCATGGGTTGTATGCTTTCTTCTCTGATGATTGTTTTAGTACTGTGTTCCAATGACACAATCATTGTGAATGATACTCAAACAAATATTAAATTTCTTGTGCAGATAACAGGGTAAATACATAGGTATATAGACTAATGACACAGTTTTAGGCACATTGCTCATTAAGTTATTGAATTTTTATCATTCTCATAACACCAGTGGAAGAGGGAGGTAATAATCGGACGAGGGTTGTTGTTGTTGTTGTTGTTGTTGTTGTTGTTGTTGTTTTTGTTGTTGTTGTTGTTTAGTTGTTGTTTTTTGGGGGGAGAGGGGAGGGTTGTTTGTTTGTTTGTTTGTTTGTTTGTTTGTTTGTTTGTTTGTTTGTTTGTTTATATGTCTGTTTCTTTGTTTATATGTTTGTTTCTTTGTTTGTTTACTTGTTAGTTTTTGTCACATCCGAAAGTTTGTATGTGTGTGCGTCTAAAGAAAAAAATAGAACATTGTCTATATATAAAATGAAGGAAACGAAATGCTTTTTTTTTCTTTCCGCTTTCATTATGAAATCAAACTTACATAATTCTCCTTGTTCATTGCCGTTCTTACGTAATTATACATCGTCAGGTCAAGAAAGCCTCCAAGCATTAATTGTTCAGACGGTACCGAAGAGATTCACCTTGTTTCACGCCAGACGGACAGACAGACATCCGAATTGGTTGTCAGTAGAGAGAGTACTTTACCCTCTCGTCTCACCTTGTGAAAACTTTCGAAGTTGAATGGTCTAAGAAGGTCGCAAGAGATAACAACCTAGATGAGGTTTAGTGCCAGGCATTATCTTCTTGGCAAGAAGGAAAAGAAGAAAAAAAAAGAGCCGCAATAAATGTAACCGCAAGTCAGACTACACATTTTACGACTACGAAATTATGCGGGCAAGATGTACCGAATTTATAGTAATCTCTTCACCTTGTTGAGCAACAACACAACCTTCATGCCATTAGATTTTATTCTTCCACAGGCATCATGTGCTTACAACTATTGTGATAAATTAATAAACTAATATACATGTATATATAATATAAACATAAATACATATCCAAAACCATCATGTTGAGCAACATAATTATGATGTAATGATGTTGGTAATTGCTTTATTGAAAGTTTATTGTAAGTAGTTTACCCAATCTTTTTGGTTTCGAACAAAGGTTTTAGCATGGAATGAATACAAATTCAATGCATGTAATCAACAATCACACCCGGTGTTTGGAAAAGACAAATTTAGAACGAGTGTGTGGCCTTCAAACTTACTAGTTACTTGCAGTGTCATGGAATGCTTTGAAGCAGAGGTTTCGGGAATTTTAGTTTGTTTCTTTTCTTCATGTCACAATAACATATTGTGATCAATTGGCAACCGCAATTAACAATGGTAACATCATAATAATGCAATTTATTATTTTTTTTTTGTTCCGTCATGTTTAAACAGGGTAGTCCCCTCAGTTTCTCAAATGTTTTCCAGGGGAGCTCTGTGTACAAATACATAATGAAGCACTGGAATACAATAGACTTCATAAAAGTCACATACAGGTTTACACATATATACACACAAAAACAACAATACACATTTGAAAAGTTGCGAGACTGACATTTCGATTTCAAATAAGCACGAAGCAAAGGATAAACCAAAAAAGCATAGAGCATAATATATTCTTGATAAAACCAATCATAATCAATTTCTAAATTATGAGAAAAAAATACATTTACAAAAAGACATTTTTTTTTTCTATCATTTTCTAACATCAAGTAGATGTCTGTCCAAGTTAAACATCTTAAACAAACAAGTTTCGGTGAATATTGAGAAAGAAAGCAGCTGTTAAAAATCGCACCTAGAGCATTAGTCTCGTGGATGAGTGCATTCAACCATAATTATTATGACGTAAGCTATAAAGGGATAAGCAGGTCTTCATCATAAAAGAAATCCACCTTTTCATTGATAAATGCGTAGATTTATGATCATTTGCCATGTTGCCATGCTACCCTGATAAAATCTTGATTATAAAGGTTAAGAATGCTGTTGAAGTAAGGTAAATTGCCTGAGAAAATATATGAAATCTATTTTTCCTAGGTAAAAATGCAAGATTTCTATAGTTTTGACTTGATAAATGTCTTGAATATTGAAATCTTTCGGGTTTTTTTTTTTCAGGAATGTAGTTATGACATTTTGAATTGGTATATTATCAGTTTGATTTTTTGTGTTTCTAACGCTCCATATGGCACCAAGTATATATCAAAAGACGTCTTTTTCTTTTTCTAGGGGCAAACTTTATACCGTCCCTGTACTAGTATAATATGAAGAGTTTTATCGCAAAACGAGCTAACACCATTCTTTTTAAAGGTGCTGTTTACCTTTGGGAGCAGTGATTTAAAAAATGTTCAAGATATTACTTTTGATGCATATGTGTAGGTCAGTTGTATCACAAAACATCCTACCATATAAAATTTTTGCAATAAAGCCTAAAATATAAGGAGATATCAATATTTTTCTCATTAAAACATAACTGTACATGGTTTAATCTGGAAACATTGTTATTATAACTATTGTTCACATGTTATATATTTAACAATACTTAACATCAATTATACTGGTTCAAATTTTTACATGGGCTGTTTCTATCACTAACTCACATTTTAGAACTATATTAAAGCACTAGTGCTGGGTTTTTGTTTCATCTGCAAATGGTAAATTATGCCTTTAAGTTGAGATATTTGTGATTAAGACTGCTTAAAAACAAAGAAAATAATAAGAAAACACAGGATGTTTACAAGATTTTTATAAAACCATTTATTTACATATTTATAAACATGCATTCATTTGTATTGTTTAAATTTCTTATATAGTTATTATCAATTGACACACCACGTCCAATACAATGTTGACTCATACAGATTGATACTTCTTTGATGTTATATATTTATGACAATGATAGTGATTTTGTATCGCTGTATATCTTTTGTATGTCTATCATGTCTATGTATCTATGCTACAATGTATACGTGTGCTTTGTATAATGTATAATGTATGATGTAACCGGATATGCATGCAAACAAAATAAATTTCTAGAAACGGACAATAAAATTGAATTGAATTGAATGTTTTTAATCATAATTTCTAGAATATTCCTTATCATGTCACAAGTAAGGTATTACTGGAAAAGTTTAATCTTGCTCTGTCTGATGATGGACTTACTTTGAAATGTTTAAAAATGGCGCTTAGCTCATTTTGCAATAAAACTCTTCATAAAGCAGTTTAGTCTCGATAAAATGAGGAAGTTCACTCGAAGGAGAATAGAAAGAAAAATTGGGAAAGTGCTCATTGGTAATATGGTAAGGTTTTCCTGAAGACAAGATAGACGTAAAAATCAGCATCGTTAACACAAAATGGCTAAATTAAAAAAAAAAAAAAGGAGACATGCTGTGGAGAGAAACTGCGGATCCTGGCTGCACGATGGATATAGGCCCTTCCTTGTGGATTTTCGAGCATCAGCGCTTTCTTAATTTTAGACTCAGTTCATAACGTCCTTTTGCTTGTTCGGAGCTCAATGAGTGGAGAAAAAAGTCTTTAATTTTTTCGGTACGTCCATGTTCTGTCGTGGAGGATCATTTCCCTGTCAGACCCTCCGTGTTGATATGGACAACGTTCTCTTATATCCACAGATAATGTCAACTATTCGAACAGCCCATGAAAAGATCAAGACAGCGTTTGATGGTATCCTCGGTCTCAGGGGTTAGAGGAGCCGCACTTCGTGGGTGTAGGCATAATCATGTTTGACCTGAGGATTCGAGTTCTGAATTCGGTTTCCGAACTGAACAAGCACGCAAAAGAGAGATAGAAAAAAAAAAACCCGAATGTCACAACGATTTTCCGGTCGCCATTTTGCATCATCTCGATATCGTGAATGCGTTTAAGGCAACCAGAGAGATTTCTCAGATAATAGAGATATGTAAGCCTATTTTTCTTAAAATAATAATCAAAATCTTTGTTGAAGATTTCTAGGATAAGACAGATGTAGATATTCACCTAAATTGATAATCAAATCTTATAGCTTTCTGGGTCACAAACTTTCGTTTTCATAGTTGCCAAATCGCTGTATCAGCGATCACGTGATTACTGATCACGTGACAATTTGATAATTAATCACTTTCCTCTATGTACTGTATACTAAAGTATGACTTTAAGAGCTTAATGAAAACAAAACAAACAATAGAAACCTTGAGCGTCATTAAGGAGCCTTATATTTATACAACCTAATTATTAACTGTCGTGATGTTCTTTGAAATGGCAACATGGATTATTTTGTTTGACATGAGAGGTTATTTCGCTCTAGTATTAATTCGGGATGTTCTGCTTTGGTCTGGCAGCACAAAGATGCTACTTAGTCAATGTAGTTTATCTATAAAGACTACTTCCTACTTTGTTCAGGGTCAACAGACCTTTTCTGTTTTACTTTTCTTATTTGACTCATTCTTTTCATGCGCAATAGTGTGTATGTGTTGCTGTTATTTTTAAGGGATGGGGTGGCTTTATCTTTTTCAGAAATCTGTGCATCCAGGTAAGATTTTTTTTAAATTATTTTAATAACATTCGCTTCTTCTTTTTTATTCTTGGCGATAATGTACTCAATCTTTGCTCGAACACACAGTATGGGTGTCTTCTTTTCTTTCTTTCTTTTTTTCATAGTCTAAGGGTGAGTATCAGTTATCACTACACATCATGTAGGCTGTGAAAGTAGGCCACGCCCAATGACCATCTTGTTCTTACGCTATGAAGATGCATTGTTTGTTTGTTTGTTTGTATGTGTGTTTCGTCGTGGAAACGCCGTTGTTGTTGTTGTTGTTGTTTTTATAAAGAAAGAAGACTCGAAGTTGAAGTGAAGAAGCCTAGGCAGTCTTCATCAACACATTTATGCCAGAGCTGACAGACAAGGACACCGGTTCTGTTCCGAATGTCAGACATTCGTGGATTCACACAATACGCATGACAATGCACTCCCGCGTGACAGAAAAACAGGGGAACGTTTTACATTCGCCCTAGATTATCGAGAACATTAATTCGCGTGGATTATAAAGGGCATTCACTCGCCTGTCTCTTTGATAATATCAAGGACAGTACATTTTTGTATATTAAAGGTGGTATTTTTAACGTACGCATGTTCCTCGTTTTAGCAATGATATAAAACTACAATGATAAAGGTAAAGGTATTAGCATAATAGCAGTATTTGTTGTAGTGGTTGCGAGAGTATATACAACGACAGTGGACTATGTTTTGTTGTTGCTTTTGTAGTGACAGTGAAAGGGGAAGTTGTATTAAAGGTGACAGTACATGATTTATATCCGCCAAAAAAAGATTATGTGGGTAGTAGAAGCAGTGGCGCTCACCACTTTACCACCACTGCCGCTGCTGCTGATGTGAGTGTTGTGGCATCCATTTTATTAATGTTAGCTGTGGTGAGAGAATCAAGAAGTAAGAAGGGATCGAAGAACCCCCAACCTCATCCCATGGTAGCAGTAGTGATAACAGCAGTTGCACTATTAGAAGTGGATACAAGCAACAAGCAGAGTCGATAGTCAAAATTGGTGGCTGTCACCGTGGCTGTAGACTTTGTACCGTTGCGAAAAGGTGAAACCAGTATGTCAAATTGCAGAATGCGAGCGCTGACATGATTTTCTTTATTTCTTTCTTTCTTAATCTGTGAAAGAAGAGGTTCGGGGGTAGAAGTCCACATTTTTTTGACACTATCTCCTTATTCTTCTACACAGTGTTATCACTGGATTGGTAAAGAAAGCATCTTTCTTCCCTTTCCTTCTATGATAAGCCGAGAGGTCGTGTTCATCATAGTCTTTTCACATACATGTAGATTAAAGTCCACTTACCCCTGCATTTGACACTACATGAATGATAACAAAGGCATGCAACAAAACAGATTATCATCTGTCAGTCTATCTTTATATTTTAATCACAAGACTTGATCGCACAAAACGTCATGTATGTCGCAAATGATTCAACAAACACCGATTGCGACACGTACCATTCGTGGGCTTCGTAACCTTCGAGCAAAATAAAAGATGTGCACGCAACATGAGAGCTGCTTGACTGAAGAGGGCGCCCGTTTAAGCTCAACCGCGGTGGTCCTGCCAACACGGTTAAAGCACCTGATGATTGTAGTGACAATACGAATTTGTCGAATTTGATTTTTTTTTTCAAACACATTGATGCAATTGTACTTACTCCGCGTTGTTGGAAGAGACATACACATTTCTGTATTAACTTAATCTTGGGGCGCATTTTAATCCTCCATCATTTCTCTCTTTAATGATTTGTTGTTTTTATAACGACATGTTGAGAACATTGAGATGTGTCTGGTAATTAACGTATAAATTTTGGTAGCTGGAATTGATATTGACACAGCGTTCAGTAACATGCAGCCAGATCTCCGTTTACTAAAAGTCACTATATCCATATTGCTGCAGTAAAGCATTATAGTAAAAATAATAAAAACTATTATAATGATAAAACTCACAGTGACATTAGTGGCAAAAATTATGATGCAATCCTTATCGAATCGCTTATACAGGTAGACCTGTTTGGTTTGATTGCTGTCTTTTATTTTAATGTCTATGTTAGCCAAAGCTGGCTGGCTTCAGTATGTCGAACAAAAGTTAATCTATGTACTAAAATAGCAATGCACCAAAGTCCTGACTCATAGTACGACCCATTGAATCATATTTTTTTTTTCTTTTCTATCTTGGAAGCCTCCCCTCACGAGCTATGGCCTACATTACGTTCGCTGAAAAAAAAAAATGTGCTACGTTGTCGTTGTCGTAAATTTTATTGTAAACGTTTGAAAATTATTACATTTATTAAAAACATATAATTAACAGAGGATGTTTTACTATTTGGACACAAAATGAGTAAAAAACAAATCATTTCATGTCTCCATGATTAAGTTTTTTATCATTATTATTCTATGTTTGGCACTAATACTTCATAATATCAGTTTGCATTCTGTCATCTTTGCGGTGGTAGAATCGTATTTTTCGTTCTTATGAACACCAAACATCATTTTGGAAATCAAGAAATTCTCAATGTAATGTATTCACGATCTTCAGTTTTATTGAGTGGCCGCGAATTCGAAAGATTTGTCAATGGTGGAAATTATGCATTCACAATGCAACTATCTACTAGTATATCTATTTGGGATGTACTTCTGTTGCCACTACAACATTCACTCTCAACTGGACCCCATGGAAGACCAGCTTGGCATAGCTGAATACGGGCTATCCAGCCATCTTCTCAGATGGAAAACAATAATAATAATAATAATAATAGTGGCTACTTGTATAGCGCACAGGTCCACTTTTCAGTGCTCATGGCGCTTCAAAAATGAAAAGATATGTTATATATACATGTATATACATGTCATGTTCAAACATGTCAACAAAGAAGAAAATGGCAAACAAAAAAAAAACAAATATATACCAAATAAAGAATACAACACATACCTATTAAAAATACAAAAAAAATTAATGAACAAACAAACAAACAAACAAACAAACTATTACTACCAATAAAGAAGATGACGGTACCGTAGTAACGTTGATATCCGTATAAACGATGATACGAATATCAATTATTATCATCCTATATGTGTGTGTACGTATAGATGTATATAATGTATATATATATATATATATATATATATATATATATATATATACAAACATACATACACGCATAGAGAGAGAGGGAGGAAGGAGAGAGAGAAAAAGAGAGCGAGTAGAATTGAGAATTGAGAATTGAGTGTGCATGACATTGTGTAAAGATGTGATCAGTGAAATTCACAATTATTATACGAATATTCGTTGAGCGTAATATTAACGCAGCACCATCGCAGGGGAAAGGAACCATTCTGAATTGAATAGCATCACTGTGAATCAAATATGCATATGAATATTTGAAAACTACGGGAAGGTGATAAATAATTATCACTTTTAAAAAGGTTTGAACGTCTCTCTTTTTACACGGCAAAGTGGTCTTCATGTCGGCATTTATTTTTCACGCCACCGGCAATATTACGTTTTAAAGCTTGTACAATGTATCAAGCTTCCGCCGTTTCCTTTTGAAACGTAACAATTCATCTTTCTCCTCATACACAGGCATACACACACATACAAACGCACACACGCACACAATTTAATATTGACAATGATGATAATGATAATGATAATAATAATAATAAAAGTAACAATAATGACAATAATAATGATAGTAGTAGAAGTAGTAGTAATAATTATGATAATAATCATAATAACATTATTATTACTATTGTTATTATTATCATTACCATTATTATTATCATTATCATTACTATTGTTATTATTATCATTATTATCATCATTATTATTATTATCATTATCATTATTATTATTATTACCATTGTCATTATTGTTATCATTAACATATCTTTTTGTATGTTTACATATGATATGCAATGTATATGATTTATACACTATATTTACACAAAATTATTATCATAAATGACACATGACTGGAAGATATCAGGGTTCAAGTAGTTCAATTCTCCTGTCAATTGGCAACAATGCCCTTCGTTCGTTTGTGTCTTTCATTTTGTTACTCAGCTTCATTTCTTTTTTACTTTCCTGCGGTGATATGCTTGCACACACAAAACGGCAGCTTGGGAGAAAAATACACGAGAGAGTGTAATTCTTTGAATACCAATTATTCATTATATGACACGCTTTACACGGGTTATACTACAGTGTAGATGTGAGAATCATATTGATGTATGTAAATATCTCTCTCTATGCATATATATATCTATATATATACATGTATATATATATATATATATATATATATATATATATATATACATATGTATGTATATATTAGATAGATAGATAGATAGATAGATAGATAGATAGATAGATAGATAGATAGATAGATATAAACAGGGCTCAACTTTAGCGGTTTAGCGGTGGCCTGGTGGCCCTAGGCCGCTAAAAGTTGATGTCGGGCCACCAAAATTTCTTTTGGTGGCCCGATGGGGCACTTATTATTTAAGTTGGATTATTATGTTCCAGCTTATTTCGGGCCACCAGAGAAAATAAATAATTTCTTATTAGTGTCGAGCCTTGATAGTTTAAAAAAAATGAATGAATAAACAAATAAAATATATGTATATATATTATATAAGTATATGTTACATATATGTATATATATATATATATATATATATATAAGACACAAACGGTAGAGCTACTTTTTGTTAATTTCCGATTTTATTCTAGTTCTTTTCCTCCTTTATTTTAACCTCGCCTAAAAGCATATAGTCAGTTATATATATATATATATATATATATATATATATATATATATATATATAATGTATAAGATGA